>NW_006792775.1:4422598-4437965 GCF_000442215.2 Lipotes vexillifer
AAACCTTGGGTGTGGGGAGGTAAGGAAGAAGCAAGGTGCCTGGAGGTTAAACAATCAAGGAAAGGGGAGCTGCTCTGTAAGAAAATGAATACAAAATTGCAAATACAAAACTAGATACACGTGAATGTTGATTAGAATGAGGAAAGAAACCGCAATTCAAAAGTTACAAAGCTCACGAAGATCTCAAACTCCAGGAAACACAGAAAAGTATCGATGTTCTTATTTCGGAACTGACCCATCTCTGTTAACACCATTTTTCTATATTTTGGGGTGTGTACTGTTTTATCACCTCTCAATATGACAATACTTTTGTGATTATATGACTTTTTCTATAAAGAGACTAGAAAGATAACTCCATCTTGTTCTGACATGGGGAAATGAAATTTGTTTATCATTGATGGATAAGCACAGTTGTTTTTTTTAACATTTTGACTCTCAGAGTTTTAGTTTCTATTGTGATATAACAAGAGGGATTTTGCTATTTTGTCAGCCTGCTTCCTTTTGGTTTATATTTTAGGTTTCCACTAGGACACTCCTTCTCATCATGTTTATTTCTTTTTTTTTTTTTTTTTTTTTTTTTTTTTTTGCGGGCCTCTCACTGTCGTGGCCTCTCCCGTTGCGGAGCACAGGCTCCGGACGCGCAGGCTCAGTGGCCACGGCCCACGGGCCCAGTCGCTCTGCGGCATGTGGGATCCTCCCGGACCGGAGCACGACCCCGTGTCCCCTGCATCGGCAGGCGGACTCTCAACCACTGCGCCACCAGGGAAGCCCCATGTTTATTTTTGAAACCATCAATAACTCTACAAAATACAGAAATGGTGTGAAATTGACAAATACAAAAGCAATTCAAGTGAATATTGTTCTTCGTCTTTTTTTATTGTGATAAAATGCACGTAACATAAAATCTACCATCTTAACCACGTGTAAGTGTAGAGTTCAGTGGGATTAAATCCATTCACTTCATACAACCATCACCACCATCCATCCCCATAATTCTCTGTATCTTGTAAAACTGAAACTCTTTAGTTCCCCATTCTCCTGCCCCCAGCCCCTGGCACCCACTTTTCTACTTTCTGTCACTGTGAATTTCCTCTAGGGAACTTCTGTAAGTGGAATCATAGAGTAATTATCCTTTTGTATCTGGTTTATTTCACTGAGCATAATGCCCTCAAGGTTCATCCACATTGTAGCCTGTGTCAGAATCCCCTTCCTTTTCCAAGGCTGAATAATATTCCATTATACGGATGGACCACATTTTGCTTATTCATCCGTCCATCAATGGACACTTGGTTTGCGTCCACATTTTAGCTATTATGAATAATGTTGCTATGAACACGGTGTACAAGTATCTCTTCGAGACCTTGTTTTCAATTCTTTTGGGAAAATAGCCAAAGGTGGAATTGCCGGATCACAGGGTAATTCTATGTTTAATTTTTTAAGGACCCTCCATACCATTTTCCACGGTGGCTGCACCATTTTACATTCCCACCAACAGTGCACAAGGGTTTCAGTTTCTCTACGTCCTCACCATCACTTGTTTTCTGTTTTCTTGATAGCAGCCATCCTAACAGGTATGAGATGGTTTCTCACTGTGATTTTGATTTGCATTTCCCTAAATATTCAGATGCATTTTTCAATGTGTCGCTACATTGTCCTGAGCTGCACAGTCCTGTAAGCTAGCTTGTCTTCTGCACAGTGCATTCAGTTCTCCATGTATCTGTGCAGAAGTTCCGTCCTGGTATCCTCAGGCCATTGTCCTGCACAGGGGCATTTTCTGGAGCCACCAGACTTTGCCAGGACAAGATGCATCTCATGCTCTAAGAAGTGATCTGGTAGCTTGAGATGCAATAAAGCCTGTTTATTCAGGCAGAGATCTGTATTCTCGCTGTTTGTACGCTCCGCTCTGCAAACCCAGGAATCGGGCTGAGGATTTGCCATGATTCCCACCAAAACAAAAAATGGACAAAATGTGTATATGGTCGTGTGGTCTATTTATAATGATATGCCTTGTATTATCAAGTCAATTCCTGAAAGAAGAGACCTTTCATTAGACAAGACCTTTCATTCAATAAGAACTGAATCCCCCGCTCACAACATGACACTTCGGGCGACTGGATGAACTTTCCACAGACTTGCTTCTGGCTCCATGACTGTCACGCTTCTTTTCTCTTGCCCACACACACTCAGGGCCGGAGGCCAGAAGATGGGCTCACATCACAGCCCATAAGATGGGCTCAGCCCCACCCTTTTACCGGGCACCAGGGGGTCTTCCCAGCAGACTCAGGTGTATCCCTGGAAGCCAGCCTGTGCTTGGGGCCAGTGACGACTGGACTCTATACAAAAGTGACCGGAACCACATGAACCCAGCCCACCAAACGCACTGTCCCTCACCTGGACCCCAGCGACTTTGGCAGCTTCCCCTGCACCCACACACACACCTGTCCCCAGGGCGAGGGCAAGTCAGAGGGAAGGGACGGTGAGCACCTGGGTGGGCCCTCGCAGCGGAAGCCCTGGAGCTTGAGTCTCATGATGAACCACCAAGGTCAGAAGCACCCCCAGGTCTGGAGAGGATTCCAGTTGGCTGAGTTCTAGGGTGACTTCTAGTGAACCAAGTGGGTCTGCTGAGAGGCCAGGAGATCCCTCAGGGGTGGCAGGTCCCCATCCCAAGCCTCTCGATGACCCTGGGCCAGACCCCTGAGGGGTCAGCCTCAGTGAGGAGAAGTGTGTGGCAGCATCCCACTCCCACCCATCCTGCGGCCAAAATCCAGGGTCACCCCAGATGCCTCATCTCAGCTTCACCCGTCCCGGCTCAAAAGCCCTCTTCCCCTCGGCTGTCCCGGGACCTTGAACACTTGAGTCAGAAAAGTCACCAAAGGGACCCCTCAGACTCTTCCATGGATTCACACTGCCCATATCATCTGGCCCTCGATGACCCCAGCCCTCGGCCGTCACCCCTCCACCTGGTTTCCTGAGACTCCCAGCCGAGCAGCTGGGAGGAGACAGGGTGAGAGCTGTGCTGTACCCCCCACCAGTCTCCAGAGGAAACTCCTTTCCTCCACCCCCCCAAATTGTCGGAATCACAATAAAACCATCAAATCACTTTACATCAGCCCCAGGGTTACAAAACTTGGGCCAAGGTTCTCTTTGTTCAGTGGCAGTGCGAAAATACCGGACTCTTCAGTGAGAGAGACGTTGAGACAAAAGTCAAGCCATGACGTTGGGTCCAACTCAGCCGGCCTTGACCCTCCAGTGTTCCGGTTCAACCCACCGTGTCTCTCTA
Source organism: Lipotes vexillifer (assembly GCF_000442215.2). Taxonomy (NCBI): domain Eukaryota; kingdom Metazoa; phylum Chordata; class Mammalia; order Artiodactyla; family Lipotidae; genus Lipotes; species Lipotes vexillifer. Next base: position 4,425,879 of record NW_006792775.1, read on the forward strand.
CCTTCAAGTTTTCCTGCAGAGCCCAGCCCAGCCCAGCCCAGGAGAAAACCGTAGAAAAACCACCAGCTTCTTTATCATCAGTAATTCATCGGGGTTTATCTGGGGTCAACACAGATTCAGAGAAGAGACCGTTTCAGTTAGAATCCAGGTCAAGTTGAAATTTGAGCAAAAAAGTGGTGGTCCATGGCCACCACCATTTCCCCTCCAAGGGCAAAAAGTTCAAGGCGAATTTCTGCCTTGGGAAGACTTTTCTTTCGTTTCTGATGGTTAGAAGATGACTTTATAAAGAAAGGACATCTTTTCCTGTCACTGCAGCTCATCATCCCGGGAACAAAAATTCAGTTATCGGGAAGAGTTGTCTGCAACCCACGGAGCTTCTCATGACCAAAGAAGCTCTGGAAACGATCAGAAAACATTAAAGAAGCAAAATGCATTTGGCGTTGCTGCAATTTGGGAGTGAGCATCCACTTTGCCATGAGCCGTGGCAGATAAAGCATCTGCTCATTCAATTAGGTCGAGGAAAATGGAAAATAGCTGAAATTCAGAGTCGAAAATATTTCATTTCTTAGCAAACACTGTTCAGTGTTAAAAGGGGGAAATGGTCTGCTCTGTCTGTGAATAAAGGCAATTTGGGGAGATCCTGGGTACCGGAGGGAAAGATAAAAGGGAAGACAGATTTCGACATATGAGTTCACCAGCTGATTCCTGCAAAAACGCAGAGATTTGCAATGAAGTCATGAACTAACAAAGATTGAGATGTTGCAGGACATCACGAATGACATGATGTGTCCCTGGCTCCGACGGTAATAGGTAATGAGCCCGCCGATAATGCAATCGGAGACCAGCTGTCGGTCTGGGTGGTGAGATGCTCTTGGAAGACGTCTGCACAGCCAAATCCAAGCTCCCTCCTGGATCAGGAAGGCCGTAGAGATGACAGGACCCACTTGCTGAGGGTTTTGAGAAAATCTACCTGCAGCAAACTAGGAGCCCCGTGGTCTGAAATTTGAGGTCTCCGTTGGGTACAGGCCACTGTCAGAGAGACGGCCATGCCGCTAAACAGACTAAAAAGTTCATTTTGGTGTTTTAATGACTTTGAAGTAGCACAAGGTGACGTCTGTGGTTTTGCTCCAAGTTGTGGCACCTGCAGCGTTGGGGTGTCTACGTCACGGGGTCTCGTGAAGAAAGGAAAAAGACCCAAGATGCTTTCAGGGGTGTTGCTTCTTTGTGTCTTGGCGTGTGGCTCTGTGCACAGCTGGGCGACTTTCCCCACCACAGTTAGTGGAGTGAAGATCGACCTGAAGGCTGTCATGTGGGTTACACAGAAACCCTTTGGGCTGTGCGTCGGGACACGCGGGAAGCCAGGCTCCCCTGTGATGGAGAAGGGGCGTCGGTGGGATGTGGCCGGGGTGGCCATGGCGGAGGGAGAAGGAAGGATAAGCAGAGGCCAGGAAGGACCGGAGTATTGGGTGAGCCGTGAGGCGCCAGGCTTGGGGGATGAGGAACATGGCTTGGTCAGGCCCAACGTCGCCAGGGCCTGCCCTGCTGGTGGGGTGGCCACTGAGAGGACAAAGGGGAAGTGGAACGCCCCCAGTACTGACCCAGGCGCCAGGACCCCTGAGTCCTGGCTCAAGAGGACTGGTGTCTCTTCTCATAAGGACACAAATCCCATTGGATCAGGGCCCCATTCACGACTTCATCTTATTTGAATCACCCTCTTATTCCAGGTACAACCACACTGCACCTGAGGCTTCAACAGACGAATTTTTGGAGGACACAATTCAGTCCAGAGCAACCCTTAAATGTTCCCGGGTGTATTTTTTAATAGCCAGAACATCTTCTTACACAACCACAGTACAATTATTTTTTTAAGAATGAAGAGGAATTGTAATGAGGTTTACCACAGTACAGTTATCAAATTCAGAAAATTTACCATTGGAAAAGTAATGCATGATCTTTATTCCAATTTTTCCAATTGTCCCCAGAATGTTCTTCATAGCACTTTGTTCCCAAAATGCTTCGGTGCATTTAGCATCATGTCCTTTTAAGTTTCCTTATTCTAGATAATCACTCCTTTCTTTGTCTTCATGATGTTAGCGTTTTGAAGAGGACAGGTCACTCCTCTATTTGTGTCTGTCTGGTGTTTCCTTGGGTTCAGATTTGGTGGGGGGGAAGTCACACGGAACGGAGGCTGTGTCTTTTTGGGGACCTGCCATCAGGGGGCACATGATGTCGCTTGGTCCCCATATTGGTGATGTTGACTTTTATTGCTTCCCCATTTGTCCCTTTGAATGTAATAAATCATCTGTGGAAAGATATTTTAAGACAACATAAATAACCTGTTTCTCATTAAACTTTCACGCAGCCATGTTCACATCCATCCGTGAGTATGATGTGCGCCCCTTTCACTTATTACTCACTCTGATGGTTGCAGAATTGCAATTTTCTAATGCTATCATTCCATCAACATTTGTTAGTTGGCATTCTACTGTAAAGAGCTTTCTCTTGGCTGTCGTTTATCTATCTATCTATCTATCTATGAATTCACTATCAGCACAGACTCACGGATTCACATTTTGAGGGTTGGATTATAATCCAACCTCCATCGCTGGCTTTACACACACCATGGTCCTCAAATTCCCCAGCATCGTCCGACAGGTGGGAGCCCTTCAAGGGACTCCTGTCTCCTGATGTGCCCCTAGATGGGGTTCTTCATCTCTCCCGTATACGTCGGCCTCAGGGAGCCTGGGAACTGCTTAAAATTATACCCATAAGATTACATGCCTGCGTGTTTTGTAATGGGTGAAGGTCCAATAGCGTCCGTCAGATTCTGCAAGGCACTGTGGCCTCCCCAAAAAGACAAAGAGACTCTGGGACAGAGACTTGGGTGGACCTGTCCATGTGTCCTAGCCACCTCCAACTCACAAACGAGAACACATTTTGCTTACAATGGTGGTTCTGGAGTCCCTTAAGCCTCCTGATAAGCAAGCCTTTCTTCCCCAGCTCTGTGCGAAGTCAACAAGATGGTAGAAGGAGGCTCTTGTCGGGTCACAGGGAAGCTTCCAGAACTGACCAGCAAGACCACGGGCCATCAGTCCCTCTGCATGCTGATGTCCAGAGGACTTCACTGCTGAGACCTTGCCATGACACTCATGATGGCTGTCGTGTGGCTGGCTGTGCTGTGGTGTGTCCCGCTCACTCAGTTCTCACTACAAGCTTGGGTGTGGACTAATATCACACCCCATTTTACAGAGGAGGAAACTGAGGCTCTGTCAAGCTTTGCCCAGGGTCCCACAGCTTGTAAGTGACCAAATGGGCCTTGAATCCAAATCCACCATTTCCAGCTCCCAAAGCCCCAGCCCCACCCACACTGACAAGCACCCTTCAGTCAGGGCAGAGTTCAGCTCGAAGCCCTTAGAAAAGGACCATGGTAGACAGCAGCATGGTGCCCATTCTTCACTCTGCCCTGCATCCATGCCCCTTGCCATGGCACCCAGGGAAATGATATCCTCCCCATTAACGGTAGGCTTGGCCACGTGACTCACTTTGAACAATAGAACATTAGCTGACAGGTACAAACAAAAGCTCGAAAGATGCTTTGAGGACTGGGCTTGTCCCCTACACTTCCAAGTGCTGTGAGAAGGCCATGCCCCTGGGGGCCTGCTGGTCTCTGAATCAGCCAAACCCCAGCCAATCCACAGCCTTGCCCCTTGGAGCAGAGCTACCCCACCAACCAGACACTCGAGCAAGAGATAAAGTCTGATGGTTCTGTGCCACTGAGTTTGAGGAAGCTTTGTTACGTGGCATTATTGGGACAATAGATGACTGATACAGAGATGGTACTGGGGAGACCTCACCTCTCATTTCACCCTCACTTTTTAAAATCTGTACAATGGTGACACTAGAAATACATCTTCCTTTCTTTCAATCTGGCATGTGTGCTTCTGCCTCTGAGTGTGAAGCTTCATGGTCTTTTATGGCAGTCCGGGGAGAGTTTGGGGGAAACAACTGGGTGAAAAATCTCACCAGTGGAAGAAAGGATGCTCTTCCTCTCTGAGTAACATGTGATTCTGTTTCGGAGCCTGAGGCCAGGTTTTCACAGGCGCTGGCAAAGGAAGGGAAGCAGAAGGAGTTGGGCCATGGAGGGCACGAGTCAGGGGCCCTCCTGATACATCTTCTATGAAAGCAGCAACCCTGAGCCAGACGTGCAGTAACCGGTGCAGCTGCGGGAACTGGCGGAGGGGGCTGGTCCTGTTTGTTGGTCTGACTCTAATTGGAGGCCTGGCGGGAAAGTGAGAAGAGAATAGGACAGAAACCCCTGGAATCCTTCTGCCTCTCCTGCTTCCCCTGGAAGGACCTCTTTCCACAGGTCCAGACCTCAAGGGAGGAAGCCAGGACCCTGGCACCAGGCAGACCCAGCTCCAAGCTGCAGCCTCCTGGCACTCGGCAAGACGCTTCTCCTATGAGCCGGAGGTTCTCACTCACAAAATGTGGGTGATGAGGTGACACTGCCGCACCAGTGAAGGCCGGACAGGCTGGCCCGTGGGCACTCACCCCATTAGCATTGTCCGTCTCCATCTCCAGTGGGGACTGAGTCTAAGTGCAGGTGGGAGTGTGCTGCCGTGGGCCCTCCTTGGGGTGCCTTGGCTGCCATGCCCCTGCACCGCTCCTCCCTCCTTCAGAGCATGCTCAGTAATGAGGAAGGGTCATGGGCTCACACCAGGGCCACGGGCGGCCCTCACCCCAGGGACACTGTGGCCTGGGAACCCACGTTGGCCTCCTTGGCATCATGTGGCCACTTTTCAACTCGGCACCAGAGGGACCATCACACGGGCCTTCTGGTCAACCCCCAACAGGGTGATTCCTAATCATTCACCCATCATTGCTGTGTGCGCCCTACCCCACACCAGGCTCCCTGGGCCTCAGCTTGACAGACCCTGGTGATTCAGGGAAAGATGGTTCAGGCTGAGCCAATGGTACCAATACCCCCAACTCGGAGCCTTGGGAGAAAAACCGTCTTTTCCGAGAGGTCCCAAAATGGCCAGGGGTTTGGATGCGAGGGGAACCCCAGGCCCACAGGGATGGCTGTGAGAGGCAGGGGAGCTGTGATCCGGGCCTGTCGGAGTCTCCTGACCCAGAGCCCGGTGGGAATTCCCAGCCCAGGCAGGCCCTTTGTCTAGAGGATTCTTATCAGCAAAGGCAGACGGCTCTTTTCACAGACATCTGCCAACCCTCGTCCCAGTCTGGGGCTTGGGTTTCCACGGGGAGGCGAAGGCCCGTGTCGGGAGACAGGGCCACACCAGAGGGGCCAGGCTCTGTTTACACACAGCAGTGGTGGGCACTGGGTCCCACGGGATCGTGTGTCTGTGTGCACAGGTGGCGGGAGGGCCGCGCTCTGCTCTTGCAGTGCCCGCCTCCCTCCCTCCCTCCTTCCTTCCTTCTTTCCTTCCAGCAGATATTTGGGTGCCTTTTTTGCTCCACACCTGTGCTGTGCAATAGGATTTTAACAGTTAATAAGACTCCATTCCAGCCCACAGGTAGCTCCCGGGCCAGAGGGAGGCTCAAACAGGCAATCGCAATGCACAACAGACGATGCGACTGGAGGAGGTACAGGGGCCGTGGGAGCCCATGGGGGCCACCTGACCCGGCCCGGGGCCAGGGTTCTCCTGGAAGGGTCACCTATAGGGCCCAATAGCATCCTGGTCACTGCCCTTCCAGAGATGGAGTTACGGCCAGAATTGCTCCAGAAGCACTGTGGCCTGGTCTTTGCACCCAGGCCTGGGGATTGACTGCAGTTACCCTTGGATATCCCCAAACATCCCAAACTATTTGACCCCAGAACAACTTTCATCCTCGGCCAACATTTCACGGAACACACTTTTGGAAAGAAAAGCCTCCCTTGTTGTCTCACCATGAAAATCATCGTTGTGAAAATCAGACAGTGAGACGAGAAAACAATGTTAAAGGGGGACAAACAAAAGGTGCTCTAGAAGGCAGGTGACTGATGGGTGTCTAATCCTGCTCCTTCCCAGTACATGACCAATGCCGCGGTAAAGGGATTTTGAAGGCATAAACACACAAAGACGCAGAGAATGGAAAAGGCACTGCAGCCACCATATTTTAGAGGGAGAACAGAAGACTAGGGGGTGGACACTGACTTAGCAGAATGCCTTTTAAAAGCTGGGTCCCATGGGTGGCCCCTGGGAACGTCAAGGGCTCGGGGAAGAGCTGATTTCCACAGCAGAATCCTCCCAGAATCCCCTCTGGAACTGGGATGAAGAGGCCACCATGATAAAGAGGACGAGATGAGAGATTCTGAGATACAGTTGGAGCCCCAGACCCTTCCCACAAGTGGGAGGACACCACCACCCCCAATCCTGGGAGAAGAATTTTATTTTCTGGGCAAATTAATACAGAGGCTTCCAGGCCGATTACCTTGCCAAGACCAGGGAGGCAGGTTGAATGACCCTTTGCATCCTCCCTCCTCACCAGCTAGGTTCCAGAACACCAGCAGTCAGACCCTGCCCCTCAGTGAGACCTAATCCAGCCCAAGAGGAAAGGTCTAAGGGTTCTGACATCAGGGGATCCTCAAAAACCACAGTGAAGCTTATGTGGCTTCAAGAGTGGTCAAGCTCCACTCGAACTTTCAATGAGTTCTGTGCCCGCCCCCCTCCCCCCACTTAGTCATGCGTTGACAGCCAAAGGCTATGAGACATCTGCTAACAGTCTCTTACCTGGGAGACAGAAACCAAAACAACCAACAGAAAAATGCAACTCGGAGGAAACTGAGACTGTTCAAGGGAAAGAAAGCTTTCACAACTGTATGGACAACAAGAAGCTGTCCTCAACATCCTCAGAGAGGTAGGATGTCACACCCAAGAACAAGAACGGGGTGCTATCAAAAAGGACCATTCAGAGGACAAAAAGGAAAGAGGTCCCAAATTTAAAAATAAAAATCACAGCAGAAGTGATAACTCAATAACGGAGTTTTAAAATGAAGTGGAGAAAATATCCCAGGAAGTAAAATAAAAAGAGAAGAGAGAGGATAAGAAGGATAAAAATATGGAAGATCCAACATCCAAATAGCAGGCACTACAGAGGTATCTGAGAGGAAAAACAGAAAATACCATCAGTGAAATCATTCAAGGCAGTTCCCAGCACTGAAGGGCTTTGTTTCCAGATTGAAGAGTCCCACGACATATCCAGCATAGAAAATAAATATAGACCTGCACCATAGCACATCGTTGTGAAATTTTAGTACACTTGGGACAAAAAGAAGTTTCTACAAGCTTTGCGGGGGGGTGGGGAAGCCGATTACATACAAAAGATCAGTTCTCAGAGTGGTTTCAAGATTCTCAACAGAATTTCTTGGGTGCAAGAAAACAGTGGAGCAATAGCCTTCAAAATTCTAGAGGAAAATTATTTCCCATCCAAAATCCTACGGCCAATGTATCAATCAAGTATAATGATGGAATAAAAACCATTTCAGACATGCAAGGTCTCAAAAAAATCTGCCTACGAGTTAACAATTTCTCAAGAAGCTACTGAAAGATGTGCTACCCCCATGTGAGAAAATAAACTAAGAAGGAGGCTGGAGATGGAAGAATTAGATCATCCACCACGGGTGAGGGGTGAAGGAGGTCCCAGGATAGCAGTGATGCACACAGAGTACTGCCGGTCCGGGTGACAGCCATGTGACTCAAGATTTCTGTTGCCACTGTACCACTTTCACCCGAGGCAGGTTGCTGGAGTGAGAATCGTATCCACTGGCTTATCTTGACCAAATGCTAATGATGTTTCTGTACTTTCTCCTGCCCAACAGCCTCCATCAGTTGAGAACTTACCTTTCATCCCCCAGAAGTGTTCTACTCTGACCTATTCCTGAGAGCGAGAAGTTGGCCACAGCAAGCATAGAAGCAGATGGTACAAAGCAATCCACTCTCACTACCATCCTTCTACGGTGACCAGACACCCCGGCCGCAGTGAGCCCTGTGCCTACCCCATCCTCGAGGTCAGAAAGGATTTGGGCAAACTCGGGCCAGCAAGCAGGCTCTCACCCAGAGTTTCCCTTCAGCTTGCCATCGTATTGTATATTTTCCTGGGAGCCTTCAACTCTTGGTGAAAATATTGTCTTTTCCTTCCACCATTTGCTTTGTACCTCCTACTCCATTTTTCAGAACTAAACGATGTATTATTGAGGGATTGTGGCAGACACTGGGCAGATGGTCACCACACCTGTTTCTCCTTCCTTCTGGAGGCCCACCTAGGCCACACACATCGCCCAGCCTCCCTCGCAGATAGGTTCAGGTACATCACTGAGCACCACCCAGTGATGTACAGCACCTCCAGGCCTGGCCAGAAAAGTCTCCTGCTCCTTTTCTCTCTTTATTCTCTGCCAGCCCAACAAAGGGCACCAAATGGAGGCTTCCCAGGTTCTGGGGGATGGTACAATCTCTGGGAGGGAGGGTCCTGGGTCCCTGCATGACCACATGGAGCAGAGCCCCACCCCAACCTGCACTGCAAAGTCATAAATAAGAAATATACATTGTTTGGATTAGGCCACTGTAATGGGGGGGAGGGGTTGGTGCTTACAGCAATTAACATACCCTGATTAATGAGGGACATTTACATAGGTGGTAAAACTGGAGAGAAAAATCTAAGAAAGATTTGTAAGAGCACTGTTTCTGACACAAAGTAGGTAGGTACTTGCTCAACTTTTGCTCAGCAAATCAATGAACAAACAAGTCTGTTCTCTGAAAGGTGGTCTCTGCGGCCTGTCTGCACAGGCATGCGGCCCAGAGGGAGTGTGAAAAGTTTACAGCTGACTTGTTGGCGTGGTGGGGATGTGGGTGGTATTTCTCCTGTTATTCTTAGGATAAGATTGTTTTGCAATAAACACGTAGGGAATGTGGGCCCAGCCTCTCCCACGTTATATACAGCGTGCCGTAAAAACATCTATGTGCACAGCTCTCCAGACAGCTGTTTCTTTGCAAGCAAGAGCTCATTTCTCCTCCAAGCAGGCAGGATCCAGCCACCGGGTATCCCCCTTCCAGCACCCCGGCTTTCCAAACCCACCCTCCCCTGGCCCCAACACACAAGGTCCGCAGCCCTGCCTTCCCTTCGAAAGCACCCCCTTCCAAACATTCTACAGCCTTCGAGGCTGAGTCCAGGTGTCCCCAGGCTGGGACTCCTCACCCCTCCTGAATCCCCCCAGGACTCTCTGCAGTGGCATTTGTCCACCCACAGTGCCCAGAGGACAGCATGCCAAGGGTAACGGGCTGGGGCCCACGGTAGTCAGACCGCCTCTGCCCACAGCCCAGACGCTCACTTGCCAAAGGGGTAGGGGGCAAATTGCTTCGAGGCCCAGGGATGGTGACAGCACCAGCCCCAGCGGAGGTCTGTGAAAAGTACATGAAAGGATGCACAGAATGTTGTTAGGAAGGTGACTAGCCCCTGTGGGTCATTCAGTAAGCCCTGACGTAGAGGCTGCATCTTTGTACAGCTCCCACAATGGCCCCTTAACCCCTCAAGGGCCACACCCACACCCTCCTCGCCCGTAAATGGGCCCATGGGCCATGGGGACAGACCTGCAGGCTTGCCCAGCATCCGAGGAGTCGAGATGAAGCCGTGTCTGCTGATGGAAGCTGCAAGGCTAGAGGCAGGAAGCCCTTGACACTGGCCCCTGCATCGGACCAGCCTCTCGCAGTTGTCTGGACTAGAAGGGGCTGCGGCACAGGGACCAGCCAGAAGCCAGGCCCCAGGGCATGGCTGAAGGGATGGGGACGTGTAGCCAGAGGAGAGTATACACAGAAGAGCCAGTCAACCCAGAAACGGGGGCTAAGCACCTACTAGGCGCCAGGCACCATCCTCAAGTGAGCAAAACAGTGACACAGGCAGGCCAACCCCTGCCCTCTGGGGCTTGCACTCCAGACAATCCATTAAATAAAAAGATGACCCAGAGAAGACAATTAATACATAAAGCAGCATCAGCTGGTACCAAGTCCTATGGCAGAAAATAAAGGCAGGTAAGCAAGGAGATAGGATGCTGAGTGGGCGGGGGTTGGGGTGTCAGGGGAGGCTTTCTCAGCGTGTGACATTCCAGCAGACACTCCCGTGAGCCTTATGGGTTTGCTCTCAGATCCATTGCAGTCCTGCCCGGGGAACTGTAGAAACGGGACTACATTTCCCAGAGCCCTTTGCCCTCAGGCTCTGCGTGGCTCGGCCAATGGAGGCCCCAGTGGAGGAGTGGAGGGCGGGATGAGTGAGAGGCTGAGGCTCTTTTTCCCTCTCTCCCTCCTCCCTGTTCCCGGCGCCCGCCAGGTGAGCCCCAACACGGCCTGGGTTCTGCTGGACGCCTGCACCTCTGCGCTCTGGTGACATGGCCTCCTGCCTGTGTCCCTCCAGCCCTAGGGACACCAGCTCCCTGCTGTTGCTGGTCTCCAGCAAGAGTGACAGAGGAGTGTTTCCCCCATAACCATAACACAAGTGCTCTAAGGGAAAGCAAACGACCATTTCTCCTTTTTCTCTCCTTCGTGAATCTGGGTGTTTTTTTCCCTCCCAGCTTCCTTCTCCTTTGCTCCCTTTGCTCCTTTAAGTGAGATGCAGCTTTTTGGCTGATCAGAGAAGCTGACATTTCCCCATCGGCATTTGCCCGAAGCTGTGCCCTTGAAATCACTCTTATCGCCGGGGCCTCACGCATCTAACATCCTCACGTGCTTCTTTTCCAAACTTGACCCCTCTGGTTAAAACAATAAATCGATGGCAATGTCTCATGTCTGCCTGGTCAACAGTCTAGTTGGAGAATCTCAGATGTCGCTAAGATGCGCACCAGCCCTGGAGATGGACTGTGGCCAAGGGGAAGTGGGCTTATCCCTCCTCCATGAGAACCGTGGCATGACCCCCTTGAGTGCTTTCTTGAGTTGCATCTGGTGGCCCTGCCCAACCAGTACATGACTACACTTGTAGAGATGGGGGACAACACTGACCATCACCGGGATGGTTAATTTTATGTGTCAACTTGGCTGGACCACAGGGTGCTCGGATAATTGATCAAACATTATTCTGGATGTGTCTGGGCGGGTGTTTTTAGATGGGGATAACATGTGAGTTGGTAGACCCGATTATGGATTGCACTACCTGTGTGGTGGGCCTCATCCAATCAGCTGAAGACCTGACTAGAAGAAAAAGCCCAGCCTCCTCTGAGCAAGAGAGCCTTCTCCAGCAGACGGCCTTCAGGCTTCATCTGCAAAATCAGCTCTTCCTGGTTCTACGGCAGACTGCTTTCAGACTCTAACTGAACATTGGGCCTTCTGGGTCTCCAGCCTGGAAAGTCTGTATTTGCCAGCCTCCATAATCATGTGAGCCAATTCCGTATAATAAATCTCTTTTTATATATATACACACCCTGTTGGTTCTGTTTGTGCGGAAAACCTTGGCCAATACAATCACCAAATGTCCCAGTAATGTTTAGGTGAAGCCCCTTGTGACAAATTTCTTTTACAAATAAGTGCTAGGGAACATTTACTGTTCCTGAGGAGTGGCATATTTTCTCCAATGGCCGTGCAAATTCTAAACCTTTCATTCTTTCCCTGCTCCCTTTGGCTGCCAGGAATTTGTAGCTTGGCCAGAGCAACCACAGAGGGAGCCTGTTTCCTACCCCACCTCGTCCTTGGATTCACCTTCCTTGTTTACCGTTTATTTTCCCATGATCCTGACTTCTCATTTTTGGTGTGTGTGACTCTTCCATTGCTTGCTCTTCCTACAAAGTGCTAGGAGCTGAGGATGGATCGAAGTGTTTTCTTTCCCTCTCCTCTGGTCCCTGCCCAATCCACTGGGAAGGAGTGGGTTGTCAGGCATGTGTTCAGGATGGGGTGAGACCACAATCAGACAGCTGTCCACACCGCTGTGGTGAGCGCTCACAGCGCCTCCCCCCCCCCCCGGGGGGTAGTGTTTTCTTCTCCTCTGGTCCCTGCCCAATCCACTGGGAAGGAGTGGGTTGTCAGGCATGTGTTCAGGATGGGGTGAGACCACAATCAAATCAGAGTCCACACCGCTGTGGTGAGCGCTCACAGCGCCTCCCCCCCCCCACCG
>NW_006792775.1:4439428-4451776 GCF_000442215.2 Lipotes vexillifer
ACCCACAATCAGACAGCTGTCCACACCGCTGTGGTGAGCGCCCACAGCGCCTCCCCCCCCCCCGGGGGGGCCCGGGGATATGGGTTAAGACAGCCAGGGAAATGGGGGAAGAGCTCCCATGGGCATCTTGTGAAGGGAAACTGCCATTGGCTATGTTAGGATCATCCATCTGCCTGCCCATCCCCAAGATCAGCTAGAGACAGCTCACTCAATCCCAAGACCTTAGGGCTCTAAGGAAACGTCCTCACCTGCCCCCAGCCCACAGCAGTTGCAGAAATGGACGAGCCCACCTCGGCCGGCTTCAAATTCCCAAAGCACAAGGCTTTGCCAAACAGATTCCAAAATGTGAGGCTGTTCCCACCACACACCAGATCCAGAAGATCCCAGCACATACTCCTGCCAAGGCTACCCCCATCGTTATCAAAGGTGAGAAGAAGTGGGTGGGAGAGGGTGGCCGTTTCTCTCTGATTCTCCTGCTAATTTCTGTCTCTCTGAGGTCATGACAAGAATAGCTGACGTCCAAAGGGTTTGTTCTCCTGACAGGCAGCAAATGCTTCTTAGGAGGATGAAAATGGGGCATCGTGTTAGGCCATCGTCATGGGTCCTGGCCTCAAAGGCTTATGGGGAAGTGAAGAGAAGGCAAGCCTTAGAGAAAAGGGCAGCACAAAGGTGTTCTGTGTGTGCTGACACTTCCTGTCTCTCTGTGCCGTAGGCCAGGCAGTCAGGGTCTATTTTACGAATGAGGAGGTTGAATGTAGCAGGTTTACTGAAAGGGTGTACCAGTTAGGATATGGACCAAGCTGTATAACAAACAGCCCCAGAACAGACAATAGCTTTGTCTCCCTCCATCCACGGCTTCACACATGCCCAGTGACATCTCCTTCACCATCCCTTCCTGATGTTTCGAGTATGATCCCCAGAGCTTGTCAATCATTTTCTTGTATGAGAACATAATTAAGATTCATTTTGTCATTAAGACTCATTTTGGGGGTATCAATGAATCCAATCAAGTCCAAATCAGCTCCATGTTCTCACATCTAGTTCAACATTCTTTTACCTTGTCTCCCCCAAGTTCAGCCCCATCCCATGGCTCAGGTAGTGGGGGGGGACCTCAGTCTGTCCCTTTTCTCTCCTTTCCATCTCCCCCTCTCTAGGAATTGGGGCCTGAAAGGAGGGGTGGGGGCAGAGGAGACATTTCTACCTGGTTGGAATGATTATAATCCAGCCCACGTGGCAAAAGCAAGATGCTGGCCCTCCGTCTGGAACCTCTGTGGGTTCTTTGGGGACCCACGTGAGTGCTGTATGGCTGACCTCTTGTGACCTTCCAAGCCCTCCTCATCTCCTGCCCCCAAATCTCCACCCCACAGACTCTAACTTCTGGCGGTCGTCTCCTCCAGCAGGCTGCCTGCAGGAGTGGTGTCCCTGAAGGATGGCTCCAGCCTTCCACCCACTGCCTTCCTCAGTTTCCCTTGGTCCACGAGGAAGTCGTCATCCCTGTTGTATTAGTCAGGGCACAGGCAAAGCTGCTGTAACAAAGAGCCCCAAAATACAACAGCACACATAAGATGGACTTTCAACTCTCTTGGGACAATCTAGAGCTTGAGGGTGGTCCAAGACAGGCCAGGGGCTCCATGCTATGAGGCTGCCCAAGGAACTGGGTTCATTCCATTGCGTCGCTCATCCACACCCAAGGGAATCACTTCCTTTTCAAGGGTGGCGCTGACAGCTTCATCCATCCCTGTCTTGCACGTCCTGTTGACCACAACCCAATCTCATGGCATATCTGCCACAAGGAGAGCTGAGGAAGTGGCCTCTAGCTGGTGACCCTGCTCAGCTGAGCCTCAGGGGTCCTATCAGTAAGGACGATGGGGGCAATGACTCGACCCTATGGGAAAATTCAGAGTCTCTGCCACACTTACCCATAACTAAGGGGGTCCGTGCAGGTGGCCCCACTGCCTCTCTCTTCATTCTGCCCTGGGGGCAGCTCCAGCCAGCCTCCAGTCCCCTGAATTCACAGCAGAGAAGCAGGTACCAGTAGTTATGTTCATGTGTGACCCCCAGGTCCAGGGAATCCCAGACGAGCTCTCCCAGCCTTTACCCTCCCACCACTTTCTGAGCCCCCAGCGACCCTCAGCCACGATTCCACATCACAGAAATCATCACCCCTTGCTCCCTGCAGGCGCCCCAGGCTCTGAGTAGTTTTCCTCCCAACTTTGGCTTGGCCAGAAGAGGCAGGATCACCTGCAAAGCCACGGCACCCACTAACCGATGACCACCCCCCAGGCACCCATTTTCCAGCCCCGTTGAAGCTGGAGGTGGGTGATGGGGGTGACAGCTGGGGACATTCTGTTCTTCCAGTCAGACGGAACAAAGAGCCTCGCACCTCTCCAGTACACAGGGCTCTTGTCACCTTGTCAGCTGTGTGGCTTCAGCCAAATTCCTGAGACAATGAGAAAAGTCCCATCCGACACACTGATGCACACAGCCCCGGGGACGCTTCTGGGCTTTCCTGCAATCTGACATTGACAGGCTCTGTGCGTTGCCTCTGCTCTGAGAGCTTTGCAGAAGACAGTTGTCTTGCCCCCGTCTTGCAGACAGCAACCTGGTCCTCATGAGGGTAAAACCTGTGCCCAGGTCACGTGGGGAGAGGAGAAAATAAGGGATTCAAACCCGGGTGACCCGGTGGCTCAGAACATAGCCCTGGATGGCCACCTCCCCCAAGATGGATCCGTGCAGAGCTCCCTCCCGCACCTGCGACCTCTAGTCCCTCCTGGCACGTCCAGCACCAGGTGCTGATGTTCTCTCCAAGGATTTCCCCAAACGCCCCTCAGTCTTCCCTCCCCATTCTTTGCCCCTGACCACTGGGCATCTCCAGAAACCCTCCGCCCCTGGCTTCTGGGGCCCAGCACTCAGCTCTCCCCCGCTCCCCCTCTTCCTCTCCCTCCTCCAATGATGATGACAAGCACGTAACCCCCCGTAACTGCTAACTCTGCACATGCTCCCCCAGTGACCATCACAGGGTTCTCCCCGAACCCCCGGGGGTTAGGGAAGTGGCCCAAGCCCTGTCCCTGCTATGTCTCAGACGTCCGACCCTTCCTCTCACATCATTTCCATGGTCCAGCCCCCCTGACCTCTGGCCAAGCTTCTGTCCGCTCCCCAAGCCCTGGATCTCCTACCCCATCAATCCATCACCCTCATTGCTCCCAGGAACCATCCTCAAGCACAGATCCAGGATCATCACTCCCTTGAAGGCTACCTCCTGTTTGTATGCTAAAGTCCTAACTCCTAGGTAAACGTCAAAGCCCTCGCAATTTGGACCCAACCTACCCTGCACTGTACATCTTCACTCTCTCCTCTACACATCCAGCACCCAGACCAGTGGATCTCAACTTGGAGCATGGGAATCCCCTGGGGTAGCTTGTTAGCCCTATTTCGGGGGCCCACTCTCAGAGATTGAAAGCCAGCTGGTCTGGGGGGGTGCCAGGAATCCGCATGTGTAACCAGGTGACCTGAGCAGTCCTGACGAGGATCCTAAATGTGCCACGACATCCAGCCTCCCAGCCCTTACTCACACTGTCCTTTCTGCCTAGAACACCACCCCTCCTCTATCTGCCTGTCAGAGTAGCCCAAGTCTTACTTCCAGTGACACCTCCTCCAGGAAGCTTTCCCCAGACCCTGAGAGAGAATTAACGCCCCTTCCCTGTGTGTATCTCCATGCCCCGTGGCTATAGCCGTTAGGGCCATCTGCCCGATGTGGGCATTATTCACACGTCATCTATTTTCCCCACTCAACCAAGAGCCGCTGAGGCAGGGACCACCTCATCCATCTATCCCGCTGTGTGCCGAGCCTGTGCAGGTGCTAATTCCTGTGGTGGGTGTGAGCGTGTGAAAGAGAGTCTCCAGTGGCCCGAGGCTCCAGGCACTGCCAAGGGCTCCTGGCCCTCCCTGCCATACCAAACTGCTGGGGATCCCTTGGCAGACACATCTGGCTTAAAAAGGAAATACACTGTTTCATGACTTAACTCTTTTTATTTTTAGAACCAGTGATTCATCTCCACCACAGGGGCTCCGCAGGCTGCTCTCGGGGGAGTGGGTTGAGGCCAAGTGGCTGCTCTCAAGACCAAGCCAGGCCGGGTAGGGGGTCAGGGGCTGGGCTGCTCTGCCCGCACCCGGGGGCCGATGCCTGTCCGAGTGGTGAGTTGGTCACTCCCACCCACCTGCTCCCCCGGAACAGAGCGTCTCAGGATGCCCGGGATGCACCTTCAAAAGAGGCAGCTGGGCAGAGGGTGGCACCTGTCATGTCCCACCTGGGGGGCATGAGGCGGGGACAAAGGAGTTGTTTCTTGAGGTCTCAGCACCCTGTCCTGTTCCCTCCACACACAGACTGGCTGCAGGGCACTGCCCTGCTGCTGCACCAGCCTAGCTGTGTCCTCCTCGCTGACCCGCCGCCTCCGGGGGAAGAACGTGGTGTCCGCCCCCCGCCCGTCTCCTCCATCTCTGGGGTCAGAAGAAATACCTGCTCCCCGGCTGCGCAGCCTTTTGGTAGGGAGGTAGGGAGGGCAGTTCTAGTGATGCCGTTGGTGCACAGACGGAGAGACCACACCCCCTTTGCCATGCTTCCCGCCCCCCCCAGGTGCCCCTTCCCTACTCACCCCACTCTAAACACACAAGGCAACATCTGCTCCCTAAACGCCCCCCAGACCCTCATCCCTTGGCGCCCCCCTTGCTTCACTTTTCCAAGATGTGTAACCCACCCACTTCTTCATTTGTTTCTTAACAAATACACGGCCATTAGAGAAAAAAATAGAAAACTCACAAAAACTGATGCGGGACAATAGGAAGAGGTATGAGGAACGTGTTGCCAGTTGTGGCCAAAGCGGGGGCGACGGGCGGGGAAGGACATTTGCATTTGTTCACAAGCACTCAGAATAGCTCCAGACCAGACGCGAGAAACCCAGCACAGTGGATGCATTTCGGGAGGGGGTCAGATAGCTGGGGGGAGAGGTGAGAGGCGGACTCGCTCTTCACAGGGTGTCTGTCTGTCCTTTTCAAGGAGGAGGAAGGAGAAGGAAGATGCGAAACCCAGGATGAGTCCCCAGGACCCACCCTCGCTTCTGACCCCGATTGCAGGTTTGGGGAGTCCCCCGGTTCTCAGTTTCCATCATTCGTTAGAAAGATTCCAAACTCAAGGAAAGCTGTTATACTCATAGTTGTGGTTTATTACAGCAAAAGGGTACAGATTAAAATCAGCCTCGGGCAGAGGTGCACGAGGCAGAGTCCAAGAACGCTTCGTGCATGGAGCTCTGGTCATCCTTCCCCATGGAGTTAAGGATGGCGCCAGCCCTTCCCAGCAACACACTTGGAGTATCGCCAACCAGGGAGGCCCCCTGAGCCTTGGTCTGCAGAGTTTTCACTGGGCTCCATGCCCCAGACACACTGGACCACTCAAAGGTCTGGCCTTCAGTCCCCAGCCCTTCCGGAGGTAGAGCAGACACTGCGTGGCCCAGAGCCCCCATCCCAAGTCACATCCTTAGACTGTCTAATGTGGCCCCAGGTCCCAGGTAAACAAAGACACCCTTACTAGGCAGAACATTCCAAGGACCTGGAAATCCCCTCCCAGAAGCTGAGGGCAAAGACCAGAACTCTCTCTGGGTAGGTTAATTCTTTACTACCCAGAAGGTCTTAGAAATAGGAAGACCAGCCATCCCAGTTTGCCCAAGACCTCCCGGTTTTAGCACTGAAATCCCATGTGCCCTGGAGCCCCCAGATCCCTTAGTCCTAAGACAATTAGCCACCCTGCATGTAAGCACCCCTCCACCCTCCCCACAAAAAGGTGGTGGCTGTGATCTGTGCTGTCTTGGCTAAGCTGCCAGAGTGCACAGCCCAGGAGGCCACTCCAGAGGAGCCAGCAGATTTTGTGCCGTGAAGGTCCACGTGCAGCCCCAGGTGTCTCTCTAAGCCCCAGGCCACAAGCGTGGGCAGCAACGTGGCAAAGGTGCCAGCTTCTCCTGAAGGTCACTGGGCATCAAGGTAGGAAGTGAGAGACATGGGCGTGGTGGGATTTGTCCTGGAGGGTCAGGTCTGAGCCTTCTCGGCCCAGGCCTCTTCCTTCCTGGTGGCCAGCCTCGGGCCTCATGTCCACAATAAATCTCACCTAGGCCACCTAAGGCAAGAACAGAGACAGAAAAAAGGAAATAACTTGACCACCTACAGTGGCTACCATGTTGTCATGAAGTTTTGCTCCTAGATATATTGTTCTTTGCGTTTTGCTGTTATAAATGAGATTTTTCATGCCACCACGTCTCCTGATAAATTGCTGTATGTGTGGTTTCTGCATATTGATTCAGACCCACCCACTTTGCTGAATTCTGTTATCAATTGTTTTCATTGATTTTCCTTCGTTTTTCCAAGAAAGTCAGCCATCTCACTATAAATAATGATGTATCCTCTCCTTTCCAGTGTTCATACCTCTAATTTCTCTCTTTTTCTAATTGTGCCGGCTGTGCTTCCAGAACAAATTCAGACAATCGTGAACATCTTCCTCCTGAGTCCAGGTTTTGACAGAAAAGCTGCTGGTATTTCCCTGTTAATCATGATGTTACTTTTCCTGTTAAGAGAGAACTATTTTTTCAGGTTAAAAACACATCAGGGGCTTCCCTGGTGGCGCAGTGGTTGAGAGTCCGCCTGCCGATGCAGGGGTTGCTTCATATTACTCTGTCCAATTTTTTTCTAGTAAAAAAAGGCCCAACAAAATATAAGGATGGTGAATGGACTCCAGTCATTATTATAGGTTTGTTTGTTTTTGTTTAAGCGAAAAACGTTTGAAAATAGTTTCATTCTGGCAGCAGATTAGGTAAATTCTCAAAATTTTACATTATCTTCAAAAAATTTTAACTGGTGAGCTTTCACATTGTAAGTCACATACTTTTCACCCATGTGCTCCCGCAAACGTAAAAAAAAAAAAAAAAAAAAAAAAAAAAAAAAATCAGTATATTACCTATTTCTGTTTTATTCAGAGTTTGAGATTGGATGTGAATGTTATCCAGATACCTTTGG
Organism: Lipotes vexillifer; assembly: GCF_000442215.2. Lineage (NCBI taxonomy): Eukaryota > Metazoa > Chordata > Mammalia > Artiodactyla > Lipotidae > Lipotes > Lipotes vexillifer. The sequence continues at coordinate 4,446,485 of NW_006792775.1, forward strand.
AAATATATCAAAGGAAGTTATCAAAAATTTTTTTCTCTTTGGGGCTATTAATATGGTAAATTACATTAATTGATTTTCTGATGTTCAACCATCCTTGCATTCCTGGAACACTCTCCACTTGGTTACCATGTTTTATCCCTTTGATATGTTGCTTAATTCAATGGTTTATATTTTTTCATCAATATTCTTAAGTGACACTGTTATGTGTTTTCTCTTTCTGTACTACCTTTGGTGGATTTGCGCATCAATGAATGTTTACTACATTAAAAAGAAATGGGAACTGTCCTTCTTTTATGTGCTAGAGCAGTTTAAGTAGTGTTGTATCACCTGTTCTTTTTTGGCGTGATAAGGGGTCTTCCTCTGAGACATTCTGGACCTCTATGCTTTTTTTTTTTTTCTTTTTTTAAGGAGGGTAGACTTGGACAACTACTTGTTTCTCCAAGGGTAATCCATTTGTGTAGATATTACATCTCTTTTGGGGTCATTTTTTATAAATTGTGTTCCCTGTGTTTTCAAATTCTCAAAACCCTTCAAATACACCAGAACCTGTTTCCTGGGAGTTGAGTTTTCCATGTCTCTGTAGTTGTTTCCCCATAGGCTTTTTTTTTTTTTTTTGCGGTATGTGGGCCTCTCACTGTTGTGGCCTCTCCCGTTGTGGAGCACAGGCTCCGGACGAGCAGGCTCAACGGCCATGGCTCACGGGCCCAGCCGCTCCACGGCACGTGGGATCCTCCCGGACCGGGGCACGAACCCGTATCCCCTGCATCGGCAGGCGGACTCTCAACCACTGTGCCACCAGGGAAGCCCTCCCCATAGGCTTTTTAATTTTGTGTGTGTTTTCTTCTCCTTTTTTCTTGATTGGGTTGGTTAATAATGTCCCTTTTATTGTTGGGTGTCTTCCCCTCGAAAACACCACTTAAAAATGGTTAAGATGGGGGCTTCCCTGGTGGCGCAGTGGTTGCGAGTCCGCCTGCCGACGCAGGGGACGCGGGTTCGTGTCCCGGTCCGGGAGGATCCCACGTGCCGTGGAGCGGCTGGGCCCGTGAGCCATGGCCACTGAGCCTGCGCGTCCGGAGCCTGTGCTCCGCAACGGGAAAGACCACAGCAGCGAGAGGCCCGCATACCGAAAAAAAAAAAAAAAGAAAGAAAAAAGAAAGAAAGAAATCCAGGATTTGGATACATTAGTTAATTCTATCAGTGTTAATGCATTAATTTGCTCTCTTACCTTTATTTCTGCCTTCTGTTTTTCTCAGCTTTGTTCCATTGTTCTTTTTAAATTTATTGCGTCGTATGCTTAATCCATCAATTTTTATTCATGTTTATTAATAAAGGCATTTAAGGCCATAATTTTTCCTCCAAGAATTGCTTTAGCTGCATCTCATAGGTTCTAGTATGCCGTAGTTACATTATCACTTAAGACCCCTCCTCCAGGAAGCTCCCTTCTGTGTTCCCATAACACACAATCCACTCACACACCATAGCATTTTCACTACACTGTGAAGGTCTGCTGCAGTGCTGTGCAATATAAAAAAAAAAAAAATGTGAGCTACATATGTAATTTTAAATTTTCTAGTAGCCACAGAGAAACAGGTGAGATTAATTGTAATATTTTATTTAACCCAAGGTGTCCAAAATATTATCATTTCAATGTATAATCAGTAGAAAACCATTATTAATTAGATTTTACATTATTTTCTGTGCCGAGCCTTCAAAATCTGGTGTGTGTTTTACACTTATAGGACAACTTAATTTACACTGGCCACAGGCTTAGTGGTTAATAGCCTCGTGTGCCTTGTGCAGGTCTAATACTCTAGTCTAGCTGCCCATTTCTTGCCTCCCAGACTGCAAGCTGCCTGAAAAGCAGGCAGTTCACTTTCAACATTGTATCCATGATGCCTCCCACGTTGTGAAGTTGTGAGCTTCACAAGAGTGAAGTTGTGAGGCTTACTGAGTTAATGACTCACACTACTCCTCCATTTATCCATCTGCTACTCATCACTGTCATTCACTTAGCCATCAGCTATTCACAGCCTACCTTCCATGTGCTACAGTCTTTGTCTGTTGCTACCAGGTGTGAGTAAAGAAGCATCTCCCTGTATCTCTAAGAAGGAATAAGTCTCTCTCATCCTTAGACGGTCTTACTGGAACAAATTCTCAGGAACCATGAGAAGTTCCACCCTCTGACTCCAGGGTGGAGCTGCCAAGGACAGGTGAACACAGCTGATATCTCTCAATGGCAGACGAGGGCAAAGCTGGCACATAAGGATGCCACTAAAGACACACAAATACCCAAGACGGTGTCCTGGATAAAGACTGCAATGACAAAGAATGGCCAAGGAACCACGTCTCAGCATCTAGGGATGCCATGTGACATAATTCTAGTTTATGGCATATAAATTTAAGGGTTTCTGGGAAGCTTTGCCTCCCTGACATAGATATCTCTCCTTCTCTGTCACCCTTTTCTTTCTCTTCCTACCTGGAATTCACTCAAGATGCCTGGAGTAGCTGCAGTCTTCTTGTAACCATGAAGACCAAACCTTCATGCTAAGGATGGCAGAGCAGAAATATGGAAGGATCTGGGTCCTTGATGATATGGAACTGCCATACCACAACCTGGGGATGTCAAATGCCAGACTTCTTGCTACATGTAAAAGAAAAATGAAAAAAAGAAAAAAAAAAAACTTCTCTTGTTTAAGTCACTGTTTGTCTACGTATCTGTTACTTGCAGCTGAATACAACCTCTGCCTATGTGGGACCGGGACACAGCCTCTCTTGACTCAGCCAGTGTTTCGAGTGGTCATGTGTCAGGAGGCTATAGACGGCTGATGTGTGGATGCAGAGGGCTTGTACTCTGATGAGTAATTCTGACAAAATTCTGACTAGTAATTTCATCAGTTGCAAGTGACAGAAACCAATGTAAACTGGCTTAAGGAAAAGGAAAAAAAAAAAATCTATCGGTCAATGTAACTGGAAAGGGGTTCAGATAACGCTGGCAGAATCCCGTCTTCTCCCATGGTTCCAGGCTGGCCACTTCCATCCCCTCTGCTGGACAACCCCAACAGGAGAGTGTGTCCCCTCCCCAGTTCCAGCAAGAGCCCCCGGATTCTAGCTCGTGGTCCAAATGGTGACCCTCAAATCTACATACCCATGTGGACACGCAGGTCACACACACTCAGCAATGGGCCAGACTTGAGTGTGTCATGTGAACCTCTGACTTCTCCCTCCATCCAAGGGGCTGCTTTGCCCAGGACAGAGGGGGTTCTCAGGTCATGGGACTTTTAGTTTTAAAACCTGGCAATACCGGGCAAACCTCCCTCCATTAGTCATGCTCATGACAGCGAATGTGAGTCCAGCAAAATTATGCGTGGTCATTTTAAAGAAAATCGGATGACATTTTCCCTAAAGAGAATGAGAACACCCCCTCCCCGAACCCGGCGATCAAGAGCCCTCAGGACCCCGTGGCCAGTTGTCCTTACATAGGGGGACACGAGTGCCGCTTGGCCACTGGCTATCACAACTGCCCAGAGGACAGCCATGCACCAGGCCTCAACGAATCACGCCCGTGGTCCCTTCTGCCAGGATGCTGCAAGGCGGACGGCTCCCGGCTAAGGGGGGCCCAAGTGTCCGCTCACCAACTCCAGCCCCCTAACGGCCACCTAAGACTCCAGGCTAACCCAAGTCCTTTTGGAATTCATGGCGTCACCAGGCTCCGGCCTCCCAGGAACGTCTCGAATCAGCTGATGCTTCTCGGTCCACTGGTGTTGCCAAAATCTCCCAGGTGATTCAGATCTGCTACCAGGTCAAGAAGCACCGAGCCACCACGTGCTGCCCCTTAAGTCAGGTGTGAACCGGCTGGTGTGACAGGAGGGGGCACAGGGGGTGCCGGATTCTTGGGCACCCGTCAAGTCTCCCTGCCTGTCCGTCTTCTCAGGGGTGTCTCAGCCACACACTTAAAAGCACAAAGGGACAGAGGGCCCTGGGTCCTGTGACTTCTCCATTAAATTGTCCTCCACGTGTCCTGTAGTTTGCATATTGCGGGGGGGATGGCTCACCCACCCCTTACCTGACCCTCCTGATAACCTTCAGTGGGGGCTGGGGGCAGGGACTATTGCGTCCATTTAAGAGATGGGGAAAGAGAGTTTGCCCACCGTCAGCCAGAGCTGGACTTGAACTCAGAGTCTCATGTCTGTCTTGAGACCCTCCGAGGGGTCTGCTCTGGGGAAACCAGGGCACTGTCTGCGCTTACTTATCCCTGCAGGAGACTGAGTCAGAGGGTGGCTTTTGGTGGCAGGGCTGGCTTTGACGTGATCACATCTGTCCTTACAACCCCTCCTCCACCCAGCCCCTCTGGCTCACACCCGCCTCTTCCTGCAAACACATTATAAAGCGTTGGAAGCAGGGAAAGTATTAAAGCAAGACCCACTCCCAGGATCACTCACTTCAACACAGGACACCAGAGCCGGTGGAGAGACGGGCAGGGGCCCCCCCTCCATCCCCCAACGGGGGGCGTGACCGGGACAGCCCTGGTCAGTCCAGGTGGGGCCGGTCCATCTCTGCCCCGTGGACGGGATGCAGGGAGAGTTTCGCCTGCTCTGCTGCCCCTCCCTGTGCCCCCGCTCAGCCCCAGGACAGGCCGTCTCTGGGACAGCGCCCTCCTGGAGGGACGGCCCGTGGGCCCCTGGAGCTTGAGGCCCCTGACCGGCAGAGGTCCTAGTCCTCCTTGGGTTTGCGGGGCCGCCGCCGGGCCAGCCTATAATCGATGTAGGTCCCAAGGCAGGCCCACAGAATGAAGCGCGCCAGCAGGACGATGGCCAGCACGAACATGAGCGGGTCGGGGCCCGCGCTCCCCCCGGACCAGGAGGCCATGCCGAGGGCAGGCGCGCCCCAGAGCGCAGTCCCCCACTGCGCGGTCAGCGTGTGGACCGGCCGAGCACCGGCTTCCGGGTCCAGGTCTGCCAAGTACCAGCCGTGCGGCCAGGAGCCTGGGCCGCGAGCTCAGTCCAGCCGGGGGTCTCCCACTCTGACCGAGCCCGTTCGCTCTGAGCCCCAAGCCAGGGGCCTCCCTGGCGGGAGAGGACAGATCGGGGACGGCGAGAAGCCTCCTTGGAGAAGAGGCCCCGCGCCATTCATCCCGAGCGGGCGGCTCTCGGGGCCGACAAGGGCCGCATTGTCAGGGCCCAGGCGGGAGGCCCCCCCCTGCCCAGCGCTGACGTAATCTCCAAACGTCTCCGGCGGCAGCTGCTGGGCGAAGCTGGCCACCTTCTCCGGGAGCTTTCAGCCGCCCACGCCCGC
>NW_006792775.1:4452329-4455047 GCF_000442215.2 Lipotes vexillifer
CGCCAGACAATCGGGCCCTTTCTCTGCCCAATTAGCTATCACTTCTGGAGGCCGGCGCTGTCCAGCGGCTGCGGGCCCTGCAGCAGCAGCAGGCCCGTCGGGAGGGGCCGGGGAGCCCGGCAGGAGGGCAGGCGGGAGCTGGGCGGATGAAAGGGAAGGAGAGGGGAGAGAAGGTGAGATCAGTCGCTCGGAGCCCAGAGGCGACCCCAGGCGCGGCTCAATTAGCACACGGGCCGCCAGCATCTCAAAGACCCACACTACCCGCGGGGGTGGGCAGTGCGGGGCTGGGGGCGGGGGCAGCGCCGGCGGCCCAGGAGGGGAACCTGCTTAATCACCCAGGAAGGGCAGCACCGACCCCCGGATCACCGCCCCCACCAGCCCACCGAGAGACCTTGGAGGACACCCACAGCCCAGGCTGGACGGGTCAGTCCTGCGGGCCTCCCCTCACACCCCTCGTGGCCTCAAGCCGGGGCCCACCGTGGACCCTCGGAGTGACCGGCTCACCTTTGGGGCCACAAACCTCATCAGAAAGGGAGGCAAGTGACAATTCTGCTTTGAAGGGCCATGGTGCAGACTAAGGGACAGTGTCCACACGGGACCAGCAAGGTGCCTGGGCGTGGAATCACTGGCTGCCTTCCTGGCCCCCGAGAGGACGCCCTCAGAAATGTCCCCACCACACTGCTGAAATAACAGCATCTGCCTGCCACACACACCCACACACACACACCAGAACACGTGTACACACATACACACACGCCTGCACATATAACATACACATGCACGTGTTCGTGCCCCGTGCGCACACGCGCGTGTACACACACCAGGGCACACACACTTCTGCAGGCGCTGCCCACCCCCAAGTTCATCTCTGGCCTTTCGCAGCCAAGTTTCCCTTGGGTGAAGAGACAGCCCCTCCTCCAACCCCAGTTCCCCGGTACTGCAGCGCAAAGCGGTGCAAGCTGGAGGTCAGGTCCCTGGATGCTGCAGGAGGCCAGCCGAGTTCTCACCGGGAAACGGTCCACCCCCAGGTACCCGAGCCAGGGAGAAAGCCGAGCGGCCTCCAGGGATGCGGGCCACCTGAAGCCAGTTCCTGAATCTCTCCTTCATCTACGAAATGAGAATGTGCTCCCACCCAGCCTTTCCAGAAGGTTCTAGCTAAGGAGTGAATGCAAAGCCTTTGACAGGGAGCCCAGCGTAAGATGGACAGTGGGAAGACGGTGTTCGCTCGCAGTTTCCTAACAACGATCCAGTGAACGTGTGTGGACGCTCCCTGTGAGCCAGACCCAAGGTGAGCCCCCGACCTGCACCCTCCCCCAGCCCTCACCCCTGGACCTCAGGTATCACCCCGACCAGCAAAGGCTGTGTCGAAAGTGCCCAGTGCCATACTGTGCCCTCTGGGGGGCAAACAGCCCTTTCCACCTCCATCCACAGAGAGAGCCGCCAGCCGGTGGCCCGGCCAGGCGTCCGGCGCGTCTGCGGAATAGACTCTCAGGTAACGTTCAGCCCTGGGCTTACTTGCCCTGACAGAGGATTAAAGACCACTTCAAACACACGTGGGAATTCAGATCGTAGGAGCCCAACATGGAGTCAGTAATCAAACAGATCCAGGATGTGGCAATTTGATAAGGCTTCCAGAATGTTGCAGAAAGCCCCCAGGAGCGTTCACAAGTGCCCACCCACCCAGCCACTGAGAACCCACCTGCGTGGGGAGTGAAGGTCCCAGGGGAGAGCGGCCGAGAGAGGGGAGGGAAAAGAAGGCTTTCCTGGAGTTTCTCTTACCTGGAAGGTCAGCGTCTCCCCGTGGGCACCCTGGGGTGGCCGCAGGCAGGGGCGCACGCCGGGCAGGGCCCGTCTTCCTGCTCTCAGCCTCCCACCCCGCAGCCCCTGACCCAGCAGCGGGGACAAGGTGGCCTTGGATAAACGTCTCTGTTTGCGAGCACACAGTCGACACACAAAATCAACATTGCCCCGGTCATGTGGCGTCCACGCACAGAGACTCTCCAGGGTCACGGACGCCTCCCCCTTCCTGCTCAGACGTCCCCAGGCCCCTGGAACTGGGGATGCCAAGGTCAGCGTGCCCTTCGGGAGAGGAAACGCGTAGCCCCCCTCCCCCTGGACTGTGTACAGCTGACCCAGGGCCGCCTTCTCTTGGGAAAGGTCTACCTGACGCAGGCGCGGAGGACGCTAGAGGGACAAGGTGGCCGTCACCCGCAAGGGGAAAGTAGTAAGCTGATAATAAATGTGCAGCGCCCACAGCCTCCTGTGGAGTGCGTGCTGGGGTCCCCACTCACAGGGCAGCAGTCAAGTCACCCCACGATTAACAGTGATGGTGAGCTACCCCCGCCCCTGGGACCCTTTCCCCTGTCTCCGTGCGCTCTGTCTCTGGCTCCCATGTCCTTTTGCTCCCGTCTCTTCTCCAGGGACATCCTTGGTTATAGGAGCTGCCCCAGCACCCAGGGGTTTACATCCGCCCAGGCCACCCTCACCAGGGACTGACCATGGGGGGATGAAAGCCCAACCCCCGTGCTGGGCGTCAGGACAAACTCAAAGGTCACACAGCCCCCAGAATTCCCCCTTGCGATCACAGTGAGCTTGGGACAGTACCCAAAGTCACGGCTCTCCTTGGCGTCTTCCCTCCCTCCTCCCGCCATCCCCATGCCCCCCAGCTCCTCCCTCCCGTTTCCCCAGGGTGCATCTCCTCTTAAATCACCTGACCAG
>NW_006792775.1:4455069-4457648 GCF_000442215.2 Lipotes vexillifer
GAATGCCGTGGCAAGATGAGCGTCCCATCCCTGGGAGCTGGAGTTTGCCACAACTCCCGAGCCCAGCAGGTAGAGGCTTCTACCTGGGTCGCCGAGGACGGACTGGGGGATTTTCAGGACGGCCAATGGCCAGGGAATCTTCCTGCACCCAATGTCCAAGCACTGAAGCAGGAACCGGCAAATCCTCCCTCATCGCTCCCTTAACAATACCTGGCAGATGACCCCGGCCCCCAGGTGAGGTCTGTGCAGGAGGGCTGGGAGTGGAGGGGCACAGCTGTGTCCCCACCCGGGACCTGCTGTCCCTGGAGGTCACGGCCCTGGAATGAGCCCCAAGTGCGCCACTCAAGTTGCTTGCCCTAAACAAGCTGTGTCGCCATCAAGGTGTCCCGGCAGTGCCCTGGGCCTCAGCTTCCTCCTCCGTAAAAGGGGAAAATAGCCCCTCTCCCATGTTCTGCAAGCAAGGCCGGGAATCAGAGTACTTTGCAGGTGGTAAAAGCACTGCTCAAATGTCCCAAAGACCCAGTGGACTTCCCCGACTCAAAGGCAGGGCCCCATGAGAGAAGCTGAGTCCTCACACCCAAGCACCACCCGCATCTCACCCTGGTGTTGGGTTGGTTAGTTTTGTTTGTTACTTTCATCACAGGCCTAACATGCTCTGAAGTTTCTAGAATGTGAGCTCCCACCACATCCCCCAGGGCTGAGCACAGCTCCTGCACCTAAAAGGCCCTCAGTAGGAGCGTCTTCACAGGCTGGTGTCAAGAAGTGAAATTAAAGGAAGCCCATGTTTTATCAGACTGGATTCTGCCAGAATTGTCAAACGGGGCCGAGAGTGAGATCCTCCAAAGCGTTGGAGTCTTGTTGAAAATCATTATTCATTTTTTCTTTTGGCAAAAGCAAGACACACTTGTTCTTACCAAAAACATAAAAATAAAAAAGCAAACATTGCATACATGTGTGAATTAGCGAGTGAATGTCAACTCCTATTTCCGCCAAGATGGAGAGAAAGATGCCGGAGGTCCCTAGGCTGGATGGAGACCCTGGAGTTAACACCCTAAGGAGGTTTGTGGTCGAATTACTTCTTACGCTGAGAATATTGCATCTCAAAACCCAGCCGGCGTGGGCAGCTGAAATCAACAGAATATGCGTTGCAAACCGGCTCTCCACTGAAATGCTCCCTACTTGCAGACGGGGAGAAAATTAATTTTCTTTCTTCCTGCGCCACAAAAGCAGCTTAGAATCCCAAACAGTGGGACGAGTGGGGAAAAGTGGAAAGCTTCCTCATTGAGGGAGACCCCTGCGCGGGCCGGGTTTTCTCCCTAACAAGGGACGGCCCCCGCCGTTTGAAACATCCCCCTGCAAACATAAAGCCAGGCCCAGGAGAACGCACTTGAGAAAAATCACGCCACTGCCCTTCCAGCAGTTGAAAGCTGGTATGTAACTTTGCTTGGGGTGATCAAACAGCTAGTCAAGGACGCTGTCAGGAACAGAATGAAATTCCAAATAAATTAGCCATGTCCGAGAAGCCAATACAACACCGGATTAAGGCTCACAAAGAAAACACAATTTATTCAGCCTACCTTGTCAGAATTCTTAATAACCTTCCTTCGTTTTTCTCACCTCGGGCCCAGAGTCCCCGGCCAGGAAGGGACAAAGTGAACCCCCCTCTTGGATCCTGGGGCTGCAGAGACATGCCTGCATGATAGATGCTTACGTCTGGGTGAGCCCTGAGTGTTTATAAAATTGTGCTTTCACAAACATTTCAGCAGAGACCATCCATGTCGCCCAGAGGAGGCAAGCTGTCACCAAGCCCCAGACGCACATACGGCTTGCTCACTTCTGAATGAGAGTACATACATTAGAATAAGGGACGAGGGGGCCAAAGAGAGGAGTATTAACCGTCGGGGCTTAACTCTTTGGGGTTTGGGGAGAAGTAACATCCTGCCTGCCGGCCTCTTCAATGAAGAATGTTCTGTCAAAGGGGCGGGGAGGGAGGGTCTCTACCCGATCATTTCATCTTTTAAGGCAACAAGTAGGTGAAAGGGAACTCAGCCCTCTGCAAATACTGACCATCCCCTGATACAACCTGTTAATACAAAACAGCCCTAAAAACAATAACTTTTTTTTCTTTTTTTCTTTTTTTTTTGAAGTGTAGTTGATTTACAATGTTGTGCCGGTCTCTGCTGTACGGCAAAGTGACTCAGTTATACACATAGAGACATTCTTTTTTGGGTAGACGCAAACTATTACATTTAGAATGGATAAACAACAAGGTCCTAACGTATAGCACAGGGAACTATATTCAATATCCTGTGATAAACCATAATGGAAAAGAATATATACAAAACCTTTTTTGGTAAAAAAAAAGAACAATACCTTTTTTATCAATGAACCCAGACAGCTTTCACACACCGACAAGCGTTCTTTGAAAGAGTTAACAGGCAGAGGTTGGTGCAGCCCAGATGAGGCACATTTGAAGGCACTGGGGGATATATCTGGGTTGCCTGAGGACCTCACTGAGAGCCGGGGGCCTTTTCTTTTTCACAGAGAGGGAGGTGGAGAGACAGAGTTGCGGGGGTGGG
>NW_006792775.1:4457792-4472829 GCF_000442215.2 Lipotes vexillifer
GAATTTTGAGAGGGGCTGGAAGGAAGTGATCCGGCCATTAGTCTCAGACGGAGTGTCAAGATGCTTGAGAAATACAGAAAATGAAGATTTTTCCCAGAAATAGAAAAAAAGGAGAGCGGGGTGGGGGGGGGGGGGAAATGACCTAATGGTATTAATTTTTTTTTAAGATAAAAGAAATGTATTGAGTAGAAGGGGGAAAAAAAATCTCAGCAGTTTCCCAAGCGTGACCTGGCCTAGACTCTGTCTCTTGATTTCTAAATTTAAAAAAAAAGGGAACTGATGGGGGACAAGGATCAGGGAGGCCCGCTGCACAAAATGATTTTTTGATGTGAGTGTGTGTCCCTCGCAACAGGCCTTGTGCTGGGGGCGGCAGGTGTGGGGACTTGGGGACGATCATGGGCTCTCAACGTTGGATTGAGCCACAAGATGGTGCCCCGTTGGCACCCAGTGTGTGGCCTCAGGGAAGATCGCCTGTCCCCTCAGAAACATCACATTCTCACAACCATCGGAGGGGCTCGTGTCCACACACCTCCCACGTCTCCATTGTCACCGGTGGGTGACAGTGTCAGTTATCAGGGACAGGAGGCTGCTCAGGCATGTCCCCTGGCCATGAGCTAGCTCAGGTGTGTTCTCTGGCCTTGGGTTAGTTCAGGTGTATCATCAGGCCGTGGGCTAGCTCAGGTGCGTTCCCTGGCCATGGGCTGGCCCAGCATGTCCCCTGGCTGTGGGCTGGCTCAGGAGTGTCCCCTGGCCATGGGCCAGCTCAGGTATGTCCCCGGGTTGTGGGCTGGCTCATGGAAGATGGACTGGAACTCTGTCGGGAAGCACAGCTGCTGGGTCTCACCTCCACCTAAGGCCACACATCCTCCAAGGCAAAGTGTGTCCAGCTTCTTGCACATCCTCTCTCCCTGCTCACTGGCCTCCTCTGCTCTGCTTGGTCTGCCCCGTGATAACTGAGGAAGAGAGTTGGAGGTGAAATACAGGCCACAGAATGAGAAGACAGAATAAAGGTTGTATCTGAAGGGAAAATAGCTGAGAAAGTTCAGAGCTGATGAAAGACGTCAATCCACAGATCCAGGTGTCCTAAAGAATCCAAGGTAGGACAAGTGAATTCAAGTGTACTTGGATGTTGTTTTAATCAGGTATGTTAAGATAGATGATCTTATTTGCAAAGCAGAAATAGAGACACAGACATAGAGAACAAACGTATGGATGCCAAGGGGGAAATGGGGGGTGGGATGAATTGGAAGATGGGGATTGACATATATACACAATTGATAATATGTATAAAATAGAAAACTAATGAGAACCTGCTGTATAGCACAGGGAACTCTACTCAGTGCTCTGTAGTGACCTTAATAGGAAGGAAATCAAAAACAGAGGGGATATATGTATATGTATAGCCGATTCACTTTGCTGTACAGCAAAAGCTAACACAACTTTGTAAAGCAACTATACTCCAATAAAAATTAATTTTAAAAAAAGATGGCAAACACAGAGACTACTGCCTCATAGAAGAATTTATGATTTATAGTTCCCAAAAAGGGGGAAAGGAGGGCATATCACACCAGGCAGGGCCACATGAGGAGGCAGGAGGAGGGAGGGGAAAGCATGGGTGAGAGCCTTCGTTACTATAGTGATGAGAAGTTCTGGCGGGAGAGTGTCCCTATTGGGTAGGAAGCAGAACACAGAGGTTGGGCTTTGTGGAGGGTTTGTAATGTGACTTTCACTCACCCATGATAACACAGGGATGGTATGGATGTAAGCAACTTTGGCCATGAGTTTGGCTCATGATTTCAAGAATCCAAACCATCAATTACAGAACATCAGGAATGGTTATTCCAGAAGAGAACGTCTTAGAAGCTGCTGGAGAGGCAAGGTGGGGTTGAAGAGACATGAGACCCGCAGCTGACTTACCAACGATAGTGAGGAAGCGGAATGTGGTGGAATCACGTCTCCAAGGTATTAGAGTAAAATGACTACCTGAAGTTATGTATTCAATGAAAAATGTTTAAATAAAGACATATGCTAGAGTTTTCTTTGGGGACTGTATCTGTGAATGCATGTGCTTGGTTAAAGGGAATATGTATCTTTAACTTCATGATAAACATGCCTATTTGTTTTCCAAAGTGGTGGCACCAGGTTCCACCCCCAGCAGCTGCTTTTTAATGTTTGCCCATCTGATGGATGAGAAATGGTGTGTTATTGTATTTTTTTGTCTTACTGTAGTTTTAATTTGCGCCTGTGTTTTTATTTCTCATACTGTGTTTCCTCTCCTATGAAGTTACAGCTGAGTCTTTTGCCTACTGGGTTGTTTCTCTTTCTTATTGATTTATCAGGCGTTCTTCATTGTATTAACCATGCCCTTTGGTTTCTGTATTCTGATGCTTTGACATTTGGGTCTTCCTGACCCTAGAGGGACTGCCACTCCCAGCGTTACTAATTCCTAGGGAAGACAAATAACTCACCCGTGAACACGCTTCTGAAATACAGACCAACCATGCAGAGCCTAAAACCTGACCACCTTCTTGACTGGTCTCTCACTCTCAGGGCCACTATCCCCTGCCCAAATCATCCCAGGGCATATGTACCAGGCAACTGGGGACAGCCCCCGCGCCCCAGAGTCCACTGAAATCATTCCACCTAGCCAATCCTCAGCCTGCTTCCCCTGTTTCACGGAACCCACAATAAAGATTCTTACCCCTGTTCTCCCCTCCTGACCAGCACAGGTGCTTCCTCGTGTGGCACCCATGGGGTGGTGGGCTTCTCTTGGGATCTGTGAGCAACAAACTCTCTTTCCAATGGCAGTCGTCTCCTGGTCTGTTCGCCTTGCCACACCTAAGTCGTAATAAAACCTACATTAAAACATTCCTTTGCTTCATACAAATTCTTTGTCAGTTCCATGCATTGCAATATCTCTTCTAAGTTTTCAGTTTGTCCTTACGTGATTTGTCTGGTGTTTTGATGAATATAAGTTCTAAATGTAATGAGGTCAAATTGATCAATTGTACTAAAGGCCCTAACTGGGACAGTGAGGCAAGAAAAATAAGTTAAAGATTGGAAAAGAAGACATAAGGCTGTCAGGACTCCCCAGTTACAGAGGCAGAGGGAGGACCATGTGACACGTCACAAATGGCTCTTAAAGCTTCTCTCAGGAAGTGGCGTGTGATGGGAGAGATGCCCCACTCCCCACACATCACTAGCCAAAGCAAGTCACGTGTTCGTGGTCAACACAAATGTAATGGGGTAGTCACTCCCACAGATGAGTAGGTTGTGCCCTACAAGACTGTTGGAGCAGGGAGGAGTGAGATGCTCCCGTTGGCTTTGAAGAAGTGAGCTGCCATGTTGTGGGGAGTAAGAGGGGGACACGTGGCTAGGACCTGAGGGCAGCCTCTAGGAGCCGGGAAAGACAGTGGCCCCTGGCTGATGGCCAGTAAGAAAACAGGGGAAATGCGGTCCTACAGCTGCAAAGAACTGAATTCTATCAGCTGGGAAGTGGATTCCTCCCCAGAGCCTCCAGGTGAAACCATAACACGTTCTCTTATGAGAACGTGAGCAGAGAATGCACCCAAACCCACCTGGGCTTCTGCTTTAAAAGAACCATGAGTTTATAAGCAGAAGCTGCTTCAAGCCATGTTGGTGGTGATTTGTTACACAGCATAGATACCTGATACACATCTCGGTGGGGACTTGCAGTCCCACCATGTGCCTGAAATAGTTAGACCCCCTAAAGGACACTAATGATCACCACAGAGCCCTACCTCATACCTCACACAAAAATCAGCTCCAGGTGGATAAACGATTCAATGCGAGACGCAAATCTATAAAATTTTCAGAGAACAATATAGAGTAACATTTTCATAGCCTCAGGGCAGGGCCATCTTAAAAACACACAAAAAGTACAAACCATGAAATAAAAGGTTGATCAATTTATTTTTAGACAAGTAAAAATGTAGATGTTTGCCACGAATAGACTGCCAGTAAAAACGATCCCAGAGGATATATTCTAGCCAAAGGAAAATAATCGCTGAAGGGAGATTCAAAATGCAAGGAAAAATCATGAGCAAAGTGCATGGGGAATATTTGGGTAAATCTAAACAAACATCGACTGCATAAAACAAGAAAAACTGGGTCTAACTTGGGGAATTTAAAATTAGAAGAAAATATATGACACAATCACATGTAAGTCAGAAGGGAGGTGATGTATTCTGAGGTCTTGTTTCATTTGGAAAGAGTATAAAATATTGATTAACTTAGGTACTGCAAAGTTTGCTACACCTGGTAAAAGTCTCCAGGGTCACTGCTAAGTGAATAGAAATTGAATCTATAAGTTCCAAAGTAGTCGAGGAAGACAGAATAAAATGAGGAGAAAAATAAACAACCTAAAGGAAGCTACAAAAAGAGAAAAAATACCAGCCACGTGGCAGCTCAAAATAAAGGGCAGAGATAAATCTCACCACCCTGAGGTTATGCTGAATGAAACAGTGTCCACTCTGAACTTGACCTCGAAAAAAGACGCCACTGAACCCTGCGCAGCTTTCATGGCCACCCCCTCCTCCACCTTCAAGTTCTGGCTTTAATTTCTCCTTCTCAGAGAGGCCTCCACTGACTGCCCTGTTCAGGGTCGGTCTCCAAGCTGCCCCTTCTTCCTTTTTTGCAGCTGAGGTCCCGTTTGGTAAGTACAGCCCATCCTCATTATCCACGGATTCCATATTTGCGAATTCACCTACTCGCCGGAATTTCCTCGTGTCCCCAAAATCGACGCTCAACAAAACCAGTTCTTTCATGGATGCCTGCAGACATGTGCAGAGCGACGAAGCATCTGAGTCACCCAACGCGCACGTTCCCAGCCGAGGTCCAGCAAAGCCACAATCTGCCTTCTGGTTCCCACTCTCACACTGTAAATGAACATCCTTTTCGTGGTCTACTTAGTGGCCCACTTTCGCATTTTTGTGCTTTTTGTTGGTGATGTCACTGTTTAAAACGGCCCCCCTAGGGGCTTCCCTGGCGGTCCAGTGGCTAAGACTCCACGCCCCCAATGCAGGGAACCTGGGTTCAATCCCTGGTCGGGGAGCTAAATCCCACATGCAGCAACTAAAGGTCCCGCATGCCGCAACTAAGACCCAGCGCAGCCAAATAAATAAATACTAAAAAGCAAAAAAAGCAGAGAAGAAAAACGCCCCCAGGGCTTGGTGCTGAGATGCTGAGCACAGGGAGGCTGCAAGGTGCCTTAGGGAGAAGACAACGCGGTAGTAACACTTGTTCAGGCAGGGGTTACAGCCCTGTTCGCCATGAGTTTCATGCTAACAAATCAATGATAGCGTATATAGTAAAACAGGTGCCTTTAAACGGAAGCACACAACAAACAAGGTTGTTTGTTTATATCAGTGGATATAAATGTTATGAGCAGAAGCTTTCGGGAATGCAACCCTGTGTCTCTCCCAGGATCAGTGGTTCAGTGCCCACGCATGCAGTGTCTACAGTGAGTTTATACCACAGAACTACCACTCAGTGACACCTGCTAAAGAATGAGTAAAAGGGCTCCTGAACCCACGTTCATACCCTCAAGTTTCCAGAACCTGGACCCAGGAACCCAGATCCTGTTTCAGGCAGGGAGCATTGGAAAGGGCACTGATCTGAGCACCCAGTGTGCTGGGTTTAAGAACCAGTCACTCCCTTATTGGGCATGTTACTGCAAGTGACTTCCTCTCTCTGGGTCTCAGTGGCCTGAAAAAGGGTAAGAGTGGTTTTGGCTTTTATTGAGAATCTACTATACACCAAACACTATGTATCAGTCAGAGGGAGTCTGAAACTGCCTACAGAGGCTCAAACCATGGGGTTTAATTTTCTCCACTAACAAGGGCTGGAACAGCATGCCATCAATGTCCAAATGCCTCTGACTCCAACATCCTGAGGATGTAGTCTCACCCTCATGGCCCCAAAAGGCTGCTGCACCTCCAGCCCTTAACACAAACTCCAAGAAGAAGAAAAGAGCACAGGAGGAGGCAGTGATGCCTGTACGAAGAAAGCAAAAGCTGACCGGGAAATCCCTAGCTGACTCCTGTTTACATCCCTTTGGCAAGAATAGTGTCACGTGGCCCTGGATTCCAAGATAGCCAGGAGGTCGGGAATCCTGGCTAGGCACATCTCCATCGAATCTACCTCTGGGGTTTTCTTAGAAAGGGAGGTCGGCAGCCGGCCGTGATCGGCACTTTGCAAATGGCAATTTGATTCCTATGCGGCGGGGGTTTTTTAACAAACTACAGCACATAGAAGCCCATCTGAACCCACCCAAGGGGTCTCCTCACTCTTTCTCGAAACCACTGGTCCCTGCTCTGGCAACTCCTCCAAGGAGGGGTTTGATGTTGCTTTTAAGTTTCCTCTTAAATCATCCAGCAAAACAGCCACCCTGTCTGTCTCCAGCTGGCCTTGGGGGAGCCCACTGACCAGAGAGCAACCGCTTCAAGGGAGTTAAATCACTGCCCGGAAGAAGCCCCCTCCTGGTCCAGCCCACGGGCTTGGGCACCACGAGTCACGGCCCTGTGCAACCTCCAGGACGAGTCACACATTGTCACGGGCTGTCCCTTTCCCCAGAACATAGTGTGACTGCAGGCAATGTGGCAGGAAGATTGCTCACCCAAATACAGTCACACATATGAGCAAACACTGTGTGAGACAAGTCACCGCGATAGTTTGGGAATCTGGCCATCGCTGGCGAGGACGCCGGCCAGGGGGAGCTGTGCTTCCCTACCCCCCCACCCCCCGCAAGCCCCCACCTCATTTCCAACATCTCTCACCACGTAATCTGAACTCACACGTTGTCAGTGAGGCTAAGCCTGGGTGAGGCGTCTAGTGTTACCCAGTAAATCGGTGCATTAAGATGCTGGTCCGTGGCTGGGGGCATGGGACATGAGGGCTCCCCAGCCAAGCCACGTTGCATAAGGCCCAAAGGATTGTTTTCCTCTATCGGGAAATGAACCTCTTTGGTCACAATGGAAGGTTTATGAAGCCCAGGGTGCTTCTGGGTCCAAAAATCTCTTTGTTTGTGTATGTGTGCTTGGGGGTGGGCACGTATTCCAAGATTTATGTCAGGATCAGGAGGGCAGCCAGGAGGAGAAGCAAAGGGAACCAGGGATTAAGATAACCCTGGACGGGGCAGCCCATCTCTCCGGTAATATTTCCTGCCGAGCAAACACCTGGGTTGCAGCCCAACCCTGGGCAGCTCTTGCCACAGGCGCATCAGCCCTAAACCTACCAGGGCTCGTGGCCCACCTGGGCGCTGGGCCTGAAGAGGGGTGGGCAGGAGGTCACAGGCAACGCCTGTGGGGTTGTGGCGAGTCTGGGCAACGCCACACCCCCAAAGCTGGAGGCACCAACAGCAGGTGGGGAGAGGGCTGGGCAGAGCAGTGACCCTCGGTCCCCAGCCACCTCTTCGGAGGACACGCCGGCTGAGGACAGATCAAGGCTTAGACCAGCAGGTCCCAGTGGACGGATGGCAGGACCACCGGGAGTGCTTCCTTCCCCCCTGAGGTCCCATCCACTTGGGACCCTCCACACCACACCAGGAACCACCAACTGGGCTCGGCATCCATCCCCTTGTCCTTCGGATGTGCTTGTTAAGAAACGCTGTGCTGGGCAGCCTCACACAGGCAGAGGTGCTGTTACTGCCGCTGATTTTTAAAAGATCACCGAGTACGTCCGACCTTTCTTCCTTCCCAACCCTCGAAACCCGGGCATCTGGTGGGTGGGTCTTCGCCCTACGATCTCTCTCTTTTTATTTTTCTTTAATTAATTTATTTATTTTTGGCTGCGTTGGGTCTTTGTTGCTGTGCGCTGGCTTTCTCTAGTTGCGGCGAGCAGGGGATATTCTTCGTTGAGGTGCACGGGCTTCTCATTGCAGTGGCTTCTCTTGTTACAGAGCATGGGCTCTAGGCACGCAGGCTTCAGTAGTTGTGGCACGTGGGCACAGTAGTTGTGGCGCACGGGCTTAGTTGCTCCGCGGCATGTGGGATCTTCCTGGACCAGGGATCGAACCCGTGTCCCCTGCATTGGCAGGCGGATTCTTAACCACTGCACCACCAGGAAGTCCCCCTCCACACAGTCTCTGTGCATGACGCTGCCACGCTAATCTTCCCAAAACACCATGCACGCGAACCACACACACACACACACACACACACACACACACACACACACACACACAGTTCCTTTCTTCAAACCCCTCAAGACTAACCCTGAGCACTGTCCATTTTATAAGGTCTTTTGCAAAGCACCTTGCTCACATTATTGCACTGAATCTTCCTGACAACCTCATATAGCATTGCTATCCCCATTTTGCAGATGAGAAAACTGAGGCTTAGAGAGATTAAGGAACTCCCGAGACCCTCCACAGCTGGAGAGTGGCACCACCTCCCTAATCAGTGAAGGTAGGAGGAAAATACAGGTCTGTGCAACACATCTTGGCCACTCCGTCTCCCTCGGGTCCACAGGATCAAGGCTGGCCTTCTATATCTGGCCATTCTATACTTTGTCCTTTTTTATGCTGCACTCCAGAACGGACTGTGAGCCAATAGGATTTGCAGAAACGACAGTGTGTGATTTCTGAGGCTGGGTCATAAAAGACACTGTGGCTTCCTTGGGGATTGCCCACCATGGAGGCCACCACATTGTGAGGACTCGAGCAGCCTGTGGAGAGGCCCACATGGTGAGGAGCTGAGGCCTCCAGCCAACAGCCAGCACCAGTTGCCAAATACACGAGGAGCTGCCTTGGGAGAAAGTCCTCTAGCCTCAGTCGAGCCTTCAGATGATGCAGCCTTAGCCAACACCTTGCCTGCAACACCATGAGAGACACTGAGCCAGGACCACCTGGCTAAGCCACTCCCAAATTCCTGACCCACAGAAACGCTGAGATAATAAAGCTTATTGTTGTTTTAAGTCATTAAGTTTTAGGAAAGTTTGTTGTGCAATAAGAGGTAACTGCCACCTCTCCTCTGTTTTTCTGAGTCCCTCTCACTGGGGTCAAGCCTGTACTTGTTCCCATGCTGGGAAGCCTACCCTGGCATTCTGCCCATGGATTTTACCCTCCCCTGTGCCCCACCCAGAAAACCTAGACCTACAGTTTGATGTCCATGCAAGGGCCTCCACAGCCAGACAGGAGCCCTGAGGATGAGACCCTGCTTACTCCCTGGTGCCCCATGCCCGGACCACATCTTGTCCAGGTACGGACATGATGTTAATGAGAAAAGTATTTCAGCTGTCAAGAGAAATTCCGGAGTGCAGATAGAATCATGATTCATTGGCAGGAGGCGACTAACTTTTCGAGTGACTCTGAGTCCCCCTCGGATCAGGCACCTGTTGGATGGAGGTAAGTCCACGGCACAGACTGCTCATGGCAGCTCTTGGAGGGAGTGTCATTATCATTCCCATCGTGCAGATGAACTGCCCGGTCGCGCAGCTGGGACGTGTCTGAGCCAGGACTCAACCCTCTGTCCAGCCCCACCGTCCTCCCAGCCCAGCCTGACCCTCCCTCCACGCCCCACTGGCCCTCACGCCTTCACTCTGTGCATCCAAAGCCAGCCTCTCGCGCACTGCCAGCACACGCTCGGCACACGCACCGGCCCCCACGTCAGACCTCAGAAGTCACCAGGCCCCCAGGGCCAGGAAAAGATACCGTGTCAGCCAGCAACATGCCACAGACAAGGGCCACGGTATCCACACTGGATCCTAAGCCACCAGGAAGGCTAAGGTAAGAGGAACCAGGGCAGAGCTGGGGAAGTGAGGCCAGCCCAGAATCTATCCCTTTGTTCATGCTTCACTCGCTAATGGGTCCCGAGCACCCACTGTGCCAGACACAGCTGAGCCCTGAAACCCGGCAGGGGACGCAAGACGCTCTTGGGGGCCTAAGGTCCAGCTGGGAGCGGCTTGGAGCCAATCAAGCCCAGCTCTCCCATTGCCTTCCTGTCGCCCTTGAGGCAGCCATTGGCTGCTCTTGGGCCTCAGTTTCCTCCTCTGTGAAGTGAGGGTGATTTGAAGCAGTGGGTCTCACCCAGGGGTGACCTGCCCGCCAAAGGCCACTTGGTGCTATCTGAAGACATTCTGGGTTGTCACATTGAACTGGGGGTTGGTAACTGGCATCCAGGGACGCCGCTCAGTACCCTATATGCACAGACGCCTCCCATCGCCCCCAACCTGCAAAGAACACTTCACCCCAAATGTCAATAGGGTCACAGTGGAGAAACCCTCATTTCAAAGATTTGGCGAGACTGCCCGCGGAGAGGTCCCAGCACGCAGCCCAGCATGTGGACAGCCTGTGCACGGGGGCGGGGGGGTCCCCTAATCTTCCCCTTCTTGGGGTTACTGCTGAGACCAGGGATCCCCAAACCCTCCAGGGCCCCCAGCAGTTGGCCCAGCCGATGTGTGCACAGCCTCCTGCCGGCCGCCCAAGTGCCCCGGGAGGAACACGTCACTGCTGGACATACAACCAGTTCACAGGGCAGGAGGGAAGCAGCCTGAGCCTCTCCTTAGCTGTGCTGGCCCGGGGTCCGCAGGTCTCTCCTCGGCCAGGTCGCACGGATGCTGCACTCAGCCGGCGTCTACGGCACTCCTCTGTCACTGCCCACCCTCGCCTCCCTGGCCTTCCCCGCTGACGGCAGGGTCTGCCCTGCGGGGTTGGGTGGCCCGAGGCAAATGTCCTCCTTTCCAGGACAGGGTTCCCCTTACTCCAGGATCTATAACAGCTCCAGCCCTGACTTGGGTCACTGACCATGTTTGTGGTGGGGGAGGGGAACAACAGGGACACAGGTGAGGGGCACCCCCAGCTCAAATCCAGGAACCCCAACTCTGGTACTTTGCGTGATCCCAACCCTGGAAAAAACAAAATGGGTGATCAACGTGCGTTTTCTGCGGAGAGATGGCTGTGAGCGCCAGACACAGCAGGCCCAGCAGGACACCTGCCCGTGGACCTGAGGCCAAGAGTCTGCTCGAGCTCTTGTTTCCTGCCCTGTTGCCTACCAGGGCTCTTGGCCTCCTTAATCAGTAGAAATGGATCAGGGTCCAGACAAGAGATTCAGGCACGGCGGTACTGGGGCCCCCGCTGCAGCAGGAGGGAGTGATAACAAGTAAGAGGTTCCTTCGCTCACTTCCCGAGGGGGGGCAGCTGGTTCCTTCTATGGGGGCCGGGTAGGGGTGTGTCCTGGGGTGGGGCTGGAGGGGTGGCTTAGGGGGTCTGCCCAGCCCTCTGGTGGTGCTGAGTGCAGTGGGCATGCGCAGTGCCCTGCTTTCGCTCCCAGCTCTTCAGAAGTGGCAGTTGGGTTTTTGGTCTTTTTGTATCTTCTCGTCCATAATTTGCCCCAACTGCGCATGCACACAGTTATTTTTAGTCCCTTATAGTTTCTTTGTATTTTGTTGCTCAAGGAGTTGTTTGTCCAGGTGCCAGCACTGCAGCAAAGGGTCCAGGTCCCTGCCTGTTTCAGCCCCATCCCCAAGATGGAAGCCTGCCCCCAGGTAGCTCCTGCTGGAGGCCCCTTGTCACCTCCAAGAGCCTGCGATGGGCAGAAGTCTTGAGCTCCACCAGGCCCCACCCCAACGCAATCCCATCTTTATTGGCAACTAAACCTCTCAATTTCAGAGAGCCTTGGCCAGGGCCCTGAGCCAGCTAGCCCCCGCTCATCCTAGGGTCATTTCCCATGGAGCAGAGGGGTTGGCCAAGCCAACCTGGGTTCCAAGACGTTTCTGTGAGCAGCAGGTTCTCAAGTTCCAGGCCCAGCCCCAAAGGCTCTTGTCATGTCCCCTCTAGATGCCAACCCAAGAACCTGGACAGCCCAGAAAACACACCACTCAAGTCTTGACTGGGCTTAGATACTCAGTCTTGACCTTGATTTTCATGACCCATTGGGTTTTGTTATAATTGATGATATTCACTGGGTTGGATGACTCCAAGTTCATTCATTCACACTACAAACATTTACAGAGTGCCTACTGTATACTAAACACTGTGCACGGGGATGCTGTGATTCCCAAATCCATCAGTGGCCTGGCCAGTCTACCCACCACTCTGAGGATCTTTGTGGGGAGCTGATGCCGCGTTTAAAAGACTCACGTACAGGTTGATTCTCACATGCAGGTGTCTCTTTGTGAAATTCTCCTGGGCATACGAGGCCACATTTTGTTGGAAGAGACACAAAATGTGAGAAATCCTTGAGCAGAAGAAGGTTCTTACACTACAGGGGGAGGGAGCACCCCGAAAAAACCGTGTGCCAACCCTCCCTGGATAAATCATTCCCAGGTGTCCTCGTGGATGAGTTCACAACAGCCCAAAGTAGAGAGGACGGATCAGGGAAGCAACGTGGTGTCAAGGGAACCTACCAAGTTCTGGTTCAGTTCCCAGCTCTGCCACTCACTAATCTAGACAAATAGATTAATCCCCTTAAACTCAGTTTCTCCCTCTGAGAAATGGGGCCAGTAACTCCTCGAGGGTGAAGGGAGTTGGTGGAGTATAATAAAAATGTCGACGTCTGGCTCAGGTGGCTGAGTTCACCACGCTGATGAGAAAGGTGCCCTGGTGTCACAGGGAGGAGGGTAGAGGTACTCTGGGGCCCACAGAGGCAGCAGCTGCCCCGAGTGGCAAAGGAAGGCAGAGTCCTAGCCGTTACATCTACTGAGCAGTGGACAGGAGTCCAGCTTGGGGGTCCCCTTGGAGGAGGCCACCCCCAGTCCAGAGGATAAACAGGCTGGGCAGATGTTGGCACCAGCCCTGCCAGCCCCAGGGCAGCTCAAGGGCTTTTCATCCAGTGACCAAGGTGGCAGAGCGGCGTTGGCCAGCAGCCACCCAGGTGGACAAAAGTAATCAGGACAGGAAAGGCCAGGCCAGCTGCTGGGTAGCCATGTGAGGTGGGCACTGGGAGACACCATAGACAAAGGTCAAGTCAGAATGGATCATAGACTTCAATGTAAAACCTACAACCATAAAACGTCTGGAAGAAACTCTTTGTGACTTTGGGTTAGGCAAAGACTTCTTAAGATGCAAAAACCCACAAAGCTAATTTTGAAAGTTATACATTGGACTTCATGGAAATAAAAACTCCGGCTCCTTCAAAGACACTGTTAATAAAATGAAAACACAAGCCACAGTCTGGGAGAAAATATTGGAACAGTATATAACTGATAAAGGTCTTATGTCAGAATACAGAAAGAACTCTTACAGCTCAGTGATAAGACAAAACAGCCCAAATTTTTTAATGCAAAATTTGAACAGAGGCTTCACCAGAAAAGAAAACTAGGCCTCAGATAAGCAAGTGAATGGTGAATGGAAAGAGGGTCGGCATCATTAGACAGGACTATACACTTAGTAAAATGGCTAAAATTTTAAACTGACAACACCAAGTGTTGTCAAAGATGCAGAGCACCCAGCACTCTCATACATTGTTGGTGGGAATGCAATATGGTGTTGCCATGTTGGAAAGAGTCTACTAGTTTCTTTTAAAGTTAAATATACACTTAACATACAATCCAGCAATCCCACTTCTCGTATGTATCCAAGAGAAATGAAAGCATGTCCACACAAAACCTGGATCCAGATGTTATAGCACCTTTATTCATATTAGCCACAAATGGAAGCAACTCAAGTGTCCATTACCTGGTGGATGGAAAAGCAAATTGTAGTCTATTCATACAACTTGACATTCATGCTCTAATCATGTAATATTCAGCAGTAAGAAGGAACTAATTACAGACACATGAGTCAACATGGGTGAATCTCAAATGCATTAGGCTAAGTGATAGAGCCAGATACAAGAGGCTGCATGCTGCATGATTCCACTTAAACATTTTGGAAAAGGCAAAACCATGGGGACAAAAACAAGATCTGTGGTTTCCAGAAGCTGGGGTGGGAGAAGGTGTTGCCTGCCAAGAGCCAGCAGGAAGGACCTTTTGGGGTGATGGGACAGTTCTATGCCTTGATTGTGGTACTGGTTGCATGCCCTGAATACCTTTATCAAAAGGCATCAAACTGTCAACACTTCCTGCATGGTAATTATACCTCAATAACTTCCCCTCCCAAAATAAATGTCTTCTCACTGAAATTAATAAAGCAGGAAGAAGAGGACAAGCACATCCTGTGTAGCAGATGCTACCATCGAAATGCAGTGTCCCCTCTGCCCAGGTATCCAATGGGTCCTGTGTTCTCTCCATTTTACAGATGAGCAAACTGAGGCCTAGAGAATTGAAGTCACCCAGCATCACCCAGCAAGGATGTGATGGAGTCTGGACTTCTATGCAGGCCTGACTCCATCATCCACACCCTGGACCACCAAGGCTGCCCTGGGGCCGACCCCAGGGATTGCCAAGCCAGCTGCCACCTTCACCTGCTTTCCAGAGGGAAGCCTCTGGGGAACTGACCCGCCCAGGCTCACAAGGAGAGGAGTTAGAATCAGGAGGGAACCAGGTCTCATTGATCAACAAACACTCACCCCTCCTACAACAACGTTGAGAACAGAAAAGGCCCCAAGACATGAGCACAAACAAAGGGGTGGGGCACCAGATGCCCTGAGCAGGGCCCTGCCCTCAGGAAGCTCACAGCTTCACATGGCCCCCAGGTCATGTCCTAGACCAGTGCATGTGGCTGCCCAGTTCCTCCTGAGAACCACCCATCGGGGACCAGAGGTGATGGAGGCCAGCATTCCCCCTGTCCCGAGGGGGCTGAGGTTTAGAGGAGGGAAGGAAGGAGGGGACTCAGGACCTCATCTCAGGCCCGTCCGCGAGGGATCTGGTCCCAGGGAGAGGCAGAGGAGAGGGCTGCTGTGTTCCCAAGCTGGAGAACTGGTGCGTCCACACTGCGTTTCGCAGCGTGAGGGAGGGGTCTGCAGGAAGGGGCTAAAGCCTTGCGCCCACCCCGTCCTGACCCACCGCTCCGGCAGTGAGGAGGCTCGGGCGCAGACACCGCAGCCCGTGAACACCCACCTCAGGGCTCCACGCTGTGGGAGCAGCATGTGCAGGACGCCCCACCTAGAGGCAGGGATGGAGACCCGAGGGCCACGGCCCC
>NW_006792775.1:4473353-4536494 GCF_000442215.2 Lipotes vexillifer
AGGAATGCAGCCCTGAGCGCCAGGGCCACCGCAGGCTCTGCAATGTCCAGACAGGTCCGGACACCTGGGGGAGAGGGCTGCTCCTTCCGTGCTCCCTCTGAGTGGCCTGTGCCCGGACATCACATCCTAGCTGTGCCACCTGGAGCCACCGTGCTGTGCCTCGGTTTCCCACTCTGTAAGGTGAGGATTGAAATCCTCTCTACACCCCAGTCTCTCCAAGTGGCTTAATGGCAATGATATATGCAAAGTGCGGCAATGTAGGCCTGGCAGGTGGCAAGTGCACCAGTGCCCGGACCCCACCCACCCCACTGGGTGTCTGGAGGTTCTGGGACCGGCCGGGCATCTTCCTTTGAAGGCCAGGCAGCCCGTGCCAAGACACCAAGTTATCCCAGGGTAGGAGACTTCCTGGAGCACCCTGGCGGCTGGGACGGTCCTGGGGCCTCATCCAGCTCATGCTGTGGTCCAACCGGCCTTTGCCCGCACTGTTTGCTCGGGTCGCACTGCTAGCAGTTTGGGGGGGGCCTCAGACCTGAACTCACAGCACTCTAGAGGAAGGGCCCTCTGGGTGGGAGAAGGAGGGGGTGGCCTCCTGGGCCTCCATCGAGGACTGGCCTGGTGCTGAGCTGACCATGAGTATGAGAACCCACAGAGACAAAGACCCCGAGCTCGATGGAAGGACACGCATTGAGAGCCACAGTGGAGGGAGGGCCAGCTCTTCCTAAACCTGGATGGAACACTCCCCCAGGCAGGAATGTGCCTCCTCTGATTACCCCGGCTCCTCTGCCATGGCCAGGTGGTGTACACGGCCACAGGCTCCAGCCCCTGGGCTCTGAAACCCTTGTTTCTGCAGAGGGATGACCATGGGTACAGTAACGGGGGTCCCAGTCTCGTTCACCTTGACTTAAGATTTTCATGGGCCTTAGGGACATTTGCTTTCCAGGGTTCCTTCTTTCGTTAAAAAATAATAGTAATAATTTATGTTACAACTTTACTGGACTAAAAGCAAATTAATATTATACACTGCATTACTTTTCTAGGGCTGCCACAGTGAATTACTGCAAGCCAGAGATTTATTCTCTCACAGTCTGGAGGCCAGAAGTCCAAAATCGAGGTGTCCGCAGGGCCTCGCTCCCTCTAAAGGCTCTGGGGGGAGGTCGCTTCCTGTCTCTTCCAGCTTCTGGGGGCTCCAGGTGTCCCTGGGCTTGTGGCTGCATCCCTCCAATCTGCCTCACGTGGGCTCCTGTGTGTCTGTGTGTTTTCTCCTCTTATAAAGACACCGGTCATTGGATCAGGGTCCACCCCACTCCAGTATCACCTCATCTTCACTCATCACCTCTGCAAAGACCCTGTTTCCAAATAACATCCTGTTCTGAAGCTCTGGGCAGACATGAATTTTGCAAAGACACTATTCAACCCAGTCCGTATATTAAAACATTTTCTTCAGCTTTTAAAGGCTCATTTTTTAAATTCTGATTTTAAGAGAAATTGAAACTTTTTCATGCACCCTGGCTCTGTGCCCCCTGGAGACATCACCCTAGTATCTCCCCCCACCTCTCCCCGCCCAGCACCTGGCACATAGTAGGTCCCGGACCAGCAGTCTGCCCGGGCCGCCTGGTCTCAGCAGCTGGTGCGGGGTCAGGCCCGGCCCGAGCTTTCTGTTCTCGCCGGCTATTTGCCTCTCCCCGCTCCCAAGCGGTGGGTGGATAATATTCTTTGCTGTAATCTGTTCCGTCCCGGGGCGCCTTCCCACTGGCCGCCCTGCACAAACAGCCTCGCTCGGGCCGCCACCCGCCCGGCTCCAGGCTCCCGATATGAATGCGGAGGTGAGATTGTCTTGACACCGCTTTAATTTTTCAAATAGCAATCCAGTTACCAAGCACATTGGCACTTGGGCCTGGTTCCACCACGACTTGGCAGGACCCGCGAGAGCTGCTGGCAGTGATAGATGCAGGGCCCCTCGGCCCCCACCCCCGCCCCGCCCGCCCCGGGCCACCCGGCCACCCGTGCCAGCCCAGTGACTGCACGCGGCCAGCCCCCGGCAGCTGCAAGGCCTCGGTGCCAAGACCCAGAGCGTGCTGCTCCGGCTCCAGGATCCAGCAGGGCAGGCCTCCTGGCCTGGCCTTCAGGAGCCCGTGTGCACGGCCTCTCCCCCGACGGGGGCTGGGCTGTGGGATATGGCTTCCCACCCACCTGGCCTCACCCTCCCTCAGCCCCATCACCAAAGCCAAACGGCTTAGAAAATTACAAATAAGAAGTGAGGCAGAGACTCTGGGGGCTGGAAGGAACTTGACCATCAGAAGGTCCCACTCACTCATGATACACCTGGGGAAACCGAGACCAGAACCAGGAGACTGCAGAGCCAGGACTGGAACCGGGATTTTGGCTGTTGAAAAAGACACCAACTCAGTGGTTCCCAGGAGGGTGGGAGCCAGCCAGGCTGGGCTCCAATCCCATCTCCGTCGCTTGCTGACTCTGCAGCTCCAGGCAAGTTGCTTCACCTCTCTGTGCGCTGGTCTTCCCACCCACAAAGCCTGTGTCATGCAGCACCCGCTTCCCAGGGGAACCATCAGGATAATGGAGTCAATCTGTGCGTGATGAGAGGCAGGCCCCACTGCCTGGTCAGTGTCACCCACGAGTGGGATGTGGAACCCTGGATGTAGGGGGTCCCTGAGGAAGGCCAGTCAGCCCCTGTGGCAGGGAAAACAAAAGGCAATGCCGGGGTGGCTCAGCCAGTGACGCCAGCACCTGCATTGTTCACGCACCAAGCCACTATTAAGTGCCATCTGTATTCGAGCATCCCGGGAAGGGCTGCAGTTCCCGACTTGTAGGCACCGGCGATGGAATGGCAGAGCTTGAGGGGACATCGAGCCCCAGAGAGGAGATGCGACCAGCTCAAGGACCCGGACCCCAACCCAGCCACAAGTCCTCAACACCACAGCGGGTGGGTCAGGCTCCAAAGGGCAAAGTTCCCTCCCCCCGCCTGCCTCCCATGAAGCTTAAGACCTGTCTTATCACCCCCTGGATGTCCCCTGAACCCTGTCCTCCAACAGGTGAGCATCTCAGGTGAGCCAGAGGCCACCCAGGTCATAGGGAAGGAGACCCAGACAGGTAAGGGGAGGACACAGACGCTGTCCAGACCAGCGCCACCAATACGGCAGCCTCTGGTCACATGTGGCCATTGGACACTTGGCATGTCACTGCTGAGACCAACAAAATGCATTTTTAAATTTTATTTCACTTTGATTAATTTAAATTTAAAAACTGAAGCAACGTAATGTGGTTTTCTGTTAAACACAACTTTATGGCTTTGGCAGGATGTTAAACATGGAGCATCTGAATTGAGATGTACTGTCAGCGTAAAAATAACAAGAGATTTTGGAGAATTAAGTGCGTGCAAAAGAATGCAAAATATCTCATTAATAATTTTGATATTGATTATACGCTAAAATAATATTTTGGATAGATTGGGTTAAACAAATTGTTATTCAAACGTATTTCACCTGTTTTGTCCTACTCTTTTAATGAGGCGACTAAAAATGTTTAAGTTACCTACGTGCGAGGTTTGTACTCTATTTCTGTCAGGCAAGGCTGGTCCAGAGAGAAGAAAAGGAACCCGCTGGACCCACAAGGGTGCAGGCAAAGGGAGGCAGGCAGCCCGCTGCTGGGCTCAGCACAGACTTTCCAGCATTTACTGGTCTGCCCCTTTTGAGGACACTTATAAAGGCAGTAATATTGAACAAGAGTAGAACCCTCGCACAGCACCAGGTTCATTGCAAAGTTCTGACCAGGTCTCCTGAACGCTCCCAGCACCCTGACAAAATAGGTCCCGTTGTTCCCCTCTCAGGGCCCAGAGAGATTAAGTAACTTGCCCTGGGTCACACAGCAAGCAGCCAAGACCTCTAATCCAATCTCATGTTTCAGGTGGAATGCTTGCAGAATCTGGGATCAGGAAATCCAGAGTTCAAATCCCCACTGGAGCCCAACCTTGAACCTGGGCTAGATTGGGGTGCAGAAGGTCAGCATGGGGCGTGATCTCGAAGATCATGGGGAACTCTGGGAGTTCCCCACTGGTGATGATTCTGGGGCCCCTGCTCTGCTCTCCGCCCCCCACAGATTCACCCTCCCTCCTCTGCCTGTCGAGGTCGGGACCCCACAGAAGGGTTTGTCGGCAGGCAGGGCTCTGTGGCCATCATTTCTGTCTATCACTGATGTTAAGGTGACTCGATTCGCCCTGGGTCACTGAGGCAGCAGGAGCAGATAGCGGACGGGACCCAGGTGTTCTGGCTCCATCAGGTGTCTCAGCCCCACCAAGGGTCTGGATAAGATTGAAGGAGAGCTTCCTCTGGACACCCAGAGATGCATCAGCAGCATTTTTGAGGTCCCAGGCACAGGAGCCTGCTGTTGCCATGGAAAGACACAGGGAGAGTGATGGATGCTTCTCGGGGGACCCAAATGCCTCCTGCTCGGGGGACGGAGCGCTGCCCCGTCATCCGCCAACTCAGAGAGCCCTGCCGCAGGATGAGGGTTCCGGAATGTTTGCAGGACGCATAGCAGAGCCATGAGTCAGCCGGAGCCAAGAGGAGGTGGGATCTGCAGGCGGGTGGGTGGGGAGCGGGCGTGAGGTCAAACCCTCCATGCAGAACAGGGGGTAAACAGCAGCCCGGAACCAGCCCTCGGGCATCATCATCCAGGCCCAGCCAGATACGGTCAGAGCTGCCACAATGGAGGACGCGTGCCCTCGGGAGAGGAAGGCACTGCCCAAGGTGACTAGGGGCGCAGGCCGGGGATCAGCGCCCTGCACGGTGCTGTCGGCAGCCAGCGCCACCTGGGCTCGGCCAACCTCGAACGTAAACTGAACTTTGTTCATTACACAGCGTTGTAACTGCCCAGGAGGCCCGGCTGCTCAGAGGCAGCATCGGTCCGCAGAACGAGGCCCACCAAACGTGGGGTCAGAGAAACCCACTTCAAGGCCTGGCTCTGTGATCAAGGGCAGCCGCTTACCTGTCTAAGCCTCAGCATCCCCATCTGGAAAAAGGGAGAGTAATTCCTACCTCCCTGGGCCCACAGTCAAGGGAGAAAAGAATTATAGTGCCCTCTGCGTGCCTGGCACCAGGTAGGGGCTTTGTGAGAGTCACCTGATTTAAGATCCAGGTGATGGATGTGGAAACTGGCCAGCTCGCCCGAGGCCACAGCAGGAGGAAGTGACGCAGCCAGAGCTTGCAGGCTGGACCCGCCGGGCACGTGGACCCACCTGACCACCAACCCACTTCGGAGCCCCCTCGGAGCCCCTCTGGGCCAGCGGAGGGCGTGGGAGAGTAAATCTGCAGAGAGGGTTAGGTCTCCTCTATCGAGTTGGGAGAGGGGGCGCGGGGAACAGCTGAACAAGAGAGCCACCTTCCAACGGGGAGGCAGGTCCTGAGATGAAGTGTGCCTGCAGACTCTGGAGTCAGGGCTCTGAATCCCAGCTGGGGTCCTTCACCCCCTCAAGCCTCAGTGTCCCATCTGAAAAATGGGGACGGTGTCCACGGCACAGGGTTGTGATGAGGCTTCCAAAGGAGAGCTGACACGCACCTGGCACACACGAGGCACGCAAAGTAACCGCCGTCATTATTGTGGCAACAACAGATGTGACACACACCAAGGCTTGATACAATTTACAGAACGCACGTGAAGAGACTCACACACATGCTCACACATGCACGAGAACACCTGTACAAACTCACACTCAGTCTTGTGCATAGGCACAAGCACGCACACGAACACGCGTGCACACGTGTGCACCACACGCCCTACCATGCTCACGCACACATGCACACGCTCGCACACTGACACGCCACCTGTGTGCCTGTGGTCTGAGTCCTGAGTGTCACTTGTCACATGTGCTCCCAGTGGGGCCACCTGGAGGCCCTAGAGGCCACAGGAGGAGGAGGCCGGTGCCAGGGAGACCAGCCGAGCCCCTGGCCGCCCAGAGAAGAGGCCCCACAGCCTTGGACCAGCCACATCACCTGTCCAGGCCTCAGTTTCCCCACCAATTAAGCAGTGGGAAGATCAGACCCTCCGGTCCAGCTACAGTGTTCCTCTGAGATACGTCTCAGAGGAAGATAAATGTGAAATACGTCTTTGCTGGGTAAAACCTGAAATAATTACACAGGGGTCTGGAGACTGGATAACGGCCACGTCACTCACCACTGACCTCCCTGAGGGCAGGCCACGTCCTGAGACCCTGATACATCCCCTCATCCAACCCTGCGAGGCTCCATCGTGACTCTCTGGACAGATGAGGAAACCAAGGCAAAGGGACTTAAGGAATTTATCATCCATGCAGAGCCAACAAGCAGCTGCCCAGGACTGAACCTGGAGTTGTGGCTCCCGAGGCCCTGCCTGGACCTCTGTGCATCCTCCGGCCTGCAGGCAGGTCCTGCCCCACTCTCAGGTCTGACCCCCACGGGGTCGCTGAGCGTGCCCACAGCACGTGGCAGAAGTACGTAGCAGGGATTCAAGGAATATCTGGTGAGTCCACAAGTGGGAATAATGCTACTTGAGAAATCCTCTGCTCTTAGCTTTAGCCCCGTTACTTCCCTAAACGGGACCCACAACCCCAGAGGGGCTCCGGCTTGTGCCGACACTTTTGTTCCTGGGCACGTGGAGGTGGTGGGAGCTGCACACAGCTCACCCCCCACTCTGCGAGCAGCCAGTGGAGGCCTTCCAGACCACGTTTCCAGAGCAAGTGTCTCCCTTTCTGCATCCTGACACCTTCACCCCCCCAAAACACACATTCTGAGCTGAATTGGGTTCCCCCCACCAAATTAGTATGCTAGAATCTAACCCCCAGGACCTCAGAATGTGACTGCATTTGGAGATAGGGCTTTTAAAGAGGTAATTAAGGTAAAACGGCGTCCCAAGGGTGGGACCCTAAACCTATGTGACTAGTGTCCTTATAAGAAGAGATCAGGACACAGACACACCCATGAGGACACAGGGAGAAGACGGCCGTCTACACACTGAGGAGAGAGGCCTCAGGAGGTACCAGCCCTACCGGCACCTGCATCTCGGATTCCAGCCTCCAGGACTGGGAGACAGTGAATGCCTGTTGGAACTTGGTTAGAGCAGCCGAGGAGACTAACACAGGACACACGAGGCAAACCCCCATCCGTGGTGCTATTCCGGCCGTAAGGGGACTCCTGCCAGCTACCCTCCAACAAGCAGCCTAGTCCCCGCAGCCCCATGCCAGCCAGCCACCCAGGCCTCGGCCATTGGAAAACCCCAAGTGGCCCGGCAGCCCTACCAGTTCAGGCGGCTCCCACCTTGCCCTCCCACCCCGCCTGGTGTGCCAGGGACCTAGTGGCCGGGAGGGTGTGGCACCCTGACCGGGGGCCCTGTGGCAGAGGGGCCTTGAGGGTGTCCGCTGGACCCTGAGCTGTCCTCGTGGCTGGTGCACCCAGCCTGCTTCCCACCTGGCCTTGTCCTTTCTTACCCCTGCCCACTGACCAGGCATTGACAGGACCTGGGAAAGTGACAGGGACACAGACAGAGCCGCTTCCTGGTCTCTTCCCTCAGCTGGAAGCCAACTAGTGTCACCCTAAGGAGAAAGCCAGGCCAAGACTGGGGACCCCCCTGTGGGCCAGCCTATCCTCACACCGGCACCGAGCCAGGCACCAGTGCCCCCACTGTACAAATGAGGAAACTGAGGCCTGGAGGGCCCAGCACCCCTGCTTAAGAGTACACGGCTATCAAGTTGCTCCTGGGTTGCAAACCCAGCCCGCGTGCTTTCCCTGGGGACACGCTGCCCCTGGGGAACCCCCAGACCCTCCCAGCTAGGCTGTCCTCCTCTGGCCCTGCTGCTGGGCTGAGTGCTTCTATGAGGGTTTTGCTAATGGATGTGTCCCCAGTCCCGTGAGAATGCAGCCACAAGGACAGAAATCGGTCTGTCCTGTTCATGCCATCCCCAGCATGAGAAGCGGTGCCCGGCCCGTGGGAGACGTTCAAATGAATGAATGAATGTGTATGTGGTTGAGCGATTGAATGAATGAATGGGCTGGTTCAGTGGCTCCAGACTGGCTGCCCGAGGCTCCCACAACCTGCAGCCATAGTCCTAGAGGCTCAGAGCCAGGGTTCTGCAGTCTTGCTCTGTGCTTTTGAATCTTAGCTCCACGGCTGGGTGGCATGACCTTGTATGAGTCTCCTAAGGCCCCAGCAACTCCAGCAGTAAAGTCGGAATAATGACAGAGCTACTGCAGAGGGCTGCTGGGGTGTAAAATGGGCGAGACCCATGTGGGCACAGCGGTACTGGCTGCACCCCCCCATCTGACTCTCAGCCTTCAACACCAGTCTTCCCTAGGTCTTGCCCGTAGTGCACAGACCCAGACGTGCCCCCAGAGTGTCTGCCCCACGAGGTCCTTGGTTATAGCTCTTCCAGGCCTCTTAGAAGCACCTGACCTGCTCTCTTCATTTGCTTCAAACTCATCCCTATCCCACCCACAGGGTGTTGAGAGCCTGCCCAGATCCTCACATCCTGAGACAGGAGCCTTTGCCAAATGTAACAATTCGGATGAAATTTGACCACACAGAACTTTCCTATCATGTAAAAGAAGTCCAGGGACAGGCAGTCCAAGGCTCCAAGGAGTCAGCAGGATCCCAGCCTCCTTCCAGCTTACTGATTCACCACCCCCAGGGTGTGGCTCTCATCCTCATAGTCTAAGATGGCTGCAGGAGCTCCAGCTCTCACATCCACATTCCAAGCAGTAGGATGGAGAAAGGGAGGAAGGGAGGTATGTCTGCTCCCTTTAAGGACACTTCCTGGAAGACCGACTCTGCTTAGACCTCCTTGGCCAGAACTGAGTCACATACTCATTGATAGATCACGGCAGTAATGACTTCTAATTTGTTCAAGCTTCCCTGTATGCCTGGCAATTTGACTTTTTCTGTTTCTCCACTCTTGAACCTGGGCTTGGCCCTGGGACTTGCTCTGTCCAATGGGACACGGGCAAGGATGCAAACAGAGGCTTAAAAAGTGCCTGTGCATCAGCCTTGCTCTCTTGGTGCTGGGAACCCTCTGCCACACAAACAGGCCCAGGCTAGCCTTCTGGGTGGTGAGAGCACCCACCCAGCCCCTGTACATACGTTGCCCCCGATGCCCTGAGCCCCTGCCCCTGCCTGCCCTGCACGCGCACCCATGCAGCCTCTGCCTCTCGGGCAGTGCATGCCAACCAGCCTCAGGGTCCCCTAATGCCACAGAGGCCCAGAGGCAGAGACCCTTCCTGACTCCTCTCTCCCCCGACCCATTGCCCAGCTCAAGGTCAAGCATGACAGGTGCACCAAAACCAGGTAAACTCAATGGAAGCTTCAAACAACTTAAGAGGAAGACATTTCATCATTATTAACAGTAATAGCAGTTTCTTCCCCCTGTGTGCTGCTCTCCAGTTTATGAAATGTTTCTACGTGCTCTCAAGTAGCCCTCAAATTAAGGCAGCTAAGAAACACTGCAGGCGAGCATCGTTCAGCTCTGTAGGCAAAAAGTGTAAGTGTAAACAGCTGCTTGTCCCAAAAGACATGGGCCCATATTTGGTCATTCTGAGGGGTTACCAGCCTAACACCAGCTGGCCTCGGGGACGGGGAGAAGAGACAGCACCACAGGACCCTGCGGTGGCTCCATGGGACAGGAAAGGCCCCTGCAGCTCACCCACCTTCCGTGGTTAGGAGTCGGCATCCTGGGTCTGGACAAGCTGTTTGTCCCAGGGCCTGGCAGCAACCCGCCCCTGAGTCAGGGCCCCTCTGCGTCCCCTTCTCCACCTCAGTTTACCTGGGTATGAAGTGGGATGGTTAGACCAGATCAGGGGCCCCAGGCAGGGTCGGAGGGGTGGAGCCCCATCTAAAGGGCACGCACTTCTGCTGTCTGGCAACAACCCACTGTGAAGGAATATCGGCCAGGTCCTCCTATCCTTTTCAAAAGAAATAGAAATCGAGACCAATTTGTAAAATCTCCAGCGGTGATTGAACGGTGGCCCCTCAAAAGGTATGTCTGAGTCTTAACTCCAGAACCTGTAAACGTGACCTTATTTGGAAAAGAGGTCTCAGCAGATGTAATGAAGTAAAGGGTCTTGAGATGAGACCACCCTGGAAGGCCCTGAATCTGCTGGCAGGTGTCCTTACAAGAGACAGAAGCAAGGGAGGCCACGTGACGACGGTGGCAGGGGTTAGAGGGACGAGGCCGCGAGGCCCAGAATGCCTGCAGCCATCAGGAGCTGCAGCCCAGGACAGTCCTATGTCTCCCAACTTTTATATATGTGTGTGTGTGTGTGTGTGTGTGTGTGTGTGTGTGTGTGTGTGTGTGTGTGGGCTCACTGCTTTTCTTCTATTATTTCCAAAAGACCAAAGCACACACCTCGGCAGCCCCAGGCCCTGGAAGCCCGGGCATCAAGGCCAGGACTCCAAACCGCAGTCCCGGAGGGGAGCCCGCCCAGGAAACTGTGCGGCCCCGAGAGGTAACTCAAGCCCAAAGCCTTGGCTGCGGTCTTGTATCCACTTTATGGAGACAGTAACTGAGCCTCGTCCGTGGGGCCGCTTTGGGGCGGCTAGAAACGGCCCAGCTCGGGAAGCTGTAAAGTGCCTTTCCCGTTACGCGGAGGCACTGAAAGGCCCTTGGGTACCTGTCTAAGTGTGATGCAGCTCACTTTCTCACGCCACCTCCCCCCAGGTCCCTCAGCCAGAAATGGCAAGTGTGTGGGCACTGGGGCCTTAGGCTGCACCAACCTGCCCCGAAGGAGGGGCTGTCACGTGGCCGAGGTATCAAGCTAGTGAAAGGCCACCCTCCTGCCCCTGGCACCAACGCCCACTGCAAACGCCCGGCCTGAGTTGGTGCCAGCGGCTTTCGGGGCTGTCATGTGCCTGGGCTGCTGGCGGCCAGCCGGTCAAGGGGCCCTGCCCTCCCTCTCCCCTTGGCATACCTCTGATTCGCAGGAATGTGTGTGTGTGTGTGCTTTTTATTCCTTCAAGGGGAAAAAGCTCTCTCTAGGCAGAATTCTTCCTGCGACCCCGGCTGCTGGCTGACGGATGGGTCCCGGGCAGGCGGGGTCTCTGCGGGGACCCCACCCCAAGGTGTTCCCACAGCAGGGCCCTCAGAGGCCCCCCTCGTTTGGGAAGGACTTGTGGGCCGAGGTTACAGGGCAGGCTGGAGAGTCAGCCCACCCCCTGGCTTCAGAGCTCACCTCTGAGACTGGAAGTCAAATGATGACCTCGGGCCAATTCACCCACCCGCCGATCCTCGGGGTGCTCATTCACCAAATGCGGAAACTGCACACACGAAACCACGGTCTTTATCATTCACACAGGGACACTTCCGAGTTTTCACTTTTCAGGGGGACAGTTCACTATGACGCCAGGTGACAGGCATCAAGCAGGCCTGTGGGGCAGACTGGGATGTTCGGCAGCCTCTAAATTCAATAAGGTAATGTACGTGAATAAGATAACGCCCTGGCTCGGCCTCCTGGTAAGAGCACTCCATAAACACAGGCGATTGGCACTCTTATTTTCTCCAAATCGTGGCTACCTGCCCAGCTGCCCCTTGGTCCAGTCTGTGGAGAGCGGGGCTGGTCCCGGCTTCGTCCAGTGTCACCTGGAGCTGAGCGTCCTATGGCCAGGCCTTGCACAGAGTACTTTGCTCTGCTCTGTTTTTGATTTTTTTTTTTTTTTAATGCCACAGTCTTTCAGGGTCTCGCGGCTGGGGATCCCCAAGTTGAATCACCCCGAAGAGAGCCGAATATGTGAATATTGACAGAATTGTCCTTTAACACGAGTCCTCGGTTACAAATCCACTCCACCCGTCAGCGTGAATGTGAAGAAAATAAATCACTGAGATATGAATTTTGGTATGTGTAATTAACATGTGTTTCTAACTAAAAGTAATGTTTTGAGGTTGGAAACCAGGAAGGGCCCTCAAATCCTGTTGGAGGGCTCTTCTGATGTGAGCCTTTTTGTTTAGGGTGTTTTATCTCTTAACCACAGTTTGGTGCCAACAAAAGGAAATGATGTGTTGGGTCGGTCCTGGCACCATTGATTCTTGATGGAGACCATGTTTCCGGGTAGGGAGGCTTCAGTAATCAGGGCCATTGGTTCCAGAGGAGCCGGCAGTCATGAGTGACGCCTGCAGATTTTGCTGCGGTCACCAAGTGGCCCGAGGGACTGCCCAGCCCAGGGCCATAGAAGGCCCCGGTGCATCACCAAGGGCATCTCCTAGGGAACTTCCCCAAGAGCTCAGAGGCAGCCCCCTCACACACATGAAAAGTGGGGACAGAGGCCCGGAGGGGCAAGGTTCTGGCCCCAAGTCACCCAGCAAGAGGCGAGGAGAACCAAACGGGAACCCCACGCCTGACACAGGTCCCTCCCTGTCCTGTATAAGGGCCAAGGAAGAGCAAAACAGCGTCTTCCTATAACACCCCTGCTGGGTGTCAGGTTTCTCTTTTTACTCCTGATCTGGGCGCCTCCCCTCCACCGCCTGGGCCACCACTTTCAAACCCCATTCGCTGAGCACTCACCAGGTGCCGGGCAGGCTAGTGACTTGCACGTCCCTCCGGGAGTGCCACTGTATCTCCTGCTTCCACAAGGAAAAAGCTGGGCACAGAGAGGTTAGGTAACTTGCTTGAGGTCACACAGCCCAGGTCTGGCTTCTCCCTTGCCCTTGCTCTCGGCCGCCCCAGCCCACCTCTGCCTATGTGCCCTCGGCTCCTGGCACCACTGCCTTTGGAGTCGTCTTCCCATGAGAGGGGATGTGTGTGCTGTCCACACCATTTGTGCCATAAGCCTGAGGACGGGGCCCTGCACGCCGCCTCCCACTCATGCGCTCACCCTTTCTCAACAGCAGTGCTCAGAGCGAACTCTGGCCCTGAAACTCACAGAAAAGTGGGAGGACGTCAGGGACCCCCATGTAACAGGAAGATCCATGGAAAGAGCCTCAGGCGTGGTGAGCGCAGGGCTGCAGGTGTGAAGGGCCAGGAGGGCGAGGCATTAGAGCAGGCTTCCCCAAGATGGGGCGTCTGGCTCAGCAAGGTGGGAACAGAGGAGGGACGGTGATGCCACGTCCAGGGATGTCCTCGGAGCCATGCTGGGGACAGGACAGGGAAAGGAGGGGCAGGCTGTGAAGGACTGTTTAGGATCAAACCAGGAGTTGAGACTTTTCTTAGACTTTCATTCTGTGGAAACATAAAAAGTTTTAAGCACAGGGTAAGTGATGAAATCCACCCTTTAGAAGTGTCCCTGGCGGCCACGGTGCCCCCAAAGAAGAGGTGGGGATGGGGGCCCAAGGCCGGGAGGGGAGGCAGAGCAGGGTGCTGAATGGGGGCGCTCGTCTTAGGAGGTACAGTTGGCAGATGAGCTGGCGTGGTTCACGACCTCGCTCACTGTAGCGCATTTTTTAACGTCTTGCTATGCCTTTGGATTCTGCGAGGAAAGGACATCTCTGGAAGGTTGTTAGAAAATTCAGTGAATGCAAGAAATGAGCATCTAATTACAAGTGTGGTCCACTAACACCCACTGCCCCCCCAGGCTGCCCGACTCTTGGTATGCAAGAAGCCGATTTGGGAGACTTTCAACACGACAAAAGCTGCCCTTTGGCAGGAATTTTCGGCAGGGAGAGAACGTCGAAAACGGTCTACAAGGAAGATAGAGCAATGTCCCAGGCCAGGCCCGGAGGCTGAGCTTTTGAAAAGAGAGCCCCAGCCCCATCGTGGTCCAGGACGCAATGAGCAGAAGTGGGGCCACTAGAATTATATCGTTTGTGCTTTCCCGTGGTGGGTGCTCACAGCCTTGGGCAGACGATGGGGGGTGGAGGGTTCATGGGGCAGCGGGACTGCCAAAAAGGACAATTACGCATTTATGCCAGAGCCCGAGGGAGCTGGGAAGGGCACAGCCAGGGCCCCAGCCCCTGGCATCAGGGGAATTTGCCCCGCCCGCTGCAGGAAGGCAGGTCCACCCAGCCATGGCCCAATGGGTAGGCGGAATCAGAACGCTGGACTGAGCTATCTTGGACCAGAATTTGGAATGCCACACGTAGCAAACGGTTAATGATCAACCGGTCACCCCTCTCCAAAAGACCGAGAACTAATAGGCCCATAAAATGTGTAACATATCTGCCCCCGACCAGACTAGACATGACAGCGAGGGAGTGGACACTTCTCGGTCTCCCCTTTCGGTAACGTTGTTCTAGAAGCAGCCCATGGGGAACCATCCCTGGGGGCAGACCACTTATCTGCAGAAGATTCCCACATCCTCGGCTCACACCTCCCCTCGCTGGCCGAGACCCCTCTCCCCCGCGGCACTGCTCGGGGGACAGGTATTCTTTCCCAGGCTGTCATTTGGAGAGACAGCCTGGAGTCGTTTAAACCAAGCGTGTGTCAGTCCCTCAAAGGGAAGCGGCGGGAGTGGGGGTCTTAGACGGTTGGGCATCCTCTCGGGCCTCCGGTTCTGCAGCTGACACCTGGGGAAAGGGCTTTCTGCAGAGCTGCTGACCTGTGCCAGTTTATATGCTAATTCCAGAAATGATTCTTCCTACATTAAATAAAAGCTGAGGAATGTTCCAAAGGTCTGGACAGATTGTACCATTAACAAACAGGGGAGCTTTGAGCGTGTGAACCCAGTTCAGCACAGACTTGCCTAAATTTAGGCCCACGTGCTCCTTCAGCTGACTTGGCCCGAATGAAATTGCTTCGGCATCTAAAGCATCCAAGTGTCCATCTTGACCTTGAGGTCCCCTTTCAAAGCAACCTTCTGAGAAAGCAAAGACTGCGAAACAGACCTGGAACAGCCTGCGCCACCAGGGTGATTGACGGACTCCCAGGAAGTCAGCGGCATTCAGGAGGTGCAGGAGAGGGACCCCCGATCCGAGGCGGGGCCGGTCCCCCACTCCCCTCCCCGCTACACACTGGTTTTCTCTCTGTTCTTCCCACCTCCCCAAGGCCTTCCTGCTTCAGAGGCCTTGCACGTTCTCTTCCCCCTGCTCCACTCTCTTGACCAGCTTCCACGACCCATCCCACTTTCAGGTCTCTTCCTCAGAGAAGCCCACCCTGACTACCAGAGGAGGCGGGTCCGTGGTTATACGCTCAGTGAGAGCTGCACCTTCCCTCACAGGTGTGATCCTCAGAATTCTAGTGCAATTCTTATTTGTGTAATAATGTGTTCAGTGTCTTTGGCTACCATTCAGTGATGAGAGAAGGGACCAGGTCTGTCGTGTATCCCCAGGGTCTAGAAGGCTGTTTGCCATAGAAAGAAGAGGGAAGGAGAGAGGGAGGGATAGATGGATGGATGATTAAATGAATGGACAGGTGGATGGAGGGATGGATGTTTGATAGATGGATGGATGGATGGATGGATGGATGGATAATTGAATGGATATGGATGGATGATTAAATGAGTGGACAGGTGGATGGAGGGATGGATGTTTGATAGATGGATGGATGGATGGATAATTGAATGGATATGGATGGATGATTAAATAAATGGACAGGTGGATGGATGGATGGATGTTTGATGGATGGATGGATAATTGAATGGATATGGATGGACAGGTGGATGGATGGACGGATGTTTGATAGATGGATGGATGGATGGATGGATGGATGGATGGATAATTGAATGGATATGGATGGATGATTAAATGAATGGACAGGTGGATGGAGGGATGGATGTTTGATAGATGGATGGATGGATGGATGGATGGATGGATAATTGAATGGATATGGATGGATGATTAAATGAATGGACAGGTGGATGGGTGGACGGATGTCAGATGGATGGATGGATGGATGGATGGATAATTGAATGGATATGGATGGATGATTAAATGAATGGACAGGTGGATGGGTGGACGGATGTCAGATGGATGGATGGATGGATGGATGGATAATTGAATGGATATGGATGGATGATTAAATGAATGGACAGGTGGATGGATGGACGGATGTTTGATAGATGGATGGATGGATAATTGAATGAATATGGATGGATGATTAAATAAATGGACAGGTGGATGGATGGATGGATGTTTGATGGATGGTTGGATGGATGGATAATTGAATGGATATGGATGGACAGGTGGATGGATGGACGGATGTTTGATAGATGGATGGA
Source organism: Lipotes vexillifer (assembly GCF_000442215.2). NCBI lineage: Eukaryota > Metazoa > Chordata > Mammalia > Artiodactyla > Lipotidae > Lipotes > Lipotes vexillifer. Next base: position 4,489,470 of record NW_006792775.1, read on the forward strand.
TGGATGGATGGATGGATAATTGAATGGAGATGGATGGACAGGTGGATGGATGGATGATGGATGAATGAGTGGATGGTCCTCTCCAAGCCTCCAGTTCCTCATCTGTAAGAAGGGCATACCATGGGGAAATGGCAAGGATTAAGTTTGGTAGCGTGCAATGCCAGTGCAGTGCCTGGCACACAGGAGATTGATTGATTGAGCTGAGACTCTGAAGGGACTGATGCTCTTCAGGGAAGCCGGTCAGAGACTCCTGTAAACACGGCAGAGCCCTGTAAACAGAACTACCCTGGTCCCAGCACTACCCCTCGGCTCCTGGTTGGTGCTGAGCCTGACCCTGCCTTTAAGTAAACAAGGAAATGGCCACCCCTCCCAGCTTTGGTTTCAATCGTTTCTGGTGCCTGGTTAAAGGGATTGTCCTGACATCTCGTTCTGGAGCCCAGGGTCATGAGCGGCCCCTGTGGACACTCACCTCCAGACTGCCCAGCTCACAGGCAACGGATGTCCCAGCCATCAGGGAGAGCATTAAAAATGTGCATCGGGCCCCATCCCTCCTCCGCTCGAACGCTGCAGGGGCTCCCTGTCTCCCTTTCCCACAAAGTCCCCGTGTCAGCCCGTGATCCCTCACACCCCAGAGTACCTCTGCCCCCCACGCAGCCTCCCTGGTGAGCCTGGACACACCAGGCAAGCCCCCCTCAGGGCCTTTGCATATGCTGCTTGCTCTGGCTCTTCCCCCAGATCTCCACCCTTCCTTCCTACAGGCCTCTGCTGAGATGGCCTTCCCTGACCCACTGAAAACAGCAGCACCCCTGGCCTGGCCTGAACCCCCAACACTGTGGGACACACCAGACAGTTCCTCTGCTTCTCTCCGCCCACTCACCCCCTACTAGAACACCCGCAGAGGCACGTGCTCCTGTCTGTCCTGTTGCCAGCTGTCCCCGCAGCCCTGGTACCCAGTGGGCACTTCAGTGGATGGATGGATAGATGGATGAGGAGTTATTCATTCACTCATTCATTGAATAATAATCAAACTAATAAGAGTGGTCAGTAAGTGACTCCACACGGATCCATCAGTGATAGAGAAGTGCCTGGTCGCGGGTTGGCATGGGGTTCCTAGGTGGGCGCTCGGAGGGCAGCAGGGCGCCCCTCTCTCCGGAAGTGGGGCGAGGCTTAGACCCAAGAGGTGCACGAGAGGGTGCGTGTCAGCCAGAGGGAGTGTGTGCGTGTCCCGGGGCGGCAGTCACAAGGGACCACAAAGCGGGGGCTCAGAACAGCAGAAACCAATTCCCTCCGAGTCTGGAGGCCAGAGTCTGAGATCAAGGTGTGGGCAGGGCCATGCTCCGCCCCTAGGGGAGGGTCCTTCCTGCCTCTTCCAGCTTCTGGGGGCCTCTGGAGTCTGCGGGCATCCCTGGGCTGTGGCCGCGTCCCTCCAGCCTCTGCTTCTCCACAGGGCTCCCCTCTCTCTGCATTCTCCCCTCTTCTGTCTCTTCTGAGGATCCCTTAACTTGGTTACATCTGCAGAGACACTTTTCCAAATAAGGTCACATTCACAGGTTCCTGAGGGGCAGTGGGACTCAGGCACATCTTTCTGGGGTCACTACAAACATCCTGGACAAAAGCCCCAATGGGGGTCCTCCCCGGTGGCGCAGTGGTTGAGAGTCCGCCTGCCGATGCAGGGGACGCGGGTTCGTGCCCCGGTCCGGGAAGGTCCCACATGCCGCGGAGCGGCTGGGCCCGTGAGCCGTGGCCGCTGAGCCTGCGCGTCCGGAGCCTGTGCTCCGCAACGGGAGAGGCCGCAGCAGTGAGAGGCCCGCGTAGCGCCAAAAAAATTTAAAAAGCCCCAATGGGGAAGGTGAGCGTGACCAGGTGTGATCCTCCCACAGGGCTGAGCGGTGGGGACCGCAGGAACCCCGTCCCCTGGATGTGACCTGATGTGGAAGAGGCCGAGTTGTCCAGAGCAGCATCCGGGCAGGGGCCGCACCTGCCATGTTCGCCACAGCATCCCAGGAGGGTGCGGTGCTGATGTGGTGCTTAGCAAACCCCGGGCTCAGCAAACACTTGCAGCATCAATGGCAGGGGCTTCCTTGAAGTTCCAGCACAAACACAGCGTCCCAGGCCCTGAGGCACCCACTGTGAGGGGCCCGAGGACCCTCCCAAATGAGCTCTTGGCATGGGGCCCGGGGGCCTCCCCAGGTGCTGTGCCATGGTCTCCTCCCTGCGTCCCCGCGTCTTGGCCTCCCCAGTATCGGAGATCTGAGGCAGAGGTCCGCAAAGGCCCTTCCTTCGTTAAAGTTCTCCTGTTCCAAGAACGTGCGGGGCTTGCCTGTCTGGAAACCCGCTCACTTGAGGCACCACCCACCACCCATCAGCTTCACTGAGCAGACAGCTCATCCCCTGGGCATCAGCCACCAGGCCTCCCTGTACCCCCTCCCCAGCCGCGTCCCATTCTTCCCCTCTGCCTGGACCCGCCCTTTGAACCATCCATGGGGTCCTCCTTCTGCCGCCCAGGGGCTGCGGTCCTTGAAAATCCCATCGCCGCTGGTTGCCATCCCCCCGTCTTTCTGTGGCCGGGGCCCCCATAGCCAGATGCTGTCGCTGTCCCATTCGCGAGCAAGGGCTGGCCCGGTAGCTGTGGCCTCCAAGTGGCCCCAGGCAGGATGATGGTGAGAAGGGGGCCTGTGTCCACGGGCGGGGCCGGCAGGAGGCTCAAACAGTCTCAGAGAACCGCCCAGGGGCAGCTTCCCACAGAGGCCTCCCTTGGAGGCCAGGCCAGCAGGCCTCGGGGGAACTGGACAGTTTGGTTTGCTTTGTGGATCTGGATGGACTGGAAATGCACAGCTCTGCACTGGGTGTACCGAGCCAGGCGACCTGGAAATGCTTCAAAGGGCTGGGAGCTGGGCCGGGCGGCCAGTTCACACAGCCATGGTCACTCATGCCACCTGCCAGCCGGTGGTCCCCCCAGACCCTGCACACAGAGCGGGGCCTCCGAGCGCCAGCTCCTCGGCCGTGGGGAGCTCCCGCCAGCCAAGCGCCGGCCTCTCTCAACGTCAGATATTAATCACACACTTCCTGATAATGACCAATGGAGGCGGCTTGGCAGAGCGTTTCTGGCAGGGCTCCAGGCCCACCTCCAGCCACAGGAAAGTTGAGGATGGCTAAAGGGATCCTTGGCAAGGGACAGCACATTGTCCCCGGGCTGTGGGAAAGGGCTCCGTGCGCAAACGTTTCCTTAAAGCCAGCTTACAAGGAAACATTTGCGATGGCCTTGCTAACCACTGCCAGTTTGGCTGAACGGGACACAAATAAATTAAGGCCCCATCCGCGGCTCAGACTCTGAGAGCCTGTAAGTGGCCCGATGGAGCCTCGCTGCCCCGGAGCAGGTGGTGGTACCTCTTCTCGTTTTCACACACGTTTCCAGGTCGCCGCCAGGGAAGCCCAGCCCCCTCCCACCCCAAGTGCACTAAAGCTCCAGAGGGCTCTGGCTGGCATAGATGGGCAGTGGCTGCACACGGTGGGGGGCCTTGGGGCCGCCACGCAGGAATGTCGGGGCCTGGCACAGGTTCTGAACCTGCCAGATGGCCCTGCATCCTGGGACCCAGGCTGGTAGCCAAGGAGGAGCCCTGGGGCTGGGTCCACAGCCCTCCAGGCCTCTGCACAAAGCCATTTGTCAAAGGTGTTTCCCAAACGTCTCTCGAAGGAGCTGCCCTTTGAGAGGCTGGCTTGGGCTCAAGCCAGGCAGAGCCTTCTGGGGCTCTTGGCAAGAGTGCCAGCCGTCCTGAGATCCAAAGCCCCTCTCTTGCCTGTCCCTGCTTCTCTGGGCCAGGTGAGCGAGCCGCAGGGCACCAGCGGTCGGCGAGGCCAGGGTTGTCTGACCCAGACGACCACACGGGGGTGGCATCCCCCGGACCCACGCAATCCCCCGTCACACAAGCTCCACGGCGGGGCCCCCTCAAACAGGAGCATTCCCAGCACCCCACTCCGTGTGGGATCATTAGCTATTTGGCAGAGAGGCCCGGAGCGAGGGGGTGTGAAGCCAGAGGAAAGGGAGACCCTGCCGGCTGACGTGGCGTCGGCATCGAGAAGGAAAGACGGTCATGCAAGCACGAGGGAGTACCGTAAAACCAACAAAAAGTGAATTCCTCTCCACGGGGCCCCGTTTCTGAACAAGGAGACTAGGTGCAAACAGATGCATGCTTCTCGCCATGCGGCAGGGGCGCTGGCAGCCTGGTGGTCACATTGCCCACATTTGTCTTCTGGTGGTGGACACCGCACGGCCCAGTGTCCTAGCAGCCCAGCATCCAAGGAAAGACTCTGAGATGTGGCTGATTCCGAGAAAGCCTGCATTTCCCACTCCCAACGTCACCTGTGCCACCCTCTAGGACAATTCATCTCTTAAGGTGTCTGATAATTATAATAGTTTCGCAGGTTCGTCCTGTTGGCACTCACCATTAATAATGTCAATAAAACCTATGTTGGACCAAAGTATTCGGGAGAGAGACAAGGTACGCAAGACTCTCCTTGACCATCTCCAGGAGCCGGGACCCAAGCCACATGCTCAGTGAGGCTGGTCTGTGCTGAGCGCCGGCCCTGGGCCAGGCACTGGGGGCCGTGGCGAGGAGGGGGCTTCCTGCTGGTCTCTGGTCCATCCTCACTGCAGGCCGGCCAGGTGGGCACGACTGTTATCCCGTCCTGCAGATAAGACAACCGAGGTACAAGGGGTTTGTGCAGCCACCGGGCGGCAGGATGGGACCCGCGGCCATTCCCGAGGACGCTGCTCCTGTGACGGTCCCACAGTAACCATCTCTTCTCTGTCCTCTCCATTTCCTTCAGAGAATCAGGCACTGACGTCAGTGTGGTGGTGACGTCAGCAGACCCATTTTACAGACACAGACACTAAGGCCAAGCAGGTTCAGTAACTCACCAAGACCAAACATCTACCAAACGGCAAGGCCGGCGTTGGAACCCAGATTGGGCACCAAACTCCAGCCCTGATTCCTGCAGCCCCTCCACGTTGAGTCCCCTTGTGCCCAGCATGCGGCCACTGGAAGTTCTGCTGGGTTCATTCATGTCCCCCCACCCCGGAACCTCAGCACGTGACCTTATTTGAAAACAGGGCCTTGGAGGATGTAACTAAGATGAGGTCACCTGGGTTAGGGTGGGCCCTAAAGCCAATGAGTAGCATCCTTATCAGAAGAGAGAACACAGACAGAGGGACAGCCACGTGAAGACAAGGCAGAGGTTGGAGGGATGCAGCCACAAGCCAAGGATTGCCGGTGGGGCCCCAGAAGCTAGAGAAGCCAGGAAGCACCCTCAGCACCTTCGGAGGGAGAGTGGGCACGACAACGCCTTGATCTAGGACTTCTGGCCTCCAGGCTGTGAGAGGAGAAACCTCTGTTGTTTAAAGCCACCCAGGTGTGGTGCTTTGCTCCAGCCTCCCAGGAAGGTAGTACTGCACCCCAGCGCCCTGTGCTCCGGGAGGAGGAGTCATGCAGGTCAGCTTCCGTGCTGCCACGTGACCTTTCTCTTCCTGCCACTTTACCAGTTGACTGGGGAGTGGGTGAGCTTGGTTCTGGAAAAAGAGAAACAGGTGCCAGGACTCTCCCCCAAGGAGCACGGGTCCCAGGCCACGAAGGATGGCCGATCCTCCCGCCAGGACCCAGGAAGGGCCCTTCTCCAGCCTGGGCGGCTTCACCCCCACCCCCAGCCGCCCTCCCCCGCTGCGGTCCACCCGACAGGCAGGGGCAGAGCTCCGTCCTGCACACCTTCGCGGCCACGTGGTCAAGCAGTCACTGCCCTTTAGTTATGCGGCAGAATTACGTACCCGGCGGAAAGCGAGACCATCCGGTCCCAAGCGCCCCCAAACACGTTCCTCGTGTCTCAAAACAGTGCTAAAGGCATCTGATCAGGGTGAGAGCGTTCCCAGAGCGGGGTCTCCCAGCCCTGCGAAACCCTCCTCGAGGCCCCAGTGCCGGCCGGTCTCCTGCGTCTGCCAGCGCAGGTCGGGCTCTGGAAGGGACTCGGCCCGTTTCCCTCAAGCCCCTCACCCCACGACACCTCTGGACACCTCTGACGGTAACAATATCCCCCTCCTTCTGAGCTAAAATCAGTCTCACTGGGGTGACCTCTAACCCTGGACAATCCCAAACGTAAGCGGCCAACACTTCGGTTTCCGGAAGCAGCCAGCCAGGCACGCACAGGGGCTGGGGTGTTGATGCTGGGGGGAGGTGTTCTGGAATGTTCTCAGCCCCAGTTCCCTCCTCTATAAGACAGAAATGAGAACGCATGAGACTCTGGGGGCAAAGAGAGACGCCCTTGGCAGGCACCCGTCTGCCCTGATGCTGGCAGAGCCCCCAGAGGTTTATTTAACCGTTTTTCCAAGGATGTGGGCTCGGGTCCCTCTCACTCCCCCTCCTTGTTGATTTCCCTGGAGCACAGCTGGTGAGCCAGAACCCCTTCCAGCCTCTGGGGTGGGAGGTTGCTGGCCCTGGATAGAGAAGAGTTGGGATCTGTTCCCTTGTTTCCTCGTGGTCCATCGTCCTAGCTACATCCTGGTACCTCCCAGGCACCACTGAGCCACGCCTCCAGGGCCTGGGCCCACCTCACGGAGCCCTGTCTTTTGCTCCAGGGAACAGGAACAGGAGTCGAGCCAGAGACAGTCAGCCCCCAGGGGTCTCTGGGCCCAGAGTAGACAGACTTGAGTCCCTCTGCCAACCAGGTGTGACTCGGCCCCAGTCCAGGTGACAACAAGCCTCTCCAGCGAGAGGCAGAGCAGATCCCACATCTGAGCACAGGACACACAGCCCTGGCAGACGACCAGGGACCTCTCCCCTCCTGACCCTGCCTGACCCCACCCGGGCCAAGTGGCCACACCTCCCACAGTGGGGGACCCGGGCAGGACAACAGGGTGCAAGAAGGGGGCTTTGTCCTCTCACCTCACCTTGCCCCCCTCCACCCAGCCCCGCGGCTGCTCAGAAGTGGGATGGATGGGGCAGCCCTGGGGGTGGGGCACGGGGCCAGGCCGCCATTCATTCATTCATTCAGTCAATAGATGCTTACAGAGCACCCACTACGTGCCTAGCAGTATTCTGGGCACCGGGGACTTGGCAGAGGACACAGTAAAGTCCTCGCCCTTGTGGAGTTTACATTCCGGTAAGAAAGGCAAACAACAGACAGATACCGCACTCAAGGCACCGTGGGGAGGGGTCACACGGAAGAGACCCGGGGAGGCGGGGGAGGGGGGAGCCCACCCGAGACCCAGGTTCCTGGGAAATATGGCCGCACGAACCGAGCATCCACAGAAGTGCGAGGTCTTTCCAGACACGACGGAGGGGCCCTCACTGCCCACCCCCAGAACCCAGACTCTCCCTGCGGGCAGCTGAGACGGACACCTCCGGTGCCCCTGTGGGGGAGACAGGGCTCCAAGGTGCCACCGCAGCGGCCGGCAGGCGGGCCTGGCACCGGGGTCACTCCAGACCCACCCAGAGGGGTTCCTGCGGCCAGAGAGGCCTGGGCCACCACCCTGCCCACCAGACGGCGCCGCCCGCCGAGTGTGGTCACGCCATCCCCCCACTTTCAGGCCAGGGTGCCCTCCATCGCATAGCCTGCAATTCAGCAGGTGTTTACTGTCGGTCCAGACACATCACTGCCACCACTCTGGTCCCCTGGTGTCCCTCAGACCAGCTAAAGCAGTGACAAGTGAGCCCTAAAGAAGGTAGTGCCCGCCAGAGGACGTTCCCAGCACGGGCCTGGGAGCCAGGAAGGCTGCAGGAGGAGGAGACCCTTTGCAGAGAAGGAAGGGGGGAAAGTTCCAGACTGGGGCACCTGGCCCCGGGCTGAGCGGGGCGGCGCTGGAGTTGGGGTGGGGCTGGGGGTGGTCTAGGCCAGGCCTCCAGGGACCCCGTCGCTGGAGCTCTGCTGCCCTCTGCTGGCCATCTCTGGTACTGCGTACATGCCGGGGAGCGTCTCCGAGCGTGTCCTACCTGGCCCATTACCGGGCCCTGCCTCTGGATGCCCAGGGCCTCTGTCTCCAGCCCCCACCTGTATGCAAATCACCTGTGGGACCCCCAGCCCACTTCCAGCAGGGGCAGCAGGAAGAACCTGCATTTCCTGTCACCTGAGTGTCTGGTAGATTGACAAGGTGCCCGCTCCAGGCTCACAGGCAGCCCTTCCGTCCTATCTCGCACACCGGGCAACTAAGGCCAGAGGAGAGAAAGGGCCCCATCACAGAGTAGGGTCCTACTGGGCTGGGGTCAAGCCCTGGCCTGTGTGACCTCCAAGCCAGATGGTCACCTGTGCTCTGCTGTGGGTCAGCAAATCTCCCACTCAGTCAGGGGTCCTCCTGGGAGGCCCCCTAGACCCCTGTGGCTTATGGGGCCACACTAGGACGGCTGGCAGCACACGGGTGGCTGGAACGCCCACCTCCATCGCGCAGCCACAGGTCTGACACGTGGACGCATGCCTTAGGGCCCGGGGCAGGCTGTTTGGATTGTTCCCGTGGTACCTGGACCCCGGAAGTCACAACGTGTACCGTCTTCCCGGCTCACCCAGGCTCACCCTTGGGGCCAGACCCAGGCTGCTTGGGCCTAGATGTGTCCCAGAAGTTGCTTCGGGTCACCTCACTAAGAACAGCGGGAAACAGGACAGAGCATCATCTGTTTTGCCTTTTTTTTCCCTTGAGCACTGGCCCCACTGGACAGGTCTGGGCCACCTGGAGCCTGTGATCTGAGGTCTCAACGAGCTTAGCAAAAAAGAAAAGCTGCAGCCGCTTTGCACATTGTCAGGGGCTGCGTGAGTGTCCTGGGGTGGCCGTGATGAGGTATCATGAACGGCGCTTTGGGCGCTCCTCCCAAAGGCTGTAGGGGAGGGTCCTTCCTCCAGGGGCTCCAGGCATCCCTGTGCTGTGGCCACACCCCTCCAGCCTTGCGTCCGTGGCCACGTGGCCTCTCCTCCGTGTGCCTCTGTGTTCTCTCCTCTTACTGCACAGACACCTCATCCTGTTCAGGGTCCACCTTCAATCCAGGGTGTCTCCATCTCAAGATCCTTAACACAATCACACCTGCAAAGACTATTTCCATATAAGCGCACCTTCCCAGGTACCAGGGGGAAGGACTCAGCGCACCTTCCCAGGTACCAGGGGGAAGGACTCAGCGCACCTTCCCAGGTACCAGGGGGAAGGACTCAGCGCACCTTCCCAGGTACCAGGGGTAAAAGGACTCAGACATATATTTTGGGAGGAGTCACCATTGATTTCCCCACAGTGGTGCCAGGGAAGGGAATACCCCCAGTGGCTCCCAGAGTCCTGCCCCTAGCCAGCAGCAAAAGCTTCCCCTAGGAACTGGTTAGAAATGCAAATTCCCAGGCCCATCTCCCCAGGCCTGCTGAATCAGAAACTCCAGGGTGGAGCCCAGCAAGCTGTGTTCTGTAAGCCCTCCAGGCATCCTGAGATGTGCTCAAGTTTGGCGACCACCTAAGTGATTCCAGAAAACATCCCTTCCTGCCTCACTAACCCGTATGCAGAAGAGTCCTGCTTGGGGCTGCACTGGGTGCCACGTTTACTGGGACTCATTTTACTTATTGGGACTGAGGAGACATGAGACATCTCGTTCCCAGGCCCACACCCACCTGTGACTTAGGGGTGGGGTCAGTGGTGGAACAGAGAGAAAGGGCAGTAGGAACTGTGGAGGGGGTTCATTGCTGCGGGGGGACCAGAGAGGCCTCCCGGCAGAGGGGGCTGGGCCAGCCCCCCCAGCCACGGCCGACATCAGAACTGAGCTACTTTCACCATCCTAATTCAGTGACCACGGGGAAGAATCCTGCCACGGTTCCGCCTGTGAGCGTGCATGGGAAAAAATCAAACTTTGAGGGCTTCCCTGGTGGCGCAGTGGTTAAGAATCCTCCTGCCAATGCAGGGGACGCGGGTTCAAGCCCTGGTCCGGGAAGATCCCACATGCCGCGGAGCAACTAAGCCCGTGCACGACAACTACTGAGCCTGTGCTCTAGAGCCCGGGAGCCACAACTACTGAGCCCGCGTGCCACAGCTACTGAAGCCCGCGCACCTAGAGCCCGTGCTCCACAACAAGAGAAGCCACCGCGATGAGAAGCCCGTGCACCACAACAAAGAGTAGCCCCTGCTCGCCGCAACTGGAGAAAGCCCGCACGCAGCAACAAAGACAAATAAATAAATTTATTTTTTTTAAAAATCAAACCCCATTGTGTCATTCCCTTCTATATGAACACAGGCCACAAGCCAGGGTGACGGTAGGACCACCGGCCCGTCATCAGCAGAAATCACAGGCACATTTCTCACTATGGCCACTTTTGCCCATGTCTCAAAACAGGCCGTGGGTCTGCTCTGTGGCACACGTGGGTCTGTTGCTGTTTTGTTGACAACTTTTCAATATCATTTCCTTGCACCCCGTGTTTTTTAGGTTATGTTTTTGGCAGGTGCCCAAGGGCCACTGGCATCACGAGGGCTATAGGCTTTAACCCTCTGTCCAATCTAGAACTTTCTAGTTCATTTTAAAGCAGTTTGCCCCTACTTTTTCCACAACCAGGACATAGTATGGAGGGAAGGGTAGGCATTCAGTCCTTTCTTTAAACATCTCTCACGTTCCCGCCATCCAGAGGAAAGACCCACCAGCCCGAGAATTTCTGGGTTTGCCTCTGTGCAGACACACCAGCGGGGGATGCTACAGATGATGTTTCCACCTGCACCCGAGAGGTGTGACATCCCAAGGTCGGAGCCCTTGACGTAAAAAGTATCGACAAGAGAGAGGGATAAAAACCAGCTCCCCAATTCTTAAGCCCCCTTGTCCACTTGAGACTAGAAAGTGCCCAGAGTGGGGAGTAGGTAGGATCTGCCCTGCTGTGCTGTACCCCTTCCCCACGTCTGACAACACCACACCTGTACTGGGCTCAGGGTCCCCTGGAGGGCTGCACCCCACAACTGGGGACCATGCACTGAGGCCAAAGCAGCATGGCAGCAACCGCAGACTCCAGTCAGCGGGGCCAGGACCACCTGAGGCTTCCCGGGGCCAGGTGTGGGTGATGCGGGAAGGGGAGAGGATGCTGAGATGGAGCCGTTTGAAGACCTGCCCAAAGGAACCCCTGGAAGGACAAGGGTCTCCAGCGACGAGTGTCAACCCCGGGGACGGGCATGGCACCTGTCACAAGAGGCACTGGACGGGTAGGAGGGACCCAGCAGAGCCCCAAGGAGTCAGCTCTGAACTTGTGGCACCTTCATCCACCCGGGAAACCGTGCCCTTCACCTGGAGCCTCCTCTCCCCTGAGCCCACCGTAGGGCGGAGCCTCCATCCGCAAATCAGGGAGGAAGAGCCGGGGCGGGAGAAAGCAGTGACCATGAACCGGAGCTCCGGCAGGGACCGCGGGACGTGTCCGGTGGAGCTGGGAGCACCCCAGCCTCCTCCCTCCCCCTTTCCCCTTCTGCGGCCTTCTCCAGGCCATGCTGTGGGGCAGGAGAAAGGAGGGCACGCGAGCCTGTGCTCGTCCACATCCTTGGACACAAGGTCCTTCGTGCCTCCCTCCCTTGAATGGTGGGACACCTGTATGGACTTCAGAAACTGACTATCAGAGTCAGAGTTTTACTTTCTTTTTGGTTTTTTTTCTGGTTGGTTGGTTTTTTCTTTTTCTTGTTTTTCTTTTCTTTTTTTTTTTCTTTTGGCCGTACCATGCGGCATGCGGGATCTTCCCCGACCAGGGATCAAACCCGTGCCCCCTGCAGTGGAAACGCGGAGTCTGAACCACTGGACCGCCAGGGAAGTCCTATTTCTTTTTGTTTTACGTTAAGAACCTGTGAAATTTTGGAGAGGCTAAATTGACCGTGTGGCCTGAGTGTGCCTCACGACCCCGTCTGTGTCCAGGGCTGGACCCTGTCTTTCTCCTAAGTGAGAAAGGGAGCTCATGAAAACTCACAGGTGGGGCAGGTGAAACTCCCAGACAGAGGGAGCCTACTGGCCTCAGTGACCCAGCCCAGGGGCCTGGACTCTGTCCCCAGGTGGAGGAGGTGGGGCTGATGGGGCCTCTGAGGATGCTCCTAAACATCCAAGTACAGGTGATACACTAGGTATCACCGGGTACCCGGCACTGGGCTGGGGGAGGGGAGAGGGATCCCCAACAGAAGGTTCAGCCCTTCCAGGTGGAGCCCACCCAGAGCCCCTCCCTGCCTCAGCCACTGCCAAGTTCAGGGTGACAAGGTGCTCACCGCGTGGCCCGTTGACAGCTGAGGACATGAGTACAGAGAAGCCAGTGGTCCACTAAGACCCACTGTCATTGTGATCGAGCCAAGGGCTGGAAACCCAGGAGCCAACACATGGGAAATTCATGGCCACAGCCGTGAGGACAGCAAGCTGAGAGAGCACCTGGCCTCCGAGACAGCCCGGGGCTCATACTTGGCCTTGCCACCTGTGGGCTTGGGCCCCTGAACCTCTTGTGCCTCAGTTTCCCCACTTGCAAGAGGAGGAAAATGACCCCCACCTACAAAGAGCTCAGAAGTGCTATTTGCACGTGTCTGAAGTGCAAATACTGCACCTGAGCCAGCACAAGGGCTTCCTAGACGTCATCTCTCCAGCCGCCTACCCATCTCCTTTTCCAGTAAGGGAACCAGTGCCCAGGAAGGCCAGCCACGCATCCTGGCGTGCAGAAGGTAGGGTGCAGACCCAGGCCTGGATTCCGGGTGCCCTGGGCTACTTTGGATAGTGGCTAAGACGGGAGAAAGTCACAAGGAGCCCAGCCTGCGCCCTGAAGGTCACCTCATCATGCGCGCCACCTCCCACCTCCTGTGGTGACACACGGAGCCCACCGGGGCCTCAGTGACTCTGCCAGCCCTGCAAGTTACACCTGGCGCTGCAGCACTTGCTCTGCAAATTCTCCCACTGATGCACAGGGGGATGGAAACAGAGACAAGCCTGGGCCAGGAGAGGAGGCAGCGCCATCACCAGCTGTGTGGCCATGAGCAAGTTACCCAACCTCTCTGTTGCCTCAGTTTCCCCACCTGTCAGGAGCGCCACAGCTGGGGACTTCTCAGGATTAAACTAGCCAGTGTAAAGTGCTCAGAAAAGCACCCGCAGAGAGCAAGCACTCAAACCGTGGTTTTTACTGGGACTAATTATCAGTGTAACTATTATTCTCCTGAGGGTTCCCTTAAGGGAAATAAAATGCTGACACCTTCTGTGTAGGCTGCTTCACAGACTTGAAAGGAGGTGTTTTCACATCCTTACCTCGTGGGGCCCCCACGGTGAGCCCTGAAACACGCAGATGACAAAACCAAGGCTAGGGAGGCTGCTGTGGGGAGGGGCTCATTTCCCTTTTCCCAGAGGCTGCCAGGAAGCTCGGAGCTGGCCTGCAGCAGCAGCAGGTCTTCAGGTGTGTTTGCAGTCCCTTCTCTTCCTCCTGGCCCCGCCCCTTCTGTCTTCACCCCCTTTCACTTCTCTCTCCCACTTCTCTTGTTGGCTGCCGGCTCGAGTGTGGCTGCCCAGGTTTCCTGCTGCTCCGTTTGTGTTCTGGTATATAGTGGCCCCCAGGACATATTTGTAGAGCAAATGCTAGTGTTTGACACGGGACTCCTCGTGTCCTCTCCCACATTAGATGGTGTGAATAGCTGCGGATTCTTTCACGCACAGATACTGGCTGCGCGCCAGCTACACGCTAAGCACCGCAGGCCCTGGGGACAGAGGAGGGAGTAGAAACACCCCACTGTGGGCAGGGGGAGTGCAGGGGGGAAGCGTGAGAACACAGGACTCTGGACCTGGGAGCGGGTGGCTGGACCCCCATCTCTCCCCACTTCTAGCCCGGGGGCCCTTGGTGCTGTCCCAGCCCACTCCACCCAGCCCACCAGAGACTGGGAGGGGCCCTCAGGGTCCAGCCGGCTCTCCACGGCCAGTCACGCAGTTAGGGCACAGACCCTGAGCCAAGGATGGGCGGCACCGTCTGCCTGGACCCTGCTGACCAAGACGTGCGTCCTGTTGAGCTGACATCTTTCCCCGAATCCTCTGCCCAGAGCAGACAGATTGGGCAATTCTGACCCCCCAGAAACGGGTCCTTTCTGTCATAGCTCCCTCCCAAAACATTGCTTCTTAAAAATTTACCAACAGCAGCTATGTGTGCTCGTTACATACGTGCTAAAAGAAAGCAAACAAGGGAAGGGGTGGGAAGTTCTCTACCTGTGGTCTCTGGACCGGCAGCAGCATCACCTGGGAACTATTAGGGATGCAGGTTCCCAGGCCCCCAGATGCTGTGTGGTTGGGGCCCAGGACTGGTGTTAACAAGCCCTCCTCCAGGGGATTCTGAGGTTCCCGCAGGTCAGAGCCAATGGCAGAGACTCCTGCCCGACGCCCAGCCCTCAGCCAGCACCAGGCTTCAGCAATGGGTGCGGCTGTAGAATGGCCTCGGCCGTGGATTCTGGTGTCAGCAGCTCCCGTATCCCCGCACGTCTTCCTGCCCGTTAACTGCGATGAAAAAGCAAAGGCCAGGCAGGTCTGGCTCACCTGGCGGCAGGTGTTGCAGGGCCCAGGCACGGATTAGCCAACTGCTGTTGGACCCGGGGCAGCAGCCGGGCCGCCCAGGTCCCGCAGGTGTGGGCCGGCCGCCCTAGAGCGGCTCCGATTGTGTTTCCCAGGAGAATAGCTCGGCTGAACGTGATCAGAGGGCCGGGGGGATGCAGCATCTGCCGGCCACTTTGATGTGAGGGGCGTTGTGAGCCCCACGCCCCCTTGCCTTCCACTTCTTTGTTTTAAGCGAGGAATTGTTCTCATGTTTTAATAAGAACCACCAATTATCAGCAAGGCAGGAAACCAAACCCTGGCTGTTTTGGTGAAAGACAAGATTCAGAGGAGACCACGTAAAAGACCCACACCCGCTTGCTGGGACTTCGCTCCAAGGTTCCACCGACAGATCAGGCCCCGGGCCTGGACCCCGCCCGGCTGCCAGGGCTGGGGGGCGGCACGTGGGAGGGGGCCCGGGAAGGGACCTCAGTGGCCGCTGCTGCTCCCACGAGGAACCTGGGCCTGCGGGGCCGGCAGAAACCCCACACACAGATGCTGCTGGCCGCCTCTAGGGCGCACAGAACCCCCCAGCCTGCCCCATGCCCCCGCTGCTGCCCACTGCCCTCGTCCAGGGGGCCACGCCTGTCCCCCACTCAAAGCCAAGGCTACAGCCACTCCCCTTCTCACCCCTGCGTCCCTGGATCTTCCCCATAGTCCACACAATTTCTCCCACGTAAATAACCGACGTTGTCTTGAACCCCTGCCTTCCTACCATCACTCTCATGTCTCTGCTCCCCTTGGCAACAAAATTCCCAGGGGGAGCTGCCCATACCCTGTGTCTTCAACTCCCCTCCTCTTGTGCTCTTCCGTTATTATATTTTAATATATTACATTTTGGTATGTACAAAAGAATGTACGGTAAGTCCCCTACATACGAAGGAGTTCCATTACGAGAGCGCATTCGTTAAGTCCAATTTGTTTGTTAAGTGCAACGAAGTTAGCCTAGGTACCCAACTAACACAGTCGGCTATATACCGCTGCTTTTACACTTGCTTCTGGACATCCTGGGCTTGAAATAAAAATACTGTACTACTGGGCTTCCCTGGTGGCGCAGTGGTTGAGAGTCCGCCTGCCGATGCAGGGGACACGGGTTCGTGCCCCGTTCCGGGAAGATCCCACGTGCCGCGGGGCGGCTGGGCCCGTGGGCCATGGCCGCTGGGCCGACGCGTCCAGAGCCTTTGCTCTGCAGCGGGAGAGGCCACAACGGTGAGAGGCCCGCGTACTGCAAAAAAAAAAAAAAAAAAAAAATACTGTACTACTGTCCTCTACACAGTAAAGTACACGAAAGCACAGCCACTCGTAGAGGTTGCATGCACGTGACAACGTACACCAGACACATGAACTTATGTGACTGGACATGTGAACGCACATTCGCATCTTTGAAAGTTCGCGACTTGAAGGTTCATTAGTAGGGGACTTACTGTAGGTAAATGTGTGTACATTATAAAGTTTAATTACACACCCATATCACCCAGACGGTCCTTCTCACTCTGCCCCCGTCTCCCCAGCGCTGACCCCTCTGCTGGATTACAGGCTGCCCCTGTGTTTCACTTTTAATAATCCTACTGCCATTGTGTACATGCCCACACTATAGGGTTTAACTGTGGTTTTGAATTTTATAAATAATATGGTGCCACACAGAGTCTTCTGGAACTTGCTTTGTTCACTCGACATTGTGTTTCTAAAACTTGGTCACGTAGTTGTTTGTGGCTGGAGCTCGTCCATGTTCACTGCTGCATAATATTCCACTGCATGAATAAACCTCAGCGTAGGTGCATTCTGTTGGGGACATCTAGGTTGTGTCCATCTCTCTGCAGGGCTCGCTTTGCTCTTTTGGATGTTTTACCACCTGGCACACACGGGCAGGGGGTTCTCTTGAGTGTGTACCTTGCAGGAGAATAAGGTATGTCATATTCAACTACAATAAATAAAGCCAAATTGTTTTCCAGAGAGATCGAGTCCATTTAAATTTCCTCCAAGTATATATAAAAGTTCTAATCATTCAGTTAGTTAGACCTCTTCAATTCTGACCTTGTAGTGACAGTGAAATTACTGCCATGTGGTTTTACTCTGCGTGTCACTAATTACTGGTGAGACCATGCATCTTTTCACATACTTGCTGGACTTGGGAGTTTGCTTTTCTGTGAAAAGCCAGTTCAAGCCCATTTTTTTCCACTGGTTTGTCTTCTCCTTGCTAATTTGTAGGCGCTCTATACGTGGTCTAGATACAAGTCCTTCATCAGTTATATCTGTTACAGATATCTTCTCCCAGGTTGTGCCTTGCCTACCTTATGGCATCTTTTCTTTTTATTTGGCTGCGTCAGGTCTTAGCTGCGGCACGCAGTTTTAGTTGCGGCACGCGGGATCTTAGCTGCTCCTCTCTGGCATGGACAGCCCCGGGCCCAAGGTCCAGGCCACAGGCACCCACACCACCCTGCCCCACCGGCGCCCCTGTGCTGCCCCACAGCCCTGCCCTCCCGCTCCGGCCATGCTCCCATGTTGGTGCCACCCCCTTCCCCCCCCCCCCGGGCCCGCCCCCCAACCAGGCTGGCTGTCTCCAACCTACTTCCTGCCAACACCCAGCCCAGGGCTCCCCGGTCCCTGGAGACACAGGCCCCACCCCACCCCCTAACCCAGGCCCCAGGGCTCCTCCAGCCACAGCCGCCTCCCAGCCTGCTTCCTTCTGTCTTCATCAGCACAGACACAGCAGCTCCCGGTGTCCTCGACTCCTGCCACTGTGCTGGGCAATCCCAGGGTCCTACAGGGCTGATCCCCCTGCACCTGGCACTCAGCCAGAGTGCTGGGGGGGGTGACCAGAGCCGCTGCAGCACAGGAAACAACAGGAGACCTCAGCAGGGCCGCAAGGGTGTAGTGAGAAGTGCGAGCACGTGTTCTCTGTCAAACGCATCTTTGGTGCGGCCGTGATATCCTCCTGAGCTCCACGGAGCGCCTGGCTGGGGACAGAGGACACCAGGAGCACTGCAAAGCGGGTGACCCCCACCAACCCTGCCCACCTTAACGAGCAGCCAAGTCCCAGCTCAGCCTTGAATTCGGCCCTACTTCTCGTTCAGACAAAGGCTCAGAGGCTGACATCACTTGACAACAGGGAACTGACGCAGGGACGGGTGCCCCAGCTTGTGTTCAGAAGGCACCGGGATGGCAGGCACCAGCAGCGGCTTCAGTCGTGCCCCCGACCCCCCGAGGGCAGAGCCCGCGTCTCCCAGAGCCCAGCGTGGGCTGTCCGGAATTATCTGCCGCAGGACAGCATAATCGGAAGGGGCCTCTTTGCACACAAGACATGGAACGTGGACACTCTGAGGTGGACCCTCAGCTGGGACCGGCACAAGGACAGGGCAGAGGGCACATCGCCCACAAGAACCAGGCTCACTCTGGGTGGACAAGCTTGCAGCCCAGTGAGGCCGGGCTCCCAGCCTTGGATCACAGGCGGGTCACAGAGGAAGCAGGCCTCCAGGGGGCCTGAGAAAAGCAAGGAGCTGTCCCCTGGGGATCACGGGGTCCAGCTTACACCGAGTCAGGTCAACTGAACCTGAATCCACCACTAGATGGCGCTCAGACCTGGGTGGGGGGTGAACATACAGCCAGAAGGAACAGCAGCTGACCAGACAGGCCTCACCCTCATCCCCAGAAGAGCAGGGCCTTGCTGAGGCAAGCTGGGTATCGACTTCTAAACCATGCTCCATGAGAGCCTCCCCACCCAAAACCAGCCTTCCAGGAAGGCAGCCTGCACAGGGCGGCAGGTCTGGGAGACTCCTGTCTACCTCCACAAAGGTCCCCAGAACCTGAGGAATATTGGGTGAATGCCCACAATTTCAGAAAAACTCCGGGATCAGAAACCCAATGTGCTTGGACACACAAAACGTTACCAGCCGTTAGAAAACCTCAAGCAGCTGGATTTCGTGACATTTTAGAAGTGCCGTTTTTTAGTTAAGCTTTCCTCTCATCCCACTTCCCAGACAAGCTGGGGAAGATTGAGATGACTTCCTGCAGTGGAGTCAGCATCTGTACCCTGATTTCCCCTTCGGTGCCCACAGCAGACATCACTAATAGATCCCAGCACCCCTTCCCATGAAGATTCCAATCCTTCTCAACAGAACCGCCAGGAGCTACCACCAACCACTCGAACTGGCCCTTGAAATGAGAAACCCATTTATCAACCTGGATCGAGGGCAGACCAAGTGGCAACATGGCCTGCCACGCACTGCCCACTTTCCCCTCCTCCCCACCCCAGCCCCCTCTGTCACACACCCTGAGGACACACAAAGTAGGGCCACCGCTGACTTATACGTCTTTATGCAAATTAGAAAAAGGTGTCCCCCTCCTGGGGTAGACAGTCAATGCCAGGAAACACCCTTGCAGCCAGGTACCCTTGTGCAGTGCACAACCTACACAACCATACCCGGGGTAGTGTTAAGCCCCGACAGTTGTTTTCTTCTTTTCTGTAATGCAAGTACCTGTCTCAAGCTCTGACTGCAGAGGCGTCCACTTCAAACACGGCTATCTCAAATAAACACATTGACAGCCGCTCGATGAGATAAAGAGCCAGGCCACCTTCCTCCACTGAGGCTCCTTTATTTTAGAAATCTTGGTTGATTTTGATAACTGACCATTTGGACCACTTTTTTTTTCCTTCCTTGGCTTTAAATTCCTGCTCTTATGTTTTAAATTCACCAATAAAGAGTGAGCCCCTGAAACCCTCGATCCCAACAAAAGCATAACCCCAGGCCCACACTCTCTCTCTACCCGAGACCTCACTGTGTGGCCCCAGGTGTACTATGTAATTTCCAGGTCTTGTAAGTAATAAACCTTTATTTTTTCAAAGTTTCCCGACGGTGGTTGCTGAAAGGCATCTTGCTAACACAGTACGAACCACAAGGGCTGGTCCACCACGGCACTGGCTTCTGACAGGCTGAGACCGGGTGGTCCCGTTCCAGAGAAGCACAGTCGTGTTGGAATAAGGATGACCTCCTTCTTTGCAAGACTTACTGATGAAGATGATTGGCATTCTCACCCATAAAGAAACGCACCCAATCACACTCACACGAGCCATAAAATAATAAAACACAGTCCAGATTCTTATCATGTAAAACCAGGATCCCAAGCTTAACGCCCTGGAAAGCTGCCGGTTGGCTTGTGCGGGCCTCACGTGGGCCTCTGGTCCCTGAAGGCCACCAGCAGTGAAGGCACCATGGAAATCCCAGGGCCCAGGGGGAGGGCCGCTGCATCTCCCTCCCAGTCACCCTCTTTCCATATTTAGAAACATAAGTCTCAGGGAAGCAGCTTATAAAAAGAAAGTGGCATGGACAGCGCCTGAGGGGCCGCGGAGGTGGTCCAACTCGGCTGCAAACCAGGGCCTGCCTGTGTCCCAGCGTCGGCGCGCACGGTGGCTCTGCCCAAGGGAGAAGCCTCTCCAGTGGGCCGCGGCCGCCTCCTCCCCCGGCCGGCGCCCATCCCGAGGCCACATCACCTGCCGCCGCCGCAGCCAGGAAGGCGTCTGGACGTCACCTGCACAGCTGCAGGTGCGGGTGGTGGCTCAGCTTCTCTGTCAGCTCTTCCTCCGTGGGCTCCTCCAGGACATCCCTGCGGAATCGGGGACAGGATGGATGGGGAGCCCTGGGCACCTCCAGAGGAGCAGGGGAGCAGAGCTGATGCAGCAGCCCCGTCAGTGCTCGGGACGAGGAGCCCCTCAGAACCACCCCCCGGGGACTCAGGTCCACCTCTGGGATGCTTACGTGGCGTCCCTCAAAGCCCGGGAGGACACCTCTCTGCGTGGCTGTAACAACACAGCAAACGCTCAGAGATGGCAGTTTGACCACCCGGGGCTGACTCTGGGACTTCTCTGCACCAGCAGAGGGACAATCTCCAGGTTACCATGGAGAAGAGAAGGGCGAGGCTTCCTCTGGCCACCTGTCTACACCCACCAACAGAATCACCTGGAGACCAATGGAACCTGAGGGTGCTTCCCTAAAGATGTTCACCAGAGAGCAGGACAGAGGCCCGGCCCCGCAGCAGGTGCACAGGCAGACCCCGGGCTCATGGGGACCAACCGCCCGCCCACTGCCTCCCCACACCACGCACCTGAACAGGAGCTCCACGGTCACCTCAGAGGTGGCCTCTAGGTCCCCTGTGAGGGACTGCAGGTGACTGCGGCGGTCCCACTTGTGAAGGAAGTTCTGGCAAGAGGGAGGGAGGGACGGGTGGCTAGTAGGCGTGGGCCCTGCGCGGAACCAGCCTTGTCCCCCTACCCCAACCCCACAGTGTCGGCCTGGCTGAGAAGTCCACCCTGGACACCGGGATCCAAGGCCACCAGCTCCTACGGGAGCAGATGCCTGAGAGCCCTCCTCCAGGCCCCCTCCCACAGGTCAAAGGTCAGGAGCATTCCAAGAGGCCCCCAGCAGCCAGGGCGAACAGCCCCAAGGGAGGACAGAGCCTGAACCCTCCAGGGCTGCCCGAACCCAGCACGGCCTCTTTGGACCAAGTTCCGGGTGGGCTCCCATCAGCAAGTTAGCAACTCTGACTGAAAAGAGCCCGGGCAGGGTCGCCGATACCTCCAGAATCAGAGCCAGGAGCAGGTTGACCCAGATGACGGACGACACCAGCCACCACAGCACAAAATAGATCTTGGACCACCTGAGGAGAACAAGGACGCCACCGGGGCCGCCCGTGAGCTGAGCGCGGCTGCTCCCCTGACCCTGCGGCCCCGCCTGTGACATCGACGTTCCCACCCTCAAGCTGGCCCAGCCTGGCCTTCAGGGGCGCTCGGCCAGCGGCCAGGCGGCACGGCCGGCGAGAGCGGGAGCCGGTCTGAGCTCTGCAAGCTCCGGGCTGAGCCCCGTCACCCCACCAGCCCCGCTGTCACAGCCCCCAGAAGCCACCTGCTCCTGCACGCGCCCCGCCATCCCCGGGTGGCGCAGACCCAGACGCGCACCCCACGCAGAGCCACGACCGGGGCCGCCAGGACGGGTCACTCACGGGCCCGCGTAGCGCCGGAAGGCATCCAGAAACACCTGCCAGTTGTTCACGACCATCACATCCCACAGAGTGACCAGGGCGGCCTGTGGGGCAGCAGACGCAGGGTCCAGGAGGCCGCGGGAGGTAGAGGCGGGGGTCCCGAGGGGCGGGGGGGCCGCAGGACTCACCGCAAAGTCGTCAAAGTTGTTGGTCCAGTACTCCAGCTGCTCGAAGCTCCCGCAGGGCGCGGAGCCGTTGTCAGGGGCCAGGCTGGGGAGGCACAAGCCGGGTCGGTGGGAGGCGGGGCAGGACACACACGCGGGCGCCCTGGCACCGCCGCGGCCCCTGAGGAAGCGGGGGAAAGGGGAGACGGCCCCCGACCTCCGAGGTGCTGAGGGTGGCGAGGAGGCCAGCGCTGTGGACACACATGGCCAGCGGCCGGCCCGGGGGGGGCCTCGGACCTACAGTTCAGGCCTGGCCTTGGACACCCCCACTGCCGGCGCGCGGCCTGGCCTGCAGGCCCAGAAAGGGGCACGGCTGGGGGCTCTGAGCCAGCACGGGAATCACCCTCAGTGCAGGCTCGAGGGAGGGCTTCGGTGAGGGGCGGGCGGGTGGAGAGGCCAAGGAATTAAGGGGCCTCCTGGCTCCCTCCTGGGGAGCTGCGTCTCACCCCTCCACCCCCCTCCCGGCCCCATCACCCGCGGCTCCAGCGCCCCCAGAGGCGGGGCGCTCTCTGCACCTCGGAGCCCCCCTCACCTGCTGTTTCCAGGAGGCACGATGACACCTCGGAACAGGATGATGCCGATGATGGCAAAAATGTAGTAGACCCCCTAGGGAGGCAGGCGGGGTCTGTCAGCACCCCCCGGAGGGACCCCCGCAAAGCCAGGCTGAGGCCTGCAAGGGTGGCATGCCAGCAGGAACTCTCAACTGCGGGCACTGCCGGCCTCCCCGGGAACACTGGGGCTCCCAGGCACCTGCGCCAGAGGGAAGCGGGAAGGAGCCACTGTGGGCAGCCCCAAGATAAACCGGGGGCCCAGGCATAAGAACGGAGGCTGTCCACCCCTTCTCCAGGGCTGGTATGGCAGGAAGAGGGTTCCACTGAGAACAGGGCAGCGAGGGCCAGGGGACGGTGTGCCATGGAAGGGTGGCCAGGGGCCGGCCAGGTCCCTCTGGAGAAGTCCCACCACTCTCACCACATCCATCAGGAGACGTCTGAGCGAACCACTGGGCAGCCTTGTGCCGCAATCAGAGAAGGGGCTGCTGGCCGCCCCCGACCTGTCCCCAGCATGCCCGGTGGCGGGGGGAGGGGTGCAGGGAAGAGGCGTACACCCCAGGCTAACCCAGCCCCCCTCTGCGCCTCAGTTTCCTCCACTGTGCAAATAGGGGTCTGGGGGGCAGTACCCGAAGCAAGGTGCCACCTCTAGCATCCCATGACAGCCCAGAGCACCACAGGAGCCCCCTTATTGTCCAAAACAAGCACCAGGGCTTTGTCACCTTCCCTCCTGCCCTCCAGGCCTCGTGCCTGTAGCAGCACCCAGGGCCCCTGCTCACCGGGCCCTGCCCCGCCTGGGCCACAGGGTAGAGTCAACAGCGGCGGCAGGGGAAGGGCTGACCCCGGGGGGTGGGACATCATGGCCCTCTCAGCAAAAGTGACTGTGAGTTCCCAAAATCCCTCTGAGCAAGGATGGTTGACCAATCCCCACTGGGGGCTCTGTGGGCCCTGAGGGGTCCCTGGTGCCTCTTACATCTTTCATCTTCTCAGTGTGGCCCCTGGCCCAGGACACAGGAGGGATTCAGAAGTGACCAAGAGGATCTCTGGCACGGGAAACGGTGTGGTCAGGCAGCGCCTCCAGCCAGACCAGCCCTGAGCTCCTCTCTCTGGCTTCCTGCCCCGCCCTGTGCTTCCTGGGCCCTGGTCACCCGCTCCCCTAACAGAGGGACCCTCCTTCCGAAGGCCACCAGCTTCCTGTTGAGCCCTGGCTCCCCATCCAACAGTCCAGCTCCACTCCCCCGAGGGGCCAGCACAGGCAGCCAGACTCACCACCAGGATCCCACCGAAAGCCCGCATGTTTTTGATCAGGTCCAGGATGGTACTAGCCACTACAGCCATCAGCTGAGACGGGGAGAAAGCACAGACCCGGTTCCTTCTGGTCCCACCAAGATGACACCAGCCCACCCACCACCCAACGCTGACCTGGAAAGGCAGGAGGAGACTGGTGACTTCCCAACCCACACACCTGTACACAAACCCCTCAAGCATCCAGACACACCTCACCTGTACACGCACCTGTATACACCCACAGCCCCCATACACACCTGTACACACACACCCAAGGCCTCACACACACACCTGTACAAACACCCACAGCCACCCATACAGGCCTCACCTGTACACATACCTGTACACACACCCACAGGCCCCCATACACACCTGTATACCCATACCTGTACACACACCCCACAGCTACCCATACACGCATCACCTGTACACACACCTGTACACACACCCATACACACCTCACCTGTACACACCCACAGGCCCCCATACACACCTGTATACCCATACCTGTACACACACACGCTCATACCTCTATGCCCACCCATACATACTCACACTTGTATATACCCACCCAGGTAGATGCATATACCCGCTTCCCTGCAGATACCTCCACCCACCCAGCCTCAGATGGGTCTAAGTCCAAGACCCTTGGTGAAGCCATGGTGTGCAGGGCCCCGGCCCACACTGCCCACCAACCCACTAAGGCTGGGTCAGCTCGTCCCTGGTCTGGAGGCTCCTAAGAAATGCCAACCTGGAGATGGCCAGTCAGCCCTGGGTGATAGGGTTTGAGATGGGGCCTCAGAGACCCCGTCAGGAACCCTGGCTACGGGCTACCCTGAGCCCCGGAGAAGGGCTTTCCAAGCAGCCTGGTTACCCCACCTGGTAAGTTAGGAGAACACAGCGCTGGATGGTAGCAGACAGGGACCATGCTGTACGTGTGTGCACACGTGATTTGTGTGCATGTATGTACATGCATGTGCGCATGTGTGTACAGGTGTGTGCAGGTGATCACGCATGTGTGTATGAGTGCACATGTGTGATTATTTATGTATATACAGTTGTGCTTGTATAAGCATATATTGTGTGTGCTCTAGTGTATGATTATGTGTACATGTGTGATTACATGCACATGTGTGTACAATTGTGTGTGGTTACACATATACACGTGTCAGTGTATGCACATGTATAGTTATGTCATGTGTGAGATGACACACGTGATTGTGTGGATGTGTGATTACGTGTGTGTGTGTATAATTGTATGTGTGCTTGTGGGGCTGTGTGTGTGTGATTACATGCCTGCATACACTATGTGTATGCGTGTGTATAATCGCACAGGCGTGTGTGTGTGTGTGTGTGTGTGTGTGTGTGTATGAAGGCCTCAGGGCAGCAGCCCCCCTCTGCACCCAGGACCCCCGAGCCACCTTCAGATGGGAAATACCCCTGAGTGACAGGTCACTCCCCTGACAGGCCAGGAGCGCAGCTTGCTAGGAAGGACAGACATGCACAGGGGAAGGACCTGGACACTTAGAAAGGGGTCAGATGTCCTCGGTTTCTTTTCTCCTGAAAAGTGCTTAGGAAAGCAGACGGGAGCCTCCGTGCCAGGCGGGAGCTGGGCCTGAGCACCCGCCTCCCGCCTCCCCTCCCCTCCCCTCCCCTCAAGGTGGGTGTTACTCCGGGTGGGAACATTAAGAGAAACCGAGGCTCAGAGACGGTCACAGGCCACACCGCTCCTGCTCTGGGGGTCCTGGAAACGAGCACCAGTAGCCACCAGCAGCCCGTGCCGAAGGCCTTTCAGAAACGCGGGATGCCTGGGAGCACACCAGTTCCTCAGGGGGACCCTGGGGTCAGGATGCCTGGGGTCAGGGACCCCAGGAGCACGAGGTCACCCCTGCAACTGGCCGACGGGCCTCACACGGGTCCCGCCTGCAACCCCTTGCTGTCCTCACCCACAAAGCAGGGCTGGACACTCATACCTCCAACCGCCGCCAGCATGGCCCAGCCGCAATGCAGGGCGGGGCCGCAGCCCGAAGGGCCCCAGGTGGCGGGGTCAGGTGGGCAGGGTGGACAGTGCTCAGCCCGGTCCCTGCCCACCTGGCACACCCACTCCCAGGGCAAGGCCACGGCATGCGCAGGCGGGGGCGGTACCTCCATGCTGGGAATGATGCGCAAGAAGCGGAAGGCTATGAACACGTTCACCAGCCGGGTCATGTCCCACAGCGACAGCAGGCCCAGCGCCTCTGGCTTCCTGGGGAGACACATAGAGACGGGTTGGGGAAGGCCGGGAGGCCAGCGAGGGGCAGACGGGAGACACGTGGTCCAGAGACAGAGACGCAGGGACTCAGAGAGAGCCACAGAAGTGCCGGGAACGTGCACCGTAGCCAACGCCAACCGGAAAAGCTCCTTCGTGACAAGAGGGCAGAGCCTGAGCCGCCCACGCCTGCAGCCCCAGGGCGGTCACGGCAACACCTTCCAGGGCACAGCCCCCCGCAGTGCTGCAGGGCTACCCGACCCCCGTCCTACACGGGAGAACACTGAGGTTCCGGACGCCCAGCTCAGGTCCCAGCAGAGCTGGGAGAGATGGGGCCCCGACCCATCCCCTATCCTCTGACCCCGTTCCCTAACCTCTGAGCCATCCCGAGCCCTGACCCTGTCCCCTTGGTGTCCCTCATGGCCTTACTGGCCTCTCATTTCTATTTAAATTTAAACCCATTCTCCCCCAAGATGTCACCCCCCAACCCCAGCCCACCCCGCCTCCCCAGTGCGGGTTTTAGCGCACTTGAGAAACAAGGTGAGCCGGCCCCAAGGTGCCGGGCGGTGCAGCAGCCCCACTGCTCCCAGGGCACAGGTCCCTGCTGAGGACCGCACGGCCCCCGTCTTCCCGACACAGACCCTTCCCGGGGCCCCACCCCCGTCTCGGGCAACTCCCAGCTGCTCCACTGAGACGGAAGCAGCCCAGCCGAGGGACCAAGACACCAGGGCTGCCCGAGGGCCCGAGGTCAGCACGCGTGCTTGCTGGCGGCTGTACTCTGGGCAGAGAGACCCCAAGGCTGCCACAAGCCACACTGCGAGGCGCCCTGGGACCCCTGGCCAGATGTCCATCGCTCAGCGCGGCTAGAACTGGTGGCAGCATGAGTTCAGCGAGCCCCGGGGCATCCCTGCCATCTACAGGGAGGTGAACTGACACCCAGAGTGGGAGGTGACGACCCCGGGTCACAGGGCCTCCAACCAGAGGAGGGCCCCAGCCCGATTCCAGTGCCCCCAGGACCTCCTTGCTTCTGGCCCCCAGTACACCTGGGCCCTGTGTCCCATCCTGGGCTGGGGGTCAGGGGGCGCTGAGCCAGGGCACTGCAATTGGCACCTCCACAGCTTCCCATCCCGGCTCTGGGAACGCTACCCTTCTGAAGGCGGCTACGATGAGAAGGGGCCTGTCCCCATAGGCCTCAGCAGGGCAGGAGCCACGGCCGCTCCCCCCGACAGTTGGGCGTTTGGCTCTAGAGCTGCCCGGGCCAGCAGCCGGGAGCCGGGCGCACACCCTTCCCCGGGGCGCGAGCCAGGCCTCCCTGGGTCCTCCACAGTCACGTACCAGCCCGGGTGTGGGAAGCGGTGCACAGCCAGAGTTGAGATCTCCAAAACCTTTAATCACAAAAGAAAAGAAGCTCGCGACAGCAAAGGCCCACTGGCAGCTCTAACACGCCGTCCCCAAAGGGGGTTCTGGGGAGAAATCAGGACCAGGGGGTCCTATCCCCACGGTGGGTGCCACGTGGGGACGTCCTGCAGCTGAGAAAGACACCTGGCCTCAGGCGTCGGGCTGTACACACGAAAGGCAGGGCTCGGGAAGGGCCGGCCGAGTGCCGGGCGTGGGAGAAGCTACTCGGTCAGCTGTCTCCCTCCTGTTCCCAGGGGCCCATGGCTCGAATCCATCAAACACGAATACGTGTCACGCCAATGTCGCTGCTGTGACACGCACACCGGGCGTGGCCCCTCACTCCCCCAGGCCCTGGGGAAGGTGTCCCGAGACCCGAGACCCGCGGTGCCCGAGAACCCCTGCCCCTCCCTCACCAACGTCGAGGCCCCACTGGCCAGCGGGGACTGAGGGTTCCCTCCCGGCCTCCCTCAGGGGTCAGGAGAGGCAGCCTGCCACCGCTGCACACCTCCACCCACGATGCTCAGATTCAGCAGAACCCAGCCTCCTGCAGCCACCCGCCAAGCAGTTCATCCGGGGGGAGGCCAGCCCCTGTGTCACCGGAGGCGGGAGCCCCAGTGCCCGCAGCCCCTGGGCCCAGCCAGACGCCGAGCGCTCACCGCCCGCCCGAGAGCACGCCTCGGCCCGTCTCAGACTTTACCAGCAGGACTTACCAGCAGGACGGCGGTGAGTAGCCCGTCGAACACATTGCTGGAGGAGACCAGGTACCTCCGCAGGCCCAGAGCAAACACCTTGAGCAGCATCTCCAGCAGGTAGTACAGGATGAAGACGCAGTTGAGAATCTGGAAAGGGAGAAGCGGGACCCGGCGTTCAGTCCCGGCGCCGCCCCCGCGCCCTGCCCCTCCCCGCACTGCAATGGGGCCCAGGAGGGATCCACGCGGCTTGGACGCCACAGGGCCCCTTGGATCCCGCCCTGCTGCACACGGGGGCTGGCCGGGGAGCAGACAGCCCCGCCCCTGCCGGAGCCACGTGACCCTCTCCTCGGCCCCCACCCTGGGCTGCTCTTCCCGACGCCCCCGCAGCCCCAGACACGGGCATCTTCAGAGCCCCCTTCTTGGCCCATAGCTTCTCCTCGGGTGACCTGCACCCCGTGCACGGCTTCAACAACAATTCGCACGTCTGCATCCCCCGGCCCAGACTCCCCCCACCATCCGACGGGCTCTCACAACCCCCCAGGCCCGGTGTCTCCCAACCCCACATCATTTCTATGCTGGCAGGGCCTGGGTCACCCACACCTCCTCGGGGGTCTCCGCCTCCAACCTGGCCCCTCTGGTCCAATCTCCTGGGGACACCGGGCAGTGTCCCTCCCTAACGGAACCTCCTGGCTCCCAGCAGCATCCTCCCAGTCCCTGGGGGATGTGTTTAGGAGGCCTCATCATCAAAGTTGGTCTCATGCTATGGGGTCACTGTCTTTTTTGAAGCCAGTAAGTAAAGTATCAAGTAGCTCTTCCCTTAAAGGGGGCTACGTCACGGTGGGGTGATGGGGGGCGTGGCGTCAGCTGAGCACTGCAGTCACCTTGTCCGGTGTCCAGTCTAAATTCTATATTCTTAGCCAATGCTGTCTCATTCACACCTACACAGAGATCACCATTAAAGGCAGAAGAATAAACATTATGAGCAGTTATCAAGGGGCATAAAATGATGGAATTCTGCAGTCACCTCAAGAACCCTACGTGGCATTGATCGGACCAGAAGTCTCTCATAAGCAATCAAGCTGACTCAAGTGCTTATCAAAACTATTGTTGGGGCTTCCCTGGTGGCGCAGTGGTTGAGAGTCCGCCTGCTGATGCAGGGGACGCAGGTTTGTGCCCCGGTCTGGGAAGATCCCACATGCCGCGGAGTGGCTGGGCCCGTGAGCCATGGCCGCTGAGCCTGTGCGTCCGGAGCCTGTGCTCCGCAACGGGAGAGGCCGCAGCAGTGAGAGGCCCGCATACCGCAAAAAAAAAAAAAAATCAACTGTATCCAACTTGACATTTGTCAGGAATAAAAACCAGCCACCTCTGCAATATGTTATTCACACAGAGGAGACTGAACAATTCCTGTTGAATCCAGGAAAAAAAAAAAATTAGGAAAGTAGAAAATTTGATTTTAAGTGTAAAACAGAGGAATTTCAAATAGCAGGTCAAGAGGCCATTTCCTCAATTTTGATGCTGTAAGTTTAACTCTATGTTTAACATACACGGCCTGATGTGTCATTTTTTAATTGGACAAATCAAGCTTTTCTTATATAATTAGAGAACATTCAATGGTTTTCATCAACTTAATATCATTCATAATATTTTTCATTAAAATAAACTTTAAAATACATGCTTTGTAAAGGTCTGGCATTATGGGGGCGGGGGCGGCGTGTACAGCTTTTTGCTTAAAATCCAAAACGGAAAAATTATTTTTAAGTTCCTAAGGAGTTTGACAAGACCTCAGAATGTTAGGAAAGGAATTCTCTCTACACAACTCTCCCTCCACCGTCCGGCCCCGCGTGACGGTCCAGCCGGGGCTCTGCACGGGCTCCCGACTGCCCTCCCATGGCCGGCACCCCGACCCCTGGGCCATCCCTGTGATGCACTAGGACAGCCCAGCCTCCCAGGGACCTGGGGCCCCAGGTGGGGAGGCTGTGCCCTCTACCCCCCTAACTCCCCATCACCCCGCACGGCTGGAAAGCTCACCCCCAGCACGAAGTCGTCACGGTCCTCGGGCAGCACATCTGCATCCAACACCAGGAACACCTGTGGAGCCAGAGCGGACGGCAACTCAGCCCCGAAGCCAGGAGGAAGGGAAAGTGAGAGATCTAGGGGGTGGGAGACGCCAGGGCAAATCCTCACTCACACAGATGGTCACGAGGTTTCCCAGGGCCATGAGGTTGCCCAGGTAGTCAAAGTAGTGGTGGCCAAAGAGGAACTGGGCGCTCTGCAGAAACGGAGACTGGTACTCGGGCCGCGGCGGGTGCTGGGGGGACACACACGCTCAGAAACATGCCGGAGGTGGCCATGGCCACAGGGGCCCAACGATGCCTGTACCCCCTTATCCTGGGATTTGACCTCTTCCTACCTTACTTCCTATCCCAGGCTCTCCAGCCTAAGGAAATCGTCTCAAACACAGTAACCGTTTTATGCGCAAAGATGTTCATCACAGTCTTTCTAACACCAAGAGAGGTGGAAATAACCCAGACGGCCACTGATGCTGTTAAGTAACCCGTGACGGACTATCACACAGTCGTCTTAAATGTATGCAAAGCGCCATGTGAAAATACACGTATAAATTACAAGCTAATAACTATGAAAACTCAGCACAGAACGAAAGGACCTCACACACTGTGACCAGGCTGGAGTGGAACTCAAAGGAAGGCAATTAGGCAACAAATACTTACGGGAAGACACCTGTCAGACCCAGCACTCCCATGCTCGGCACCCCCCAGAGCCAGGACAGAGGTGCAGGGCGGCCACCGCAGCGTGAGGTGGACCGCGCCTGCGCTGTCCCACACAGGGGCCGCTCACTGCACGTGGCCACTTGATTTAAATTTAAATCCGATCAAATTAAACACAGCTTCTCTGTCACGATAGCCACATCTCAAGTGGCATGAGGACACCCATGGAGCTCTGACCCAGCCCCACACTCAGACGCATGGTCCCTCGGTGACAAACAGCCACAGCGTGACCCAGTAAGAACGTTCCCAATCTTCCCACAGTCCTCCACGTGGGAACTGGTGCCCAGAGGCACCTGCCCACACTAGTACGGTGCGGGTGCAAAGAGAATTAGGTACCAATGCCCTCTGCACCCGCACCCATCCCTGCTGCACCCCAGAGGGTGGCTTCCTGCTTGCCCAGTGACTGCAGACCAGCTCTGGGCCGGGCAAACCGGCAAACGTCTCTGTCACCCTGTGGGCTGGACCACAGCTTCTCCAAGGGGGTGTGAACCCTGGCCTTGGGGAAGACGCCCCCTCCCAGCTCTGCTCTTCCTCAGGCATCTCCCTCACCCCTCAGGTACCACAGAGTTTCCTCGTATCTTACTCTTTCGTCACAGTTGACACTTCTTAATGTTAAACTTCCCCTGCTAAACCCGCTGTGTGGTTTCTGTCTCCTGCCTGGACCCAGGCTGTTATATTGGCCAAGAGAGATATCAGCGTTATCCATGATGTTTAAATGGTTACAGGAAGTAGGGACTCATAGATTACCTTGTTATCAAGAAATAACAAACCTTGAAATGATTTCAGTGATTGTCTCTGGGAAGGGGGACAGCTGGGTGGGTTTTTCTATTTTTCTCCACTACCTATAATGAATGACTGCTATGCTTTTAACCCAAAAAGCTTCTTATTAAAAGAAAAACAGACTTTTGGAAGCTGGCACAGTGCCTTCTCTACAACCAGTTAGCAAGAACTGACCAGTACTGGAGGCTAGGCTGATGGACAGGGGTTGACCACACATGGGAGGGCTCTCGTGGAAGGCTCATGTTTTCCTGGTATCAGCCTGCCTGGAGCACGCCTCTCTTCAGCAGCGAATCCAAATTCACAGGCTGCCGGGGAACCTGGGACAAGCCCCCACATGCTAACGATCCGTGAAGCGCCTGCCTGCCCCCTTGCAATCAGCATTTCGGGGTAAGAGGCTGTCATAAAACCAAGGCAAGAACACCACAGCTCCCCAAACCTCTAGGACCCAAACTCCCACCTCAAATCACAATTCTGGACTTTAGACCCAGGGAGTTGTGGGAAGAGAGAACATCCCATGGACCACACTAGGAAAGGCGTGGCCAGAGCAGGGGTGTGGTTAGGGCAGGGGCGTGGCCTGCGTGTTAGACCATCCCTGAGTCTGTGCCCAGCATGTGCCCTGCTCCGCCAGTCACAACCACAGCACCTCTTTTTTGATATCATCAGATCCTGATGCCAGAAGAGGAAGGGAGAGTCGGTTTTGGAAGACCCGGACCCAGCAGCATACTGCAGGCCAGCAGGCAAGTGCCCAGGGAGAGCCTGGCTGGCCCGGTGGAGCCCACCGAGCAAACCCTGAGAAAGGAGCCCGCCTTCCCAGACGTCTTCCTGCCCAGGTCAGCCTGAACCTGGAACGGGGCTGGATTGCATGACAGCTGCCGAGAGCTGCGTCCTGGGCCCAGCAAACCTCCTGCCCCAGGATGAGGGCCATCATCTAGAAAGGTGCTTCCTGATTTTCTGTCGTTTGAGGACCCACTGTCACAGTTTCTGCAAACGGCACACACTTACTATTTCCTTCGAGTCACCTGGAAGCAGACACTGTTGCCTAGCCTCTTCCCAAGAGAGGTGCGATGTGCACTAACATACAAAGTGTCTGCCTGTGTGTCCCTACCACCAACACCCATGCCCCGAGGGTGCCACCATGAGGATGCTGCTGACAACAGACATGCCACGTACGCACGGCCCAGAGCTCCAGGCCTAGCAGGGCTTGCCTCCAGGTGACCTGGAAAGACCTCAGGAAAACATGTTCTTAGGAAAACCACCTCTGACCGGGGCCTGAGGCCACAGAGGCTGACCACAAGACCTGGAGAAGCTGACATTTGTTGTGGGCTAAGATGTATCTCCCAAAATTGTATTTTGACATCCTGACCGCCAGAACCTCAGATGTGACTGTATTTGGAGTCAGGGTCTCCTAAGAGGAAATTAGGGGGAAATGAGGTCACTGGGGTGGGGCCCTAGTCCAACGTGACTGGGGTGCTTATAAGAGGAGGAGACCGGGACAGAGACACGCACAGAGGGACGACCCCGTGAGGACACAGGGAGAAGACGGCCGTCTACAAACCAGGGAGAGAGGCCTCAGGAGGACCAGCCCTGCCCACACCGGGATCTCAGACTTCCAGCCTCCGGGACTGGGAGATAATAAGCCCTGTTACTTAAGCACCTCCAGGCTGTGGTATTTGTTACAGAAGCTGAGCTGACTGACTCAACGGTGAAACAGAGCTGCTAGGAGTCCGATCAGCAGGAGATGTCTGATTCCACCTCTTCACTCCAATCCCCGTTCGAGTCCGGCTTGACCCTCTCAAGGCCAAGTGGCTGCAGTGGCAGCCCCCTCCGCTGCCCCCACGGTCTGCCTGTAAACAGCTCGGCTGTCTCTCAGCACCTCTGCCACCCCCCTCACCTACCCCACCCCACGCCCCCGCCTCCCAGAAACCTGCTACGTAAAATGCAGGTGGTCCAGGGTCTTATGGACACAGCACTGAGCTGGATGCTGAGGCCCATTTGGTAACTTTAAAACTCAGTGTCAAGGACAACAAACAAAGGTTTTAGACAAACTCAGGAACCTCCCAGGTTAGGACACGTGGGAAGAGGATAAAAGTCTATCACGGAGACGGAGAAAACTGTTTGGAAAGTTCCTCTGGGTCAAGACAACAGTCCCTGTGGCCTGTGAATTTCACGAGGTCAACAAAACCTCCCCAAGAGCCACCCCACCTCTGTTCCCATGTACCATCCCAAGGACCAGAATCCCCGCAAAGGCGAGTCCCGGCGATGGTCACTAAGCGTGACCCAGATGGTCAATGCCAACAGACACCGAGGACTTCCCCCAACCCCGGGTGGCCCTGGCACTGGGCAGGTGACTCCAGTCTGGCCCGTTACCTCTTTAATCACCCTTCTGTCAAACTCATCGAAGAGCTTCTGAAACTTGTCAGCTGACAGCAGGTCCCCACTGCGGGAACGCAGCTTCTGCAAAGCAGGAAAGCACAGGTCAACGGAGCAGCTGGGCTGAGGGCAGGAGCGGGGAGCTGCCCCTGGCCCCACCCGGACTGGGCCAGCCCGGCTGATCCGAAATGACACCCACATGACGCCCGGGGCCCAGAGGCACTGGCAGGGGAAGACGGGGGGCGGGGTCCGGTACCTCCGCGATGGCCTGTTTGTGGTCACGGTCCAGCTGGACCTTCTGAAGCACCTGCAGGAAGTCCTGGGGCTTCACCCCGACTCTGTGGGGAAAATGCCCCACCGTGAGCCCAGCCAGCTCAGCACCCTCGGGCGCCCCAACCTCTGGCCTGAGCAGCCCCGGGGGATGACAGGGCCTCCAAGAAGGAGCGCCTCATGGTCCTCCTGTGTCCAAACCCCGAGACCTCATCTTCCACCTTAGAGAGGAGCAGCTGAAGCTGGGAAAGGGGTGCAGTCTGACGGGCCCCGTGGCTAACGAGCAGGGGGCACTGAAGCTTCCCCAGTGACACGGCCTCCAAGCCAGGCGGCAGAGTCGATGTGTGTCCCAGGGCCCCTCTGGTCCCAACACACGAGTCACAGCACCAGGGTGTGGGAAGGGTGCCCCTGGCGGGGGACAGGTCAGAGTACACGGCCCCTCACCAGCCAGGGATCTCCAGCGGGTCACAAGAACACACGAGTTAACTCTGACGCAAGGACCATGGAAAGAAACCCTAGAGCCCATGGACGTCTTCGTGATCCCAAAGGAGCCTTGCAACCTGCTGCCAGCAGCGAGCTCGGCACAGAGTGGGTGCTCAGGAAACCCCCCCCCCCCGTGAACACCCCCTCCCAGAGCAGCCCCAGGGGAAGAGGGCTGGAGCCCCACACTCACCCCTCGGGGTGGGCTTCTCCCTCTGCCGTCATGGACGAGAGGACCTTGTAGGCAGCCCGGATGCCCAGGCACCTCCGCAACAGTGAGGTCTGCAGAGACTTCTGCAAAGAGTATGGCTCTGAGGGGCTCGGCTCAGCCCTCTCCCCAGCCGCCCAGCCCCTTGTCCCCGGGCAGCCCCCCCCCCCCCTGGCAGCCTGGGGAGCAGCTCCTTGCCCCGAGGGCATCAGGGGGACAGTCCCCGACAACAAGGGCTGGTCCTGCCGATAGCCACTCGCTGTGTAATTCACTAAGGTATGCGTTTCTTCTCGGCAGATTTGGGGTCCCTGGCCCCCCTGCAAGGTGGGTTTGGGGGTCACTGCAAGAAGACTGCAGCTCCCTCTAGAGGAGGTGGGGCAGGGGAGGGACCCCAGGGTGGTGCTGGGGACAGCACCTCCTGGAGGGCAGGGAGGGAGGATGGGCCCAGTCCCCCTCACCCACAAGAGGGAGCCGGGGCAGTGCCGAGGCCACTGCGGACCCTGTCCCCCCAGCCCCCCGCTGCCCAGCTTCCCACCAGGCCTCCAGGGACAGCTCCGCTCACAGCCGGGCAGGGCGGGCAGCTCAGCTCACCATCAGGTAGCCCCGGAACTGGTTGTAGATGACGGCCGTCAGCAGGTTCATCAAAAACAAGCTCCCTTGGAGAGGAAGAGGCCATGGTGAGTGGGGAGCACATGGGCAGGGGCAGAGTCTGGAAGGACCACCAGCGCTGGGGGCCCAGAGGGTCGACACGGGCATAGCAAGAAGGTGAGCAGCGAGAAAGGCCCAGATGGGCAGAGACAGGGCCTGGGTCCTGGGGGCCTCGTCTGCGGACGGGGGTGCCACCTGGCCTGCCCAGCAGGGGCACTGAGGACAAGTCACCAGTGGTCACAGAATGAAAACCACGGACGGGCCACAGAGAGATGAAGTTACAGGACTGGGGAGGTCCCGCCGAGGTGCGGTCACAGGGTCGGGGGTCCACTGAGGGGAAGTTGTGGGGTCTGGGGAGCACACCCAGCCCCGAGTTTTCGGGATCTTGTCTGCCCCACGTGACCCTGCAGACCTGCCCAGACTCACCTATCAGGGTGAAGGCTATGAAAAAGATGGCGTAGAGCCGGTTCTTGGAATAGGCAGGAATCATCACTGAAAGAAATTAAAGGAAATAAAACACACCCACAGATCCAGTGTCCAGTCTGATTCCCTTCATTGTCTCACACCACTGCCTTCTCAACAGAAATGAGGGCCCTGTGTTAGGAGAGCTGGGAGGTCTTCTTGTCCAACTCTGCTCCTCACGCCTCTGCTTGCACACCCACGGGGACAGGGAACTCACTACCTTTCGAAGATGCTCATCCTCTAGGCTTCCCCATGACCACGCCTCCCAGACTGAAAGTTCAGCTCTCCCTTGGGTGACTCGAGGACTCACAGGACACGTGGGGACGGTGCTCAGGTATGAAAGCCAGTGGCTACCCTCCCGGGAGGGTCTCTATGGTCAGTGACCATCCGAGCCCAAGATGAAAGGCCTCAGCCAGGGCGGCCAGGCCACAGCTGAGCCCCAGAGGACCGTGACCACCCCATCCTGGCCACATCCCCGGCCCGAGCGAACAGAGGCCCCATCAGCAACCCTGACACAGTGAGCGTCACAGCCACCGGAGACCCCAGGGCCTCTCACACGCGGTGCGGCCAAGCCTCACCCCACGGCTGGGCTGCCAAGAGACCACCAAGGGCCCCGCTGAGCACAGCTTGATCCATCACCACACAAAGAACACCGTCCACCTCTAGCTTCTCAGAACGCAGACAACAAGGGGAAGAGGAGAATGGAACAGAGAAGGAAAATTGGGAAGAAAAGGGAAGAAAACGGGAAAAAGCCGGAGAGAGAAGGGAAACTAGAAAAAGAGAAAAAGAAAATCAAGAAGGAAAGGAAGGTAGGAGGGAGGCTCCAGCATCACACTTGGGTTCCCCAGCTCTCGACAAAAAGACCTTAGGGGCTCCCACCCCCTGAGCTGGGCTCTCGGGCTCAGTGCTGACTCCGCCCCCTGCCCCGCCCCGCCCAACAGGGCCCCTAGCCCCGCCCCACCCTCCTGGTCACGCACCATCAGGGCTGTTGGCGGTGGTGAGCAACACCAGGAGGGAGGTCAGAGCCTCGGGCAGGTTGCGGAAGTAGGTCAGCCGCTGCCTGTCCCGCCTGTCGTCCTGCGAACGGACGTGGCAGCGCTGAGGTGCCACCCGGGCCTTAGGCCACCAAAGCCCAGGCCCGGGACCCAGCAAGCCAGGACCACCCACCGAGGCTCAGCAGCCCCGGACCCGCACCTCCCCATCACCTCCCAGCGGGCTCCGAGCTTGAGGCCGGACAGGACCTAACGCAGGACCTCCGGGCCCGAGGGCCAGCGTCCGGGGATGCCACACACCCACACGGACACCAGCCACTCGGCCAGCCTGGCAGAGAGCATCACAGCCTAGACACAGAGAGGGCCCATGCGGGGGCCAGCCAGCCCGCTCTCAGCCAGACTCTCCACACGCCATGCCGTGTGCCTTCCACCCAGTGTGGGTGGAAGGCGTGGCGCCCAGACACACAAAACCACCTGATCACTTGGGGAGCCCTGCAAAGCCGCTTTCCCAGCTGCCGCCCAAGGGCCAGCCCTCCAGCAGACACCCTGGAACCCTCAGCGTTCTCAGGTCAGAGGCCCACCCCAGCCGCCCGCGCCCAGTGCACCCACCCTCCCTGTCCTGGGCTCCGCGAACAGCAGGGTCACTGGACAGACACGCGGGGCCTGAGAGTCTGTTAGCCAGTCCCACACTTCACAGCCTAGGTGCCCCCGACACCCAGACACGCACACACAGAGACATACAGAGACACACATACGCACACACACACATGCATGCGCGAAGCGGAACTCCTCCCCGGGGGTCTGAGGGATGGTCTTCGTCTTCCATCACGGGCAGCACGGCCACAACCCCCAAGTGTTGCCACGAACTCACTGCAGACCAGCCCTGGCCAAGCACCGGGCAGGATCCCAGGACAGAGGCGCACGACAGCCCCGCCCTGAGGAGGACGGTGACCCCGGCCAGGACACCAGGAAAGAACACGGGACGGCAGATGCAAGGCAGGCCCCACGGGTGACACCTCCGCACAGCAACAAGCTGCCGGGGGCCGGGCAGCAGTGAGGGGCTGGGAGGGAAGGGGGCCCACGCGGGGAGGGGAGCAAGTGGTGGGAGGTGCCCTCTGGAGAGGCGGGCAGGGGCGGTGAGAGGGGCCATCCTGATGGCTAGTCTGAGGGGCCTCCATCTAAGTGAGGTACGGAGAAGGCGGGTCAGCAACCGGCCCAGGAGAGGGGGCACTTGGGAAGGGGACGAAGAGGCAGCCAGGCAGAGTCGAGTAGCCAGAGCCCAGGAGGCCCGGGCCAGACACCCTGGAGATGTAGCCGCTTGAAGAAAGATGCCTGGGCTCCAGGTGGGCCACTACTGACCTCCTGGTGACGAGCTGGGCGGGCAGCCTAACCTGGTCCCCATCTCTGCCAGCCCGAGAACTACCTGGCGGATTAACTAGGGGCGGCGCTGTCCATCACCCTGCAGGGAGCCTGCCCGCTGGGAACAGGGCAGAGCGCAGAGAGCACAGTACCTTCTCGCAGGGAAGCAGCAGCATCGCCAGCACGGTGAAGAGGCCCAGGTGGGCGGCCAGCAGCAGCCCAACGCTGGGGCGAGAGCGGCACTCAGCACTGGGCAGGCGGGCTCCGGGATAGCCGACCCGGCCGTGCAGGGAGCTCCCCGCAGCCGAGGCCCTGGGCCAGGTCCCTCCTCCGCCCCAGACCTGCCGCCCTCCCGCGCAGGGGTCCTGCTCAGGGGAAAAGCGCAACCCCGGGGGAGTGTCCCAGGACCCCCGGACTCTCAGAGGGGAAAGGCCACTTCCATTAACCCGGGCCTGACGGGGAGGGTCGTCCACGAGAGTCATGGGAGTGGGGTGGGGGATGGCGGGGAGGGGAGGGGTCAGAGCCAAGGTGGGAAGGGCCCGCAGGACAGAGCAGGGGGCGGGGCTCGAAGCAAGGCCATTTAGGGGGCCGCCCTGAGTGTGAGACAGAGCCCCCCAAACGCCCACCCACCGGCCTCCCGAGATCAGGGGAGGGGAGCCCCCGCCCCGCTCTGCCAGCCCCCTGGCACCAGCGCCCACCTGGCCATCTCTGGCAGCGACCACCTGATGCACTTGAGCGTCTTCTTCATCATGGAGGAGCTCTGCATCAGGAAGAAGGGGCGCAGGAGCCGGCGCACCCGCACGGGCTGCAAGAGGCCAGGACCCGGGGCCCTGAGCACAGCCACTGCAGGCCGGCAGACGGCACGCGGGCCCAGGGGCCCGACGCTCTGCACGAGGACGCGCTGCACGAGGACGCTCTGCACGAGGACGCGCTGCACGAGGACGCTCTGCACGAGGACGCGCTGCACGAGGACGCGCTGCACGAGGACGCTCTGCACGAGGACGCGCTGCACGAGGACGCGCTGCACGAGGACGCTCTGCACGAGGACGCGCTGCACGAGGACGCGCTGCACGAGGACGGCCCCGGCCCCGGCTGTCTGTGGGCTCCCAGCGTGCCCGGCCTTGACCCCGCAGGCTCAACACCCTCCCCGCTCCCTCCCGGGGCCCAGCTCGGAACCCCAGCCCCCAGACCTGCCAGCACCGGGGAAGGGGGGCGACCAGCGTGCCTCTCCAGCACCCCACTCCTGCTCTGGCCGCAGCTGGGCGCCCTGCACTTGTCTGTGAAGCCGGCTGTCCTGCCCTCTGGGCACTCCTCAGGCCTCCTCTCCGCAGCCCCCAGCCCCTCTGCTCGGCTCCGGGCCTCAGCCTCCAGCACAGGTGCACAGAAACGGAGCAGGAACCCCACACCTCCACTCACACGCACACGTGAACACACACACTCCTCCCTCCTGTCACAGCCAAACAGCCCTCCTCCCGTGCTCAGGACCCCGGCCCCTCAGAGGCTCCCCTCAGGGGCCCTTCCTCCCTCCCCCACGTGGACACAAACACCACGTGTTTCCACAACCTGCCACTCGCAACAAAAACGACACTCGCCCCTTTGTTCCGAAGCAAGGCCATTTAGGGGGCCGCCCTGAGTGTGAGACAGAGCCCCCCAAACGCCCACCCACCGGCCTCCCGAGATCAGGGGAGGGGAGCCCCCGCCCCGCTCTGCCAGCCCCCTGGCACCAGCGCCCACCTGGCCATCTCTGGCAGCGACCACCTGATGCACTTGAGCGTCTTCTTCATCATGGAGGAGCTCTGCATCAGGAAGAAGGGGCGCAGGAGCCGGCGCACCCGCACGGGCTGCAAGAGGCCAGGACCCGGGGCCCTGAGCACAGCCACTGCAGGCCGGCAGACGGCACGCGGGCCCAGGGGCCCGACGCTCTGCACGAGGACGCGCTGCACGAGGACGCTCTGCACGAGGACGCGCTGCACGAGGACGCTCTGCACGAGGACGCGCTGCACGAGGACGCGCTGCACGAGGACGCTCTGCACGAG
This sequence comes from Lipotes vexillifer, assembly GCF_000442215.2. NCBI lineage: Eukaryota > Metazoa > Chordata > Mammalia > Artiodactyla > Lipotidae > Lipotes > Lipotes vexillifer. The sequence goes on from NW_006792775.1 coordinate 4,529,782, forward strand.
GACGCGCTGCACGAGGACGCGCTGCACGAGGACGCTCTGCACGAGGACGCGCTGCACGAGGACGCGCTGCACGAGGACGGCCCCGGCCCCGGCTGTCTGTGGGCTCCCAGCGTGCCCGGCCTTGACCCCGCAGGCTCAACACCCTCCCCGCTCCCTCCCGGGGCCCAGCTCGGAACCCCAGCCCCCAGACCTGCCAGCACCGGGGAAGGGGGGCGACCAGCGTGCCTCTCCAGCACCCCACTCCTGCTCTGGCCGCAGCTGGGCGCCCTGCACTTGTCTGTGAAGCCGGCTGTCCTGCCCTCTGGGCACTCCTCAGGCCTCCTCTCCGCAGCCCCCAGCCCCTCTGCTCGGCTCCGGGCCTCAGCCTCCAGCACAGGTGCACAGAAACGGAGCAGGAACCCCACACCTCCACTCACACGCACACGTGAACACACACACTCCTCCCTCCTGTCACAGCCAAACAGCCCTCCTCCCGTGCTCAGGACCCCGGCCCCTCAGAGGCTCCCCTCAGGGGCCCTTCCTCCCTCCCCCACGTGGACACAAACACCACGTGTTTCCACAACCTGCCACTCGCAACAAAAACGACACTCGCCCCTTTGTTCACCCGTTTCCCACTCCCGCCCCAGCCAATCTGTCCTCCTGTCCAAGGGCAGGGGACCCACCTGCGGTGACCACCAGGCCTCTGAGCCCAAGGTCACCTCCCATCTTCCTGCCAGGATTGGCAGCTGCCCCGCCCTGCAGCCCGGCCCGCCTCCTCTGTGCCCGACCATGCGCTGGACGCCCTGAGGCCCCTCCTCCCCACCCTCTGGCCTCACACCTCAGGGAACATGTCCGTCCTTGGGATTTTAAGGGTCACAACGCGTTCAATCTCCAACCCAAGCTCTCAACTCCAGACGCATCCTAATGGAGGTCTTCTCTCAGAAACGAAAGGCTGATGGAGTCGCCTCCCGGCCCAGCCCTCCGGGGCTGCCTGGAGGCCCAGGGCACCCACCCACCCCTCCCCGTCCCACTGGCCCACTGGCCTCCGCGCTCGGCACCGCCATCCCCCCCCACACACACCACACACCCCCACACAAGCTCAGCGGGCTGCTCGCACTGGGACCTTCCATCCGGCCATCAGTGCCACCTCCAGCACTGCATTGGCGACCTTCCTTCTAGCCACTTGCCTCGATTTTTTTTTCCCCCGCCCCCGCACACATCTGGTGCTTCCTGGTACCGTCAGCCCCTCTCACAACAGAATGAGGCCCGCCAGCAGCAGCGCACAGTAGGCCCTCAAATGTCTGCAGCGTGAGCGTCCCAAGGACTCACTCGGCCTCCCCAGGCTGCACTCGCCCTCAGAAGGGGCCCCGGCTGCCGACAGGACTGAGAAGGAGAGGGAAACAGCGGTGAACGGGCGAGGCTCAGGGGTCTGCCCCACTCCCAGGCTGAGGGACCAGGGCCCCAGCTCACCCACACGCTCGCTGCCCCTGGGCGAAAGCTCCAGTCTCGGGGCCCATATCAGGAGTCTTTTAGCCCGTCCCCCAGGCCGAGCAGGAGCTAGAGGTCCAGCCGCATCCACTCCCCGGGTGCTGGGCCCTCGCCTGTAGTCAGACACAGACCAAAGCACGGCTTCTTCCAGACGCAATCACCCCGCCCAACCCAACCCACCGAAGGCCTTCCCGACGGCTGGGGCCACATCACTGCCACGGATGCAGGGAACACATGTGAAGGGTGGGAAGACGTTCCCACGTGACCGGCCTGCAAGGAGAGCCGGCCCAGAGCCAGCTAAGCCCCTGGCGAGGCTTAAATCACACTGAGAATCACAGCCTAGGCCTCTGAGCCTTTAGAAAGAAGCTACCAACTAATCTGCAGAGAACTAGTCTCTTATGAGAAACAGCCACGGCAGTCATGAGTACAGCCTATCAGCTGACCAGTAGACCATGTGACCTGACCCTCCAGCCACCAGGCTGGGGAAGCAGGACTCCACCAGGTGCAAAAGGACAGGAAAGACCAGACTGGAGCAGGTCAGAGGCCCCGGTCCTCCTGCAGGCCCCAAGGCCGGGGGAGCTCTTGAAGACCAGCCAGCTGGCCACGGAGAAGCACCTTGGGCTTGGTGTGCACAGTTCTGGGTGATGGGCCAGTCCCAGCCAGAAGTGGACGCGTGTGGCGTTACAACCTCTACGGGCAAGTCCCTTAGCGACAGTCCCACAGCGGGGACTTTACAGAGGGCAGGGTCCACCCTGTACGGACCAGAAAGGTAATGACTCCCAGGGGGTCAGGGCCATGGAAAGGACAGCCTGGGCGTCTGGGGACAAGACCGTCCGAGAGGACACGTGTGGGTGGGCAGAGAGTGCCCCCACCACGAGGCAGCAGGAGGAGGCTCTCTGGACAGATGACACATCTGTGGACGTCCTCAGCCTCTCCCCTGGCCACCCCGCACCGATCTCCACAGGCCACAGGCAAAGTGGCCACAGAGCAGGGACGGGGGTGACGCCCGGCGCCAACGACATGGACCCCCACACACACCCAGGCCACTACTGGGGGCCCACCCTGCCAGAAGCAGAGCCCAGAGCCGGCCCCCAGGCGGCCCCCATGGGGACCCACCAGCCCCTCCCCAAGCAAGGCCCTCAGCTGTCCTCAGCGGACATGCAGGCGGGGGTTATGGGCTCTGCCTGCCCTGCCCTCCATGCCTCTCCCAGGACCACCGTCTGAGCCTCAGGACCAATGCTGCATCCAACCCGGGCACAGCCCACAGCTCCCACCGGCCTTACCATGGCCCTACCCCAAAGCAGCTGGCCTGTGGGAGGGCCTGGTGGCCCTGAGGCGGGGCGGGGGGGTGAGAGGGACAGCCCCTCGTGGGGTAGGAAAACCAGCAGAGACTCTGAGCACTAGGACAAAATGCGAGCAGCAACACCTCCACTCCCCACCCCACAACCCCGGGCCCTGCTGGTCCGGAAGCATCTGCTCCCAAGATGCTTGTACCAGGGCCGCACGCTGGGCCCTGGTACTGGGCTGGACCACAGCTGTTCGTGAAAAGAGGGCTGGGGGCCAATGTGGGCAAAAAAGCTCCAATTACCAAGGACAGATTGGGATGTTGCTGCCCAGAGGGGCAGGGAGGTCTGCGTCCAACATGAAAAATTATCACCAAACTCCAGTAATAAAAAGCCAGGACCACCGAGGACCCAGGCCCCTCGGGAAGGAAAGCCTGGGTCCCCGTACAAGGGGACCCAAGGCATGTGGGGCTGGAGCAGGGGGCAGCTGGGCTCCTGGGCCACTAACCACACAAGGCCTGCGGGTCTTCATGGCCAGTTACACAGACACAGGTTTGTATACAGCAATGGCCCCCTTTCCCCTCCCCCTCTTCCTAATCTCACGCAAGGCCCCTTGGTGGTGCTGAGGTTCACAATCCAGCCTTAAAGTGACAAATGCTCAGGTGACATGAGATGGTCACTCAGAGGTAGGGCCGGCGGTGGTTAGGCTGGTGTCTGTCCCCTTTCTGGGGGCGGGTGAGGGCCTCCTCCTTGGTACGAAGACGGCAGCACCTTCTCATGGAGAAGCATGTGCTGTTGCGCTCCTACAGGGCCACGGCGGAGGCATGGGGGCTGCAGGGGGCACTGCGCCCTCCACCCACCCTGCGGCCCGGCTGTGAGCTGGGCCAGGACCCGCCACTGACACCTCTCCTTCATCGGCCACCCCTGCCTAGTGGGAAGGAGGCAGGAGGCACCGGCTGGGGACCCGCTGGCTCCCGTCATCTTGCTGCTCCCGCCAGCAGCACCCAGGGCGTCCAGCGTCCCCCTCCTCCAGCACCCCCAGAACCAGCATCGTGGTCACACCTCCTGGAGGAGCCAGCACCCCGTCCCCAGAGGGCAGGGTCCCAGCTCTCGGAGCCCCTCCCCTGAGCTTCCAGGTTCCATAACCCCAATCTCCTTCCTTTCCTGCCCTAGCCCCAGGTTAGGGGGGCAGGGGGGTTGCTGCCTGCAGGTCTGTGTTTCCCGGGCCCCCCTCTCGATTTCTTGCTTACTCATCCCCTGTCTGAGGCCCGATGTTAAATTCTCTCGACTAAAGCACCTGATGGGCTTCTGTGTCCCCGACCAGCCCTGATGGGTCAGGATGGCTCAGGATGTCCCCAAACCAACTGCTCCCAGCTCTGCTCTATCAAATCACAGGGCGATGCTTCTGGGCGTTCGGGGGGAACAGAGATGCTGTCATCAGCAAGGCTGGGGGCTGCCAGCTCGGCTGAGGCAGGGCGGGAACACCAGAACTCACCCCCAGGGCCCTGCGCCTCCCCTAGGCCTCAGTGTCTTCATCTGCAAGAGGCGGACAAAGCTCCCTGGCCCGTGGGTGACTGACGTGCTCTGGAGGGCGGGCAGAGCCGGGCAGGTGGGCCGGACGGATGCAGGGCCTCGGGACTCCCGCCCACCGTTCCCCTGGGCAGCTGCGTCCCCCCAACCCCCAGAGCTCCCCGCCGCCCCCCTCAGAGTCGCCTCGCCACCTACCTCCTGACAAATGAGGCTCAGCGACACGGTCCAGTCCAGGAGAGACACGAGCAGCACCACGAGGTAGGCCAGCAGCCAGGGGTTCTTCCGAAACTGGGCCCACCCAACCAGGTAGCTCTGCAAGAGGGACGCGGCTGAGCCGGGGGGCGACCACACAGACCCTGGCCGGGCAGCTGGTCTGAGGCCTGTGATGCACGCGGGTGAGGCTAGGCAGCCTCAGCGAGCATCACGGTCCCCGCAGGACTCACAGCAAGAAGCTGAGCAACGGTCAGAAGGCCCACGGTCCTCGCCCAGCCTGCTGGTGACCCCGGGCAGCCCGTGACCCCGGGCTCCGCACTGACCGGCTGCACCCATGTCCTCACGGGTAACGTCCTACCTGTCCCGCCTACCCAACCACCACTGTAGCTTGTGCCTAGGAATCGTTCCAGAAAAGACTAGGAATCTGACCAGATGCGCAGGGGATGTGCCTTGGGAAGGTGGGAGTTCGTCACCTGTTCAGCGCACCTAACTGCCCTTTCCCATCACTGACCCCCGCTGGAGGTCACAGCTTGCATATGAAACACGTGCTCTCTCTCACCTTTTGAGACTTCCCAAATGGACCAACCATTCCAAACAGGCTAATGAGAACTTCTAACCAGTTTCAGTTCCAGTTCAAAAACCCCCAGACCTCCTAACCACATTATAGGCTAAAAAAGAAGAAATAAGAAACTGCCTGGGCCCTCAGTCACACACACATGCATCAACACTCACCCACGTCCCTCGGGGTCAGGCCACAGAGGCCAAACCACCCTGCAAGAGGGTGCCCTGCAGGCAGGGTGTGGACGTGCACGTGGGCCGGGGCTGGAGCAACGGAACTGAAACCCTGACACAGCTCAGCTCACGCAAGCAAGGCAGGGCCCACCTCCAGCTTCTAGAAGGGCCTGGGTCACGAAGCCAGAGCTGCACACGGCCGGGGGCGGGACAGCAGCCCCTCCCCTACGGGCTTCTCCTCTGTCGGGGTAGAGCGTAGGCCATGGAGAGATGCCCAGTCCCCTCTTGTTCAGCGGGGGCCCCTCCCCACAGAGGCACTGCTGGACCCTCGGCCACTCTCTCCCGGGGTCCCGCAAGGCACTGCACCCCCGATGGCTCAGCCATCCCCCATCGGTGGTCTGGGAGCGGGGAGAGCCGTCCAGGAGGCAGCCTAGGCCTCTGCTCCGTGGGTCGAAGTGCACAGTGGGACAGGCAGCTTGCTCCAGGAGCGCAAAAAATAAACCCAGGAAGCAGCAGCCGGACCGGGAGGGCGCGGGTCCCAACCTCAGCACCTGTGCAGCCCCCTCACCTTCACGGAGACGTCGGCCGCGAAGACCAGCAGGCAGAGTGCCTCGACGCCCTCAGTCAGGCCGCAGGGCGGCTCCCAGGGGGCCGGGCGGTAGCGCACATCAGAGGTGCTGGTGAGTGAGGAGGGGGTCTCAATAAAAGCCAAAGCCAGGATCAAGAAAGTGGTGAAGCTCAGAATCCTGGAAAAGGGACCGAAACTGGTCAAAAGGCAAGAACCAGCCACACTCGGGGGCCAAAAAAGCAGATGAGCAGGCGGGACGCCTGGAAGGCAGCAGGGCACACTCCACGGGTCCAAAGGCCGGAGCCCACACTTCCTGCTCCGTGGCCACTCGTGTGTGTGGTCAGATAACACGTATCGGCGCACAACTCAATTGCCGTGGCTGGCCGGAAGGCTCTGGAAAGGAACCCTCACCACAGAGGGGCCGGGCTCTGCTCCGATAAGGAGGGGAGACAGCGGGGAGGGGAGCCTGCCTGACCCCTGAGACCAGCCCCCTCCCCAGGCCCGGCTGCGGGAGCCCTGCCGCGCGCGCACGTGCACTCTCACCACTGGCTCGTGCTGGAGTAGTACCATCGGTACAGCCACAGAGACCTGGCGTCCACGCGGTGGTTGATGGAGCGATACTGGAAGTGAAGGTCACACGGGGCACGTGAGGGTCCCCTCCGTGCCACACAGCACAGCCAGCCCCGTGCAGGGCACCCCTCTCACCCACAACAGGCCCGAGGTGGGGACACAGGCTGGGGATCGCAGGGTCCACCTCCACTCAGTACAGGGACCAGGGGCTCGTCGGGACCCAGCAGGGTCAGACCCTCCCAAGCTGCAAGGTTTCCCCAGGGCCGGTAGGTGGACGGACACTTGCTGGCTGGATGCACAGCTGTGCCCTGTCTGTGAGGCTCCCCTCCTCTGTGCAAGGCTGTCCCCCC
>NW_006792775.1:4536839-4541138 GCF_000442215.2 Lipotes vexillifer
AAGCCTGTGTGTCGTCTGCAGGCAGGGGAAGGCCTTGTCACCTTTGGGCATCTTTCACGGGACCGAGATCAGGGCAGCACACGACAGGCCCTCGGCAGGCGGTGAATCAGTGAAATGAGGGATGAGGGACCCAGAAGAGCACCCAGCACATGTCTCCTTAAGGGGGACTCGAGGGGACCATGCCCCAAAGCCCAGTCATCGCAGCTACAATGACCACACGGTCCAGCAACCGCAGCCCTGGCCCCAGGATGGCAGGAGTGAAGGGGCCAGTGGGGCAGCCATCATGCAGTCCCCACGAGCCCCAGGGACAAGGCGCCGGGAGCAGGCGCCGCCCACCTGGATGGCGTCTTCGATGAACACCGCAGCCTGGTCCAAGCACAGATCCCGCCTGGCCACGGCACCTGCGGGCAGAGGGGACACGTAGGGTGGAGAGGGGCCTCGGAGGCGCTCGCCCGCTACAGGGCCACCGAGAGCAAGGCAAGAACCCGGCTGCATCCTTTCCGAGGCTCTGGGACGAGACGCCGCTTGCCCAGCAGCGTGTCCGTGCACGCCCACAGGGCAGGACCCCTGAGGGCTGGGGCCCAGGTGGGGCAGGGTCTGAGCACGGGCTCCGGGCCCAGAGGAACAGCAGCTCCCACGGTTCCCACCCCCTGGGGTGGAGTGGCAGAGGGCACAAAGCAGCCAGCGGCGTCCCGGGCTCAGGGGGCTCAGACCCCGGCTCCGCACCTACTGGCTCAAAGGCTGAGGGCCGTGGGCTTAAGCTCACTGTGCCCATCTTCCCCCTGTCAAATGGGGGTGGACCCCAATGCAAGTGCAGGACCCCCCCAGGGTTGGCCCGGCACACAGAACGTGCTCACAGCCACCCTTCTGCCCCGTCCCACCACCAGCCTCCAGGTGACCTTTGTCAGGACGCTGCACCCCAGCTTACACGACTGGAAGATGGCGCAGCGCTACCGGCCTACCCCCTCACCAAACAAGATCACAGATTTAACACTCACACAGGAAGATGATATCTAGAAGCTTGAGGCGCTGCGTGACCCTCCATCAAATACTGAGCACTAAGAAGGACCTTCTGAGGCCATCTTGGCCCCTGCTTGTGTCACGGGCCCACAGGGCCAGGCGACTGCAACCGAGTCACCCCGAGGGTGGGAGGCGAGGGAACCTTCACCAACCAGGGACTGCGGTCCTCGGGGCCAGGGAGGCTGGAGTGGTGCCGGTTCCTGACTAGGAGGGGCCTTCAGGACAAGTCACATGGCTCAAACCTCTGGTCTGTCACCTTGGCCTAGGGTTCTGCCCACCGCGTGGTGGGCAGCTTTGCACAGAAGCCTGATGTAAAGGGCCAAGAAAGGCATGAGGAGCCGCAGCTCATAGGACAAAGGACCCCCCAGAGAGGCCCCAGAGAGGGCGCAGCCCAGGCCCCGGGGGGGCAGAGCCGGCACACAGCCCGCAGCAGCTCCCAGATCCGGGCTTGGAAACAAGGTGAACAGGCCTGTCACCATTTCTGTTGAAGACTCTACTTTCACATCTGCCCTTGAGCCCAGCAGCTGCCCAAACCGCCCTTAACCGGTACCGAGAGATGCAGAGATGTAGAGCCCAGAGGCGGGGGAGGCCGGGCACCCGGGCAGAGCTCTGGGCCCCTGCCCACTCTGCCTGCCGACCCCAGGGACGCAGCTGCCGCTGTCCTCAGGGCCTGTGCCCACCGGGGACCTGGGGGACCCTGGACAGAGACAGGAGGCTGGACTCTGTCCTGTCTCTGCCATCACCTTGCTGTGTCACCCATAAACAGCACCCTCCTCCGTCTGGGCCTCAGATTCCTCCCGTGGACGACCTCCATGCTCACGTGAGGGGCCGAAAAGTTCTCCCAAGGAGGCTCTGAGGGTGGCGACTGCCTGCTTCCCCTGGAAGCGCCCGGGAACGCTGTGATGTGAAGGCACCCTGTTTTGTTCCCTGCTGTACCCACAGAGCCCAGGACAGCATGGGGCTTGGCACACAGCAGCCCACAAGTCCCACTGATCGACTGAGTGAACAGCCGAGGGGAGCCTGGGAGGGCAGGGTGGTCTGTGGGGCCGCGAGAGGCCCCACGTCACCAAATCCCCGGTTGAGAATGGGACTCAGCCTGGAGAGATCCAAGGAGACAAGCTTCCTGGATAAGCAGAGACAGGCAGCCAGGGCCCCCAGAGCTCGCTCCGGGGCCAGGACCGGGTGCAGCGGAAGGGGCTCCCTCTGGCCACCCGGCCCTCAAGGCACCAAACCTCAGGAAAGCCATCCCACACTGCTCTGCGGCCCCAACACCAGCCTCCCCTTCCCATCCTGCAGTGGCCGGAGGGATCCTGTCACAAACCCTCAGATGGCAATCACGGCGTTCCGTGGGTCCCCACTGCTCCAGGAGAAAGTCCACATTCCGCCCCCAGCCCGGCAGCTCAGGGGCACACCCCGCCCGCCTCGCCTGCCCGCCTCCTCCCCTGCTGCTTCCTCCACCCTGTGCCCTCCACGCCACTCACCCTGAACTTGGCTCCGCCAAGGCCAAGCTCTCCAAAGCCTCCCAGGCTGTCGGCCCTACCAGCACTGTCCCCCAGCTTGGCATCTAGGGACTCATTGCCTCAGGTGGCGATCAGCTGTCCGCGCCCCCCCACCACTGTAGAATGTCGGAGCACAGAGGACATGGGGGCTCGAACACCTCAGCCCTGCACTGGTCCCCCGGCCCCAAGCCTGCCCTCCCCAACATCCCAGAATAAACCCCCCTCCCCCTCTGGCTCCAGCCCCTGCCCACTCCCCACTACCTGGGTGGGGTCCTGACTAGCTGCCTCTGTGACCCTGGACAAGCCCCTTACCCTCTCTGTGCCTCAGTTCCTGCGGGCCCTACACAACAGGACTGATGGGCAGGCTGAATGGGTTACTGTAGCTACACTGCTATACACAGTAAGCTCTTCATAAACATTTGCTATTATTGTTATTCTCAAAGCCCCTTCTATGGCACAGTGACCCCTTGTCCTCTGACTTTTCCATAACCAGTAAGAGGGTTATTCCCTGACCAGGAACAGGAAGAGAAAACGACTATCCCCACCCTGTGGTCACGGCCCATGAGGTGGGGCTGGGTCTGGACCTGACCACCGGGCCCACTGGGGTCCACGGAGCACCCAGCAGCAGCCCTCCCCCACCCTTGTCGGTAGGAGAGTCCAGCTAGCTGCGGACAGGCGGACCCTGAGCTCAGGGCCCCATCCAGGAGCCCCGCACGGGAGCTGGGCAGAAACTGAATGAGGGTCTGCAGAGCCTGGCTGGACAGCCTGACCAGGGAACACAGAGTGTCCTGTCCATGTTCTCAGAAGCTCCCACCAAGGCCACAGTGTCGGGACAAAAAGCCGTCCCCAGGGTCCCCCCTCACCAGCCACACTGCCTGCCCCGGCTCCTGTCTCTAGGGTGGGTCTCACCTGCCCTCCATGCACTCTCCCGGGGCTGGACCTGCAGTGATCAGGGTTCTCCGCCCAGAATGGCCATCAGCACTGACATGCACCAGCTCTGCCACCTGGCAGGGCACCTGGACTCTGAATCCTCACAACGCCCTGACCACCCCCCTTTTATTGAGACTCAGAAAGGTTAGGCAACCTGCCAAGGTCACACAGCCGGGAAGTGGCCTCCCGATGCAAAGGCTGCATCCCCTGAATGCCACCATGTCCAGGGCCCCGGGAGGTCTGGCACGGACTGGACGGAGAACTTTCCCAGGACAGCCTCTGAGATGGGCAGGTGGGCATGTTTTCCATCTCCTGCCAGGGACCTGCCCCAATAATCCCAGGACAGGCACACACTGCGAACCCCTCCCCAACAGAGGAGGAAAGTGAGCCCAGAGACAGAAGGTGGCCTGGAAGGGGCACCCAGTGTGGGTGCCTGCGGCGGCTGAGACAGATCCCAGGTCTGTGTTCTTGGACAGGTCCTGGACACTCTCTGGGCCTCAGTTTCCCCCTCTGCAAAATGAGGCTGAGGCTCTTCCATCCCTAACCCAGCACCCAGTGCCCTTGGGGTCTGCCAGGGACAGAAGGATTTCACCCTCCCCGCCCTCCTTGGGTTTCAGCAATCTCTCTGTGGTCAAACAGGAAGAGCAGGATGGAGCTGCAGAGAAGGAAGGAAGGAAGCCGCCCCGGTCTGGGGAGGCCTGCCCCAAGCCGACGCTGAAGGAGGAAGCTCACAATTCACTCCCAGCTGGGTTCGAATCCCACCTCGGCCACTTCCTGGCTGTGTGACCTTGGGTAGGGGAACGCCCTCACTTTCTGTGCCTCACTTTCCCCCCCCCCCCCGTAACCACGG
>NW_006792775.1:4541252-4546297 GCF_000442215.2 Lipotes vexillifer
AAAACGGAAGTGCTTCCTCCTAGGAAACACCAAGGCGATCCACGGAAAGCACGAGGCCCCGGGCGCACCGAGGGGGCTGCAGGGGTCTGGCTGCCCCTGGGCTGAGCGAGGCGTCTCAGCCCGACCGGTCGGGGGCAGGGCGCGACCCCGCGGAATCTGGCTGAAGCCCGCGCCCTGGCCGGGGCCGGGGTCCGCACCGCGCAGCCGCCCCGCCCTCGGGAAGGCGGCTCCCTGGCGCGCCGCGCCGCCCGGGCCCGCTCGGACCCCGGCCGGGGGAGCGGGGCGCGCCCGCAGGGACAGCAGTGACGCGGCGCGGGCCGGCAGGACCCCCACACGCCACCCCAGGGCGGCCCGGCCCCTCCCCAGGCCGCGGCTCACCAGGGCCGACTTGGACGCTGTGACAAGAGGGTACGCCCGCCGGGAAATGGCGGGCACTGCCGCCGCGGGTCCGGCTCAGAAGGGGCTCCGATTCCTCCCGGGGTTCCGCCATGGGGTCACAGCCGGCCACCCGGACCCCACACAGGCACAAGACGCGAGCGCCGAGCTCCACTTGCGCAGGCGCAATGTCCCCGCCCCCGGGGTTCGGGAGGAGGCGGGGACAGCCCCGTGATGTACGGGACGCTCCTTCCTACCAGCCAATGAAGACGGAGAGCTTGCTCCTGGAGGCGGGGGCTTAGCCGACCACGCCTCCTGGTGGGTGGGGCTCAGCTTCCTTCCATCAGGGCGGGGCTCTAAGGCCTTCTAAGGAAGGCCTTCTCTCTCAAAGGGCGGCACCCGGCCAGCTCCGTCAGCATCACGTGGGCACGGGTTAGAAATGCACATTCTTGGGCCCCCTCAGACCCGCTGAATCGGAAACTCGGGGCAGGGCCCAGGGATCTGTGTTTTGCATCTGACTTTTGGGTACATGGGAGTGACGCCGAAGGTCATCCCCCAAAATGGAATTTGAGTTTACCCTCTGATAATGAAATTAGGGAGGTTAAGTATAATTGAGGGTAAAGTTTATAATGACAAGCGATACATTTGAAAAATTATTTACACTATATATAAAAAGTATTTCCAACATTAATATGTAAAGAGCTTTTTTTCTATTGCTGCAGTGACACAATACCACAAATTTAGCTTAAAACAACTCCCACTTATTATCTCTAAGTCCTGGAGGTCAGAAGTCCAGTGGCTGGGCAGGGTTCTCATCTCAAGGCCTCAGGAGGCCAAAGTCAAGGTTTCAGCCCACCTGGGCTATAGGCTCATCCAGGTGGGTGGCAGATTCACTGCCATGGGGCTAGGACTGAGCTACCCATTTCTTCTCTTTTTTATAAATTTATTTATTTTATTTATTTCTTTTTGGCTGCACTGGGTCTTCGTTGCTCCGCCCTGTCTCCGTCTTGGAATTGGGAGGAAGAGGGAGAGGGACACTGGGACGAGAGGGGCTGTGGTGAGGAGAGAGGCGGAGACTGAGAAGAGGAGAGGGGCAGAGGGCATCGGGACCGCCCTCAGCTACCATCTTTCAGCTGTCCTCGGGAGAGAGAAAGGGAAAGGGAGGGGGCGGGGGCGGGAGTGGGGGCTCTCACCCTCGGACTCCGGTGTGAGAGGGGCTGTGCCGTCGGAAGTCCTCGGGGTAGGCCCCCTATCAGTGGCCAAAGACCTGGGGCTCAGTCCCCTCCGTCCTGAATTTCCGGGCCTGACCCCACGCTTCTCAAATATCCGGGTCTCAGCTCCTGAGATTCCAGATATCTGGGACTCCTCTCTAAACCTGGGGCTCTGATTCACAGGATTTCAAATATCTGGGGTTCAGGACCCACAATCAGAAATCCGGGATTCAGCAACCTGCGCCCTCGAGGAGGGGCCCCTCAGGAAGGGGCGGGAGGATGGGGGAAGAGGCGGCAAGGGGAAAGGTCTCCTCGGCCCTCTCCTGCTTGGCAGAGCCGTTGCCGGACCCCAGGAGGAGGTGGAGACTCTGGGCACCAGTGTGACCCCTAGCAGGTCAAGCCCCACTCTCAGGGCTCCCAGGGGCCACCATGCCGGGCCGGGAGCCTGAAGGACCCCGACGTGGCTGAGCTCTTCTTTAAGGACGACCTGGAAAAGCTCTTCTCTGACCTCCGGGAAATTGGCCATGGCAGCTTCGGAGCCGTGTACTTTGCTGCGGATGTCCGGAATCGTGGGGTGGTGGCCCTCAAGAAGGTGTCCTACAGTGGGAAGCAGTCAAATGAGAAACGGCAGGGCATCATCAAGGAGGTGCGGTTCCTGCAGAGGTTCCGGCATCCCGATGCCATTCAGTACCGGGGCTGTTACCTGAGGAAGCACGTGGCTTGGGTGCCGGTGGAGTACCGCCTGGGCTCGGCTTCTGACGTTCTAGAGGTGCACAAGAAGCCCCTTCAGGACGTGGAGATTGCAGCTGTGAACCACGGGGCCCTTCACGGCCTGGCTTATGTGCGCTCCAACGACGTGATCCGTAGGGACGTGAGGCTGGAAACATCCTGCTGTCAGAGCCAGGCCTGGTGAAACTGGGGGACTTCGGCTCTGCACCTGTCATGGCACCTGCCACCTCCTTCGTGGGCGCCCCGTAATGGATGGCTCCAGAGGTGATCCTGGCAATGGATGAGGGGGCAGGACGATGGCAAGGTGGATGTCTCCGTCCTTAGGCATCACCTGCACCGAGCTGGCGGAATGGAAACCACCGCTGTTTCACATGAATGCGATGAGTGCCTTATACCACATTGCAGAGAGCGAGTCCCCCGTGCTCCAGTCAGGACACTGGTCTGAGTACCTCCGGAATTGTGTCGACTCCTGCCTTCAGAAAATCCCTCGAGACAGGCCAACCTCAGAGGTTCTTCTGAAGCACCGCTTTGTGCCCCGGGAGCAGCCACCCGCAGTCATCATGGACTTAATCCAGAGGACCAAGGACGCTGTCCGGGAGCCGGACAATGTGCAGTACCGCAAGATGAAGGTACTGTTGCAAGAGGCGCCCAGTGGCCCTGGCGCTGAGGCCCCAGAGGAGGAGGCCGAGCCCTCCATGCAGCGGGCCGAGACACGGGCCGGTCTAGAGAGCCCTCCAGCCAGAGCAGCTCAGTCAACAGCCTGGCAGACACCTCTGACAAGGAGGCACAGGCCCTGAAGCCCGGGACACGGCCACGATGCAGGAGGGTGAGCACGCCGTCATCTCCCACAGCTCCGTCGTCCGCCGGCTGCCGGGCTCTGACAGCCTCCATGACGACCCCTACCCGCCAGAGATGAGCCCGGGCCCTCTCCAGCCACCTGCAGCCCCAGCTCCCACATCCACCACGTCTTCTGCCTGCCAACGGGCCTACTGCCACAGCCGGGACAGCTCTGCCACCATCCGTACTGCCTGCCTGGTCAGCCGTCAGACCCGGGAGCACGGGCAGGACTCAGCCCTGCGGCAGCAGCTGCAGGCAGAGGCGACAACAGCACCGGACACCGCTGCTGGCGTCGGGGCTGAGGTTGAGGGCTGAGCCTCAGGAGCGGGAGCTCGACGCGCGGCGGGCTGGCTTTGAGGCTGAGGCCGAAAAGCTGTCAAGGCGGCACCAGGCTACCGGCGAGAAGGCGGCGCGAGCGGCCCAGGCTGAGACGAGTAAGTGCCAGCAGCACGTCCTCGGGCAGCAGCAGAAGGAGGCGGCCGCCCTGCCGGCGGCGCAGAAGCGTGCCTCCAAGCTTCGGAAGGCTCAGCTGAAGGAGGTGGGATGGGCCTGCAGCGGTGGGTGGGGCTGATGGAGGGTGAGGCGGCCCTGACCTCCTTGCTGTCCCGCTGCCCTTGCCGAGGAGCGCCAGAAGCCCAGCACTGCCAAGTGGGAGAAGCCCGGGTGGCTTTTGCGGCCGAAGGAGCAGCTACAGCAGCGCCAGGCCTTGGAGCTGCAGTGTCACCAGTACAAGCGCGAGATGCTGCTGGCTCGTCACAGCCTGGACCAGGACCCGCTTCGAGAGGTAGGCCACCCCCTCCCCTGTTCCCCTCCCAGATCCCAGACACCCACATCCTTTTCCATTTGCCTCACTTGTGGTTGCCTTTTCCCTCTGCCCTCATTCGTGCTAGGGCCCGGCTTTTTTTTCCACACCTCGTTCGCTTCTCTTGCCCGCCAGACCCTGCTAGAGTTCCCAGGCCCGCCAGGAGCTTGGCTCCCTTTCACCTCTCCTCTGCACCCCGCGTCTCCCCACCCTCGGCTCCCTCTGCCGAGGAGTCCTGGGGCTCTCACTTCCTTGACACCGACAAGGCTTTCGGACCAGTTTCTGGGCCCTGCCTCTCTTTTGCCTCAGGACTTGAACAAGAAACAGACACAGAAGGACTTGGAGCGTGCATTACTGCTACGCAGCATGAGACCACACGGGAGCCGGAGATACGCCAGCCCCAGGCCGTAGAGCGCACACGGGCCGAGCTGGCCCGCCGGCAGCAGCAGACGGAGCTGGGCAACCAGCTGGAGTACAGTAAGCGGCGTAAGCAACACCGCGGCAGAGTACGCGGCCCAGGATCGCCAGCAGCCCAAGAGCCTCAAAGTACGTGCAGGCCGGTGTTCCCCGGGCCTCCCGCTCCCCGCTCCTGGGGCTCTGGGACCACCTAACACAGGCACCCTTGAAGAAGAGCAGCCCTGCTGACCTGGCCAGGAGGCAGACCAAAGAATCCTGGGAGGGCTTCCCCGGCGGCACAGTGGTTGAGAATCCGCCTGCCGATGCAGGGGACACGGGTTCGAGCCCTGGTCCGGGAAGATCCCACGTGCCGCGGAACAACTAAGCCCGTGCGCCACAACTACTGAGCCTGCGCTCTGGAGCCCGCGAGCCGCAACTACTGAAGCCCGTGCGCCTAGAGCCCGCGCACCGCAGTGAAGAGCAGCCCCCGCTCGCCGCGACTAGAGAAGAGCCCGCGCGCAGCGACGAAGACCCGACGCGGCCAAAAATAAAATAAAATAAGTAAATTTTTTTAAAAAAGGAGAAGAATCCTGGGACAGGAGGAGGGAGCAGCTCCAGAGAGGAGGATCCTGGGGAAGGAAGGGGCTGCCTTGGAGCCAGGAGAGCAGAGGATACTGGGGAAAGAGTCAGGACCC
>NW_006792775.1:4546307-4571952 GCF_000442215.2 Lipotes vexillifer
GTCCACAGAAACAGAGGAGTTTGGCTGATGAGGAAGTTTGGGGGCTGCCTGGGGAGGAGATAGCGGAGAGGAAAGTTCCATCCCCGGCACCCCAGGAGAGGAGCCCCTCGGGCCAGGAGGCATCCGGGGAATGGAGGTTGTGGGGGAAGGAGGATGGTAGCCTCCTGCATGAGGCGTTGGCGCTTGGCTGGGTCCAGGGTCCCAGCAGTGACCCCAGTGCCTGAGGAGGAGGGGGCTCCGTTTAGGGCCCCGAGGGATCCCGGAGACGGCTGTCCCTCACCAGACCTGCCCCCCGACCCCCCTCCCACACCCCTGAGGCCCAGCCCGACTAGCCAGCTCCCAGGACTGCTGTCCCACGGCCTCTTGGCTGGACTCTCCTTTGCAGCGGGGCCCTCCTCTGGCCTCCTGCTGCCGCTCCCACTGCTGGCGGCCAGGGGGGTGGTGGCCTCCCTGCTGGCCCTCGAGGTGGGGGGCTCCTACCTACTGCTTTGTACAGCTCTGCACCTCCCCACCCCCACCCCCACCCCCGTCTATTCCTACTCCTGGCTCAGGGCACCGCGCTGGGGGCTGTCCTCAGTCTGAGCTGGCGCCGAGGCCTCATGGGTGTCCCTCTGGGCCTTGGGGCTGCCTGGCCCCCAGCCTGGCCAGGCCTGGCTCTACCTCAGGCAGTTCTGGCAACTGGGGGCAAATGGGTGCGGCAGCAGGGCCCCCGGATGAGCCAGGGCATCTCTCGACTCTGATTGCGCGCTCTGCTGCGTCTGTCGCCCGTGACCTTCAGGGCCCTATAGGGCCGTGGGGAACCTGGGCCTATTCGCACTCTACCCTAAGACCAACGAGGATGGATGGGTTCCGCAGCCATCTGCCTGTCCCTGGGCCCTCGCGGGGTAATCCTCTCACTGCCCGACACCCACTAGCCCTGTTGGCAAGGTTTGGGGCCCCGTGCAAGGGCTGGAACTGGCGCCTGGCACAGGCCAGCCAGGGTTTAGCCACCCGCCTGCCCCCTGGGCCAGCCACACACTGGCCAGTTGGCCGTGAGCGGCCCAGCCGTATCCCCCGGCTGCTACCAGACAGCCAGCGCCGGCTAAGCCACCACCAGGGACTCTAGCTGCGCGGAGATCCCGAACCCGCCAGCCCCGGGGCCCCGCCCCCCTGGAGGTGTGACCAGCTCTAGCTCCTCCCCAGCGCATATCTAGAGCATTGAAAATGCACTTCATCTGCCACTACTCAGTGAAGTTTCTCCTGTCCCAGTCCTCCCCTCCCTTTCACCGCTCTTTCCTCGGTACGCTTGCCCACCTCACCCCTAGCCCTTTGGGCCTCTAGGCAGGCAGCGTCATCTTCCATGGAGTCCGGAGATTATATCTGGGGTTCTCCTGATGCCCCCCGCCAACCCTAAGTTATTCCTGTTCTGCCCCGTGTGTGCTCATCTCGCCCTCATCGACTCAGGCCCGGACCAGGGGTGGCAGTGGGTGGGAAGAGTCATGTGGGGTTTTTTTCTCCCTTTGGTTTTGTTTTTCTGTCTCCCTTCCAACCTTTCCCCCACCAAAAAGAGAAAAAAGACAAACACACATAAAATACCTGAGCAGAACGGTAAAAAAAAAAAAAAAAAAATTTAAATAAATAAATAAAACCTAGGAAAAAGAAAGACATTTTTGTTCTGAATTTAAATAAAAATAAAACCTAGGAAAAAGTAAGACATTTTTGTTCTGAAAAAGGAAATAATAGATGCACACAGCCCTTTGCAAAAATGGCCCATCCCCCAAGGACTTGTCTTTACTGCAGTTAAAGAATTCCTTTGATGTTTGTACAAACTCATGAGGCCTGAGTGGAATGCAGTGCCGTGTAAGCATTTACATGGACTTTCTGGAGTCAGTCAAGGCTGGTTTGGATGCAGGTGGGGTTAACAGAAGGAGTGCTCATAAAAGGGGAGAGAGAAACAAGGTTTCTCAGACGCCAGGGCATGCCCCTGTCCAACCAAACTGACCCTGGGGTGCAGACAGATGGCCTCTGTGCCACGTCCACTACTAGCTTTCAGTAAGTAAGTCAGCCTCGCGCTTGGAGGTGCCCGTGGGGAGAGAAAGGGCTGGCGGGGCCCTCTGGGTAGCCGGGTCCTCACGACAGCCTGGTGGTCCCATGTGTGGGTCTCCTGGAGCCCAGGGCACTGACTGAGGGGGACAGGGCCAAGGGAGCAGAGCTGGCCTGGGAGTGAAACCAGAGGGGCACCAGCCTGGCCTCGATGTGACCTCAGGCAAGTCACAGCCCCTCTGCGTGCCTCAGTTTCCTCTTCTGTGAAGTGGGATCATAACAAACCCAAGACCGCTGTGAGGCATGAAGGAGATGGCACTGGCCCTCAGGACTCTCTGGGCATACACAGCCCCCCTAGTGGCAATGTAACCTCCGCTGAGGTCCAGCCCCCGGGTGAGCTGCCTCCTCAAGGTCCAGCCGCTCTGTGAGGTTGACCAAGAGCCACCACTCAGCCAGTCCTGCCCAACAAGTGTCTACTGAGCACCTACTGCCTGCCAGACACCAGTCTGGGTGCTGGGATACAGCAGTGAACAAAACAGGTGCTTTGGGATGCCGGCATCCTGACTCTGCTATTTCTGCTCCTAGGCTGGCCCAGCTCTGAGGCCGTAGGCATGTCATGCCCCTCTCTGAGCCTGTTTCCCCATCTGTAAAGTGGGGGGAGAATTACACCAGCCTCACACGGCTGTTGGGAGGATACAAGCAAGGTGACACATGTCAGGCGCTGGGCAGAGGGAGGCACTCAGTGTCAGGGGCCAGCTGACCCTCGGAGGTCCTCATCTGTCTGGCCCAGTGGAGGACACAGATGGAACTGGGAAAGAGGATGCTGTGACAGGCTTGGAGGAAGGGACGCAGACTCAGTGGGCTCTGGCCACACACCCCAAAAGGCCATGGGATGGGGAAACTGAGACCAGAGGTGACAAAGGCTCTGCCAACACCTCCCCTTGTCTGTGGCTGACGTTGGATGAGGTCACCAGGCCTCCTCCCAGCTCTGCCCATGGGTCTTTCTGGTGCCACAGACCAGGAACAGGCCTGCAGGAAACCCAGGGTGTGACAGTGACGTCATCTGACACCCCTACCCCCATCTCCCTCTCTCCTTCCCCTTCCTCCCGTGGACCTACTGTCCCTCCTCAGCCCACAGGCAGGTGACGGCCACAGCCAGAAGCTGCCCTAGGGACTTCCCTGGTGGTCCAGTGGTTAGGACTCTGCGCTCTCACAGCCGGGGGCGTGGGCTCAATCTCTGGTCGGGGAACTAAGATCCCACAAGCCGCGTGGTGTGGCCAAAAAAATTTTTTAATAAAATAAAATTAAAAAAAGAAGCTGTCCTAGAGCCAGGGTTCCCAGATCCTTGGTCCCCTCAACCCACTGGACACTGGGCAACAGCAAAGAGGCCACAGAGCCACTCCTCCCCCCTTGAGGATGCTGCACCCTGCGTAGGCTGTGGAAGGGGGCAGTAACCAGGGTGATCTCCTGTGCAGCCTCAGCCCCCTCAGCAGAGCAGAACTCAGCCTGGGAAGAGGCAGCCCTTGCTGCACCCTGTAGACAGCTGCACCCAGACACAACCCAGAATTATCTCTGAACACACCTGCTGTGGCATCAGTGACCCTCCCGCCAATATCTCAGTGCTCTCAGAACTTCAGTCAGTCATCTTCCTCCTCCCGATTTCTGCCGTCCCACACCCATCTGTACGTTTATTTATCTTAATCGTCTCTTCAAACTGATTTAAATGGATTGCTTTTCCCTGCTTAGTGTCATTGCAAGCAATAAATGTCCCAAACCCAATTTCACGTGCTACTTATGTTTTTCCTAAGACACATTCAATGAAATCTTTGTATTGGTTATCTATGGCTGCATAAGAAGTAACCCCAAAACATTACGGTTTAAAATGACATTTGCTGTCTCCCAGTTTCTCCCAGACTGGAATCCGAATACAGCTTAGCTGGATGGCTGCCTGCATCTCTCCAGGCTGCAGTCAAGGTGTGGCAGGGGCTGCAGGCCTCTCCAGGGACCGGACTCACTCAGCCCCAGCGGCTGTGGGCTGGGTGCAGTTCCTCACGGGCTGATAGACCAAGGGTCTCAGTTCTCTGCCCCATGGCCTCTCCATAAGGCAGCTCACAACAGGGCAGCCGGCTTCATCAGAACAAGAAAGTGAGAAAAGTCGGAGAGGACTAATGCGATGGAGATCACCGTCCTCTAGAACCTAATCTTGAAAGCAACATCCATCCCTCCTGCAACGGGGCAGTCGCAGAGCCGCTGGTTTACAAAGCAGATGAGAAAGGGCATCCTTGGCACAAACTCTGTTCCCTGCCCTGCGCCCAGGCAAGGAAACAGACCTGAGATTCATAAGGGGCCAGCGTCCTCCTGTCTCCTGCCACCCCCTACCCCACATACACCGTAAACGAACGAGGGATCCACCCACCACAGCTGCCTTTGCAGCGTTGCTCTCGTGGTCCTTGTCCCCGGAACCTGCAGTGGATGAAGATGTCCTCTTGGTGGGGACACTGGCTTTGAGTCAGCCTGGGCATCCTTCACGCCATACCAGGGCCACTGTTGGCGGCTCTCAGCATCAACAGAGAGCTTTCTCTCCCAAGATACCCGCCCACGGGACGCACCAAACATGGTTCGAATGACAGAGATGCCCCCACGGCTCCCAAACGCTGGCCCCCAGCAGTGTTATTTTGGGCAACGTGCCAACCGTGTTGGCACATTTCTGCATTGTTTTATAGGGTTATAGGGTTAGAGGCTGCCAGGGCATGGAGGAGACCCCAGAGGGGCCCAAACGTCTTCCCAGCCTGGGCCCATGACTGTCAGAGGTCGGGCATCCTGGGCCTCCTCGTGACACTGCTTGATCTCATCCATTTCCTTCCTGGTCAGTTCAGGCCGACGCCCACCACGGGGCTGGGTCTCCCCTGTCACCTGCAGGAGCAGAAAACATGTGCCCATGGTTTATGTGCCCATAAAGCCAATGTAGCTTTATGGTTTATTTCATTCACTCACTCATTCATCCATGCATCTATTGAGGGCCTCCTGCATGCCAGGAACTGGCCTGGGTACTACTGAATAAGACAAAAGATGCTCCTCCTAACAGTTTCAAATGATTTCTAAAAGCACATGGAAAAAAAAATTAAATCACTCGTCCTCATGGTTACAATGGAAAATCATGGGCCTGGAGTCATGCAGATCTGAATTCATATCCCTGCCCATGACCACCTTCCTTAGCTCGGGCAGCCCCACCCCCTTGCTGAGCCTCGGTCTCTGCCTGCACAAAACGCGTATAATGATGGCGGCAACTCCCATCTGCAGCGACAAGGGACACGCAACCGGGCCTCAGACCCTGTCCCTGCTCTCCTGGCCACTCCCTTCTATACCATCTCTGGGAGAAACATGACGCAGTGTTTTAAGATCACCAAGAACTCTCAAGTCCCTTGTCACACTTCAGTCTTGAAATGACCACCAAGATTAGTGCAGCGACGATCCTTCTGCTGCACTTGGGGAAACTGAGGCTGAGAGAGGCCACGTGCTTTGTCCACAGTCACACAGCGAGTGAGGGACACAGTGGACATCAAGCCTGCCCAAGCGTGGGAAGAGAGCACATCGGCTGAGCACGGGGCCAAAAGCAGGGGCGTTCGTGACCAAGACCTCGTCTGTGCCCTGGGGACCAACCCCTGGGAAAACCAGATCCTTCCCAGGCAGGGCACAGGCTGCACTGGCTATTTTGAGTTCTCCCACACATGACACAAGCAACAGGAATCTGGGGAGACCCGGATCACTGGTCGCATCGGGAACCGAGCTGCTCGGGTGGTGGCCAAGGGATGGGCTGAGGGTGACAAGGGTCTGCGGGGCGGGGGCTGGAGAGCAGAGCCCAGATGCCTTCAGGGTTGGGGTACCTGCCGGAGAGAAGGCCCATGGGGAGCTGGAGTGAGAGCCTGGGAGAGGCGGGGGCCATGTCAGGCTGGGGAGGAATCTGGGGCATTCCAGGTCAGGCCGGCACACCCATGTCCTCCTGGGCTGGGATCCTGAGACAGAGTTTGAGCAGTGTGTTTGGATGGCAATCCCAGAAGCAGGTCAGGGAAGGGAAAGAAGCCATAGAAGGTGCCCCATCAACCCGTAGCACCCAGGCTCAGTCCCCGTGGGGACCTCAGGGAAAAAACGTCAGGGTGTCCCCACCTCCTCGGGGCGAGGAAGCCTAGATGCTCCCCCAACTCCCCTGCGACAAGGCCATTGGGTGGAGCCATTCCTAGGGTGTGAGTTTCCCAGTGCAGAAAGGCACAGGTGCTGGCGGGAGGGTATCGCTGGCCTGGCCTGGATCCGTGGGTCCACAGCGCTACCAGCCGGCACCAAAAGCATGCACTGAGACAAGGCAGGGCGGAGCTCAGACCATCCCACTCGGGGCGCCTTATTCACCAAGCACCCCGGTGCACCCAGCCCTGGCCACGCAACTGAGGCACAGCCAGGAGCACGCAGTCAGGGCCTCTCTCTCGGAGACCGTGTCTCATCAAAGAGACCGAAAGTGAGAAGAGCACCGTGGGGAAATGAAAAGCATACACTGGATTCGTGCACAAAGGGAGTGAGGGACGGATAAACAGAACGTGGCAGATCCATACAAGGGCATATTATTCAGCCATAAAAAGGAATGAGGTGCTGAATCAGATACAAAAGGCCATGTAATGTAGGATTCCATTAATACGAAGTGTCCAGAAGAGGTAAATCCACGGAGACAGAAGGCGGGTTGGTGGTGGCCAGGGCCTGGGGGAGGGGAGGGTCAGAGAGACTGCCAAGGAGTACAAGCTTTCTTCTCTGGGTGATTAGAGTGTTCTGAAGTTAGAGAGTGGTGATGGTTGCACAACCTGGTGAATAAACTGAAACTCATTGAATTTTATACTTTAAAAGGGTGAAGTTTATGGTAAGAGAATTCATTAAATCTCGATCCTAAAAAGCACACCCGGGGACTTCCCTGGCAGCTCAGTGGTTAAGACTCCACGCTTCCACTGCAGGGGGCCTGAGTTCGATCCCTGGTTGGGGAACTAAGATCCCACATGCCGTGTGGCATGGCCAAAAAAAAAAAGGAATAAATAAAATTTTTTTAAATGAAAAAAACACACAGAGGGGTCCTCTTTACATGAGATGGTCAGGGAGGGCCTCTGGGAGGAGGTGACATTTTAGCTGAGGTCTGAAGGATGAGGAGGAAGTGGCCATGGGGCAGGGCAGGAGTGGGCGTGGCGCGTAGGGGGAGTGACGGCGGGCTGAGGACAGTGAGCTTGAGGGGAGGGGCCCAAGGTGCAGGGAGGGGGCAGCAGCAGACCCCATAGGGTTTGGCATCCGTGCTGAGGGGTAGCTCGTTCTGACAGCAGCTAGAGGCAGCTGGAGGGTCTCAAGCTTGGGAGAGAAACATGATGAGATTTATGCTTTTAAAGTATGGTGGCTGGAGCTTCCCTGGTGGCGCAGTGGTTGTGAGTCCACCTGTCGATGCAGGGGACATGGGCTCGTGCCCCAGTCCGGGAAGATCCCACATGCCGCGGAGCGCCTGGGCCCGTGAGCCATGGCCGCTGAGCCTGCGCTCCGCAACGGGAGAGGCCACAACAGTGAGAGGCCCACGTACCGCAAAAAAATAAAAAATAAAAAAGTGTGATGGCTGGACGGGGTGGAGAGGCCACCAGTGAGAGGCCCACGTACCGCAAAAAAATAAAAAATAAAAAAGTGTGATGGCTGGACGGGGTGGACTAGAGGGGACAGGAGGCAGAACCCCCCAGGAGACCACATGCCTCCTGGGAATCCCTTGGGACTGGGGCTTACCCATTACAAACCTGTTCTCACCCCCATACCCTAAGAGGGACTGTGGGTGGGGACACCTTGCTCCATTGTGGCCATTTGTATCCTGAAGTACATTAAAGGCACCCTTGCCCTGAGATGATAAACCCCAGGGTGAGGGAGAAAAGGCCACAGCACAGAAAAGGGGCTGAGCGGGCGACCGCGTCCGGCCGCAGGGAAGGTGAGAGCGAGGCAGCGGGGCAGGGGCGGAAGCAGACTCCGGGGCCACCTGGAAATCACGGCGGACTTTGAGCTTGCTGCCCGGCCAGCTGCCCAGGCTCCTGGGGGCTGGGGAAGGGGGGTTGGGGGGAGCACGGGCCCAAGGGGCAGAGTCCACCAGGACCAGGAAACCTGACGGGGCGGGACTGGTGGTCTTCCGGGCTGGAGACGGCCGTCCTGCCAAGGATCTAAGCCAGGCCAGCGGATCTGGCAGGTCACAGACAAGGTTTGTTCTGAGGGTGGAGGGGAGGTCCCCACACGACTCAGGAACACGTGAGCTCCTCAGAGAGCCAGCGACGTCCCAGCAGCTGGAACAGGGAAGCATCTTGAAGAAGGATGTCAAGGGAACTTCGCTGCCCTTCAGAGCTGGCTGAGGGAGCCACACTGGACCCGTTCATCCCTCATCAAGTGTCTTCTGTGTGCCAAGCCCTGGCAGGGCTTCATGGGAAGGCTTCCTGGAGGAGGTGACATTTGAACCGGGCCCTGAAGGATAGTGGGAGTTTGCCAAGGAACAGCAGGTAGAGAGAACACACGAGCACAGACCTAGAGGTTGGAAAGGGCCTGCACCAACCAGGGAACCGAGCAGCCCCTGCCTGGGCAGGGGTTGGAAAGTTGGGGGGACTCCTCCAGGAGGGGGGTAAGACTGGGGTCTCTCTGCCAGGAGCCCGCTTGAGCTGGGCCAAGCTAGGATGGGCCAGCGACTCCCTACCTGGTTGATTCCTTTGACTCTCCCAGCTTTGCTTGTCCACCTGCCCCCCATCCCTGAGACCCTTCCCCAGGTGAGGATGCAGGTGGCACGGTGACCACAGAGGTGAGGGAACCCCACATTTTTGCTGGGAGGGATTTGGTACAGTTCAGAGCCAAGGGGGCGTGCATTCACCTCGGCAATGGCTCCCACCATCTCAGGGAGAGGCCACTTTGCTGACCCCCTTGTAGGGAATCCCACTGCGGAGAGAGGCCTTAAAGACAGGCAGTCACGCCCTCCCTATGGTCAGGGAAACCACCAGCACATAGGGTGCATTCTCAGGGTGGAGGCTGCAGCCCCGGGACGGGACCCAGGGCTCGTGCATGAGCTGGAATTCAGTCCCACTTGCCCTCTCAGCCAAGTGCACCAAGGACATGTGACCCAAGGACAGTGCACGGTGGCCCCGCTTGCAGCTCTCTCTGCCAGGCCTCAAGGTCTGGTGACAGGGGCCTGGAAAGGCCCAGATCCCCATAGGTGTCATGCTCTGCTCTTTGGTGCTGCTTGTTTCTATTGACAAACAGCCCACCTCGAGCTGCCATCAAGCCTGGGACTTTCAGAACAGACACTTCTGCTGCTATTTCAAGAGAGCTTGAAGGCAGTCTGGGGAAGATGGAAGAGTGATGCATCTTTTTTGATCTCTCCAAATTCCCCTAGAAAAATGGACAGAGCACCTAGGATAGCAAAACCCAAAACTCATGGGTTGCAGCCAGGATGGAACTAGACGGCCAGGTGGCCACGGCAGGCAAGCAGGTGGAGATGAATCCTCAACAGGTGCAAGAGCCACGTGGTGTCAGCCTCTGCAAGAGAAGACGGGGAGGCAAGTCAACGGGGCTCTGATGGTCCTGAGAACTGAGGACCCCCCACCACAGTTGCCAACATTTCTCACTGCAGAGCGTGGTGGTCCCATCCGAGAGCAGACGTCAGTACCTCACGTGCAGGCTTCTATCTGTGGTGACCGCAGGAGGATGACAATGGGGTCACACGGTGCTGGGGCAGTCTGGACCCTGAACCCACGACCAAGTTATTAAAGTACCAGAAAACTTCCATGACTGCCCTTCAAAAGTCCACATCTCTCGTAATCACAGGGTCAAGGTTTTAGAAAACCAGACCCCAACTCTGACCCCGTGGGGTCAGCACGGCCGTTTGAAATCGTAGCTACACGGGTTCCCTGGGGTGAAGTCAGGGTATCTACGGGAAAGAGGGGAACCTCAAACATTGGAACGGATCCCATTTGGAAAGACTGCGGTGCTGCTGGACCTCCAAATCCCTCAGACACTCTGTTGCCTGCAGAAGCCGTCCCAAGTCCCCCCCTCCATCACTCCTAAGGGAGACGCTTCCTCTAGGGCCTGCCACCACCTCTTGCTTCTGGATCTGAACTCGAATCGCAGGAGCAGGGGTATAAAATCTGACCCAGGGGGATTTCCCTGGTTGTCCAGTGGTTAGGACTCCTCGCTTTCACTGCCGAGGGCACGGGTTCAATCCCTGGTTGGGAACTAAGATCCTGCAAGCTGCACGGCACAGCCAAAAATAAAAATCTGACCCAGGAAGATGTACTGCATACAACAAAAGAAATGACAGGCATTACCAGTTTCCATTGGCAGAAACCTCGGAAATAAGCACGGCAATAGCCCTGCGGGTGTCAGACCAGCATGGAAGAAACGTAATGTTTTCTGATACAGATGCAATCGCCCATCCCAGGTTAAAGTGTTAACCCAGAGCTGGGTGTGGCTCTAATAGAATGCTCATGTCATTGACTGAAGTCTGGACCCAGCGGGGTCCAGACTTTTTTTTCCAAAATTAAAATTTAACTTTTTTTTTCAATTAAAAGAAAGATTCTTTAAATTCTACAGTGCTTTACAGCTTTCAAAAATTTCACACACATACTCAGTCATAGAAAGGAACGAAGTGATGCCATTTGCAGCAACATGGATGCAACTAGAGATTATCATACTAAGTGAAAGTCAGAAAGAGAAAGAAAAATACCATATGATATCACTTATATGTGGAATCTAAAATATGGCACAAATGAAATTATCTACAAAACGGAAACAGACTCACAGACATAGAGAACAGACTTGTGGTTGCCAAGGGGGAAAGGGGGAGGGAGAGGGAGGGACTGGGAGTTTGGGGTTAGCAGTTGCAAACTATTACATTTAGAATGGATAAACAACAGGGTCCTAATGTATAGCACAGGGAACTATATCCAGTCTCCTGGGATAAACCATAATGGGAAAGAATGTTTAAAAAGAATGTATATATGTGTATAACTGAGTCACTTTGCTGTACAGCAGAAATTAACACAACATTGTAAATCAACTAGACTTCAATTCAAAAAATTGAAAAAAAAATTTCACACACATGGTTTCATATAATCTCATAATAACCCTTTCCCTCCCCATCCCCTAAGTTGCCCCTCCTCCAGCCCCCTCCCCACTGGTAACCACTAGCTTGTTCCCTATCTCTGTGAATCTGCTTCTTTTTTGTTTCATTCACTAGTTTGTTGTATTTTTTTAGATTCCACATATAAGTGATATCGTACAGTATTTGTCTTTCTCTGTCTGGCTTATTTCACTTAGTATAATGCCTTCCAAGTCCATCCATGTTTCTGCAAATGGCAAAATTCTGGTGGTTTTTTGGTTTTTTTTTTTAATGGCTGAGTAGTATACATTGCATGTATATACCACACCTTCTTTATCCATTCATCTGTTGATGGACACTTAGGTTGCTTCCATACCTTGGCTATTGTAAATAACGCTGCTGTGAACATTGGGGTGCGTGTATCTTTTTGAATTAGTCTTTCTCTTTTTTTCAGATATATTCCCAGGAGTGGAATTGCTGGGTCATGTGGTAGTTCTATTTTTGGTTTTCCACAGTGGCTGCACCAATTTACATTCAGTGGTGGCCCACTTGAGATGAAGATGAGATTATGGGATTCCCTTGGTAAACTGTAAAGGACAGATTTTTAACTTTGGCACTTTTGATATTTGGGGCAAGATAATTCTTTTTGTTCGGGGAGGCTCTTGTGGGGGGGGGGTGCTTAGTAGCATCCCTGGTCCACTAGATGCTAGTAACACACCCCTCCCAGTTGTAACAACCAAAAATGTCTCTAGACATTGCTAAATGTCCCCAGGTTGGCGGGCGGTGTGTGGTAGCAAAATCCTCCTTGACTGAGAACCCCTGCTGTAGAGAAAGTTCTCCAAACACTTGGGGAAATAGGAATATTGGAGTGGATTCATTATATACAACCCACTCGCCCATGCCCTAACCATGCCCCAAGAGGGCCCTTCACCAAAGCTTTGAGAAATACAGTTGGGAGGGGAACACAGCGCGTGGAAAGTCTTCGTGGCTGTTCTCTGCGGGCTAGGAATGACCTTGGGAGACGCTGCCATTGAAACAGGCTTCCTGAATTCCATGAGGATGAAGGAATGCCAGCACAGCAGGGGCCAAGGACACAAGAAGGGTGTAGTTACCATCATGGAAACATGATGGTAGTGGCTAATTGCTCAGGAAGCACCTGGGACGGAAATGTTTGGTTTAACCCCATAAAATTGGTGATAGGCAACCATTTTTCACCTGAACTACCATTTAACATGGTTCAGACTCATAAAGGAGCAGCTAACTGAGGTTTACTTGATTGGAATAAGCAAAGAAAACCCTCTAGATCTGATTCACAGGACAACAAACTGACCCACCATATCGATGACATCGGGCAGATTGGACGCAGTGAGCCAGAAACATAAACCCTCCCGAAATCTTGGTCAGACAGATGCATGTCAGAGGGTGGGAAGTGATCCCCATAAAATGCAATGAAACTTCTAGAAGGACAGTGGTCTGGGACGTGTTGAGGTAGCCTTGCCAAAAGAAAATACAAGTTGCCAGACCAGCCAGCTCCTACTGCTAGGAAAGTCCCGCAATGCCTGGTGAGCCTCTTTAGATTTTGGACACAACAAACATCTTATAAAGTGTGCTCATCCAACTGGTCTACCTGTAAGGCTGCCTGCGACCTGTAAGGCAGGTGTGAGTAGATGCCAGGACAAGAGAAGGCTCTGGGATGCATCCAGGATGCAGTGAAAGCTACTCTGCTCCTCAGGCCAAATGACCCAGCAGATCCGATGGAGCATAAGTTGTCGGGAGATGGGGGGATTCTGTGGGAAGTCTTTAGCAGGCTCCTACTGGGGTGTTGCAGAACAGACCGTTCAAATTTTGGAGCAAAGCACATCTTCTGAAAAGAGCTCCTCTCCTTTTGAGAAGACAGCTCCTGGCTTTGCCTCTGGGCCCCAATAGAGACCAAACGTGTGAACACAGGTTGCAAAGTTACCATCGATCTGAGCTGTCCATCCTGAACTAGGTGTTACCCAGCCCAGCAAGGGAGACGCTGAGATGCCCACCACGGCACTCCACGGTCAAGGGGAAGTGAGACACAGCAGATCAGACCTGAAAGCACAAGTCATTGCAGAAGCAGATGCTAGACTCCCACAGCACCTCCTTTGCTGTGTCAGCCCCTCTCTCTCTATCCACGCAAATGATCTCCCGGGAGTTCCTTAGGACCAGCTGACAGGAAGGAAGACTTCAGGCCTGCACGATAAGCTGGCATCGTCTGAGGGTGGACAGCTGAAGCTCTGCAGCTCCAGGGAGGTGGTCCTGAAGGGTCTGGGGCCAAATTTTCAGACATGTGCCTGGTTTTTCCTTTTACCTTGAAGGAGAGAGGGTCAGAGGCATGGGTCTACACTGACACGTCGTCAGGGCCTAATGGATGGTCAGGGACCCAAAAGGAACAAGATTGGGGGACTTCCCTGGTGGTCCAGTGGTTAGGACTCCGCACTTCCACTGCAGGGGGCATGGGTTCGATCCCTGGTCAGGGAGCTAAGATCCCGCGTGCCGCACGGCGCGACCAAAAAATAAAAAGAAAGAAAAGAAAGGAACAGGATTGGATGATTGGTCACAGGAAGTCAGGAGAAGAGGTCTGAGGAAGAACCTCTTGGAGTAGGTGCAAGGTAGCCAGATAGAGATTAGCATCCCATGTAAATACTCACCAGAGGCCAGCTTCACAGAGGAGGCTCAGTGTCATCAGATGGACAAGATGGCCTGTCTGATGGCATCAGCCAGCCTGTGTCCCCAGCCACCCTGCTTTGCATGTGCTCAGCAACCCAAGCTTCCCTACTCCAAAGCTGACCCAGCTCAGTCACTGCTGTGAGCCCAGGAACCCCCGGGAGACACCATTCCCCGGGGGACAGCCAGCCACCTGGTTGTGGGTTGATTTCACTGGACCACTTCCATCATGAAAGGGGCAGTGATTTGATTTCCCTGGAATTATGACTTTGCTCTGAACATGAATTTGCCTTCCCTGCCTGGAAGTCTTCTGCCAAAACCACCACCCATGGACATACGGAATCTCCTTGGTCATTACTACACCCCCACAACATTGCTTCTCACCAAGGAGCTCATTTCTCCACAAGTGAAGGTGCATCACCAGGTTTGAGCCCACTGGCTCCTTGGTCTCACCATGTTCCCCATCGTCCTAAGCATCATTGAATGAAAGGATGGCCTTTTAATGCCTGGGTGATGATACTTTGCTGTTTCTAGGATACGGCCTAGGCTCTGAACCAAGAGACAAAGAAGGGGGCTATTGTACCAGCCAGCATGACTGGTCCTGGTTCAGAGGGGGAAATGCAGTGGAGAGACTATTCTCAGAGTCCAGAGATTCTCTGGGGCTCTAGGCACGCGGGCTTCAGTAGTTGTGGCACGCGGGCTTCAGTAGTTGCGGCGCACGGGCTTAGATGCTCCGTAGCACGTGGGATCTTCCCGGACCGGGGGTCGAACCCATGTCCCCTGCATTGTCAGGCAGATTCTTAATCCCTGCACCACCAGGGAAGTCCCATGCATCTCCTTTTTTGGAGGGAGGATTAGTGTGTCTTTGGTTGAACAGGGGACAATGGGGTTCTGTTAGGTATAGAAAGATATTATTGTGTTCCTTTTTTCCCATTGGAGTATGATTGCTTTACAACATTGTGTTCGTTTCTGCTGTACGACAAAGTGAATCAGCTATATGTATACATATATCCCCTCCCTCTTGAGTCTCCTTCCCACCCCCTCCCCGTCCCACCCCTCTAAGTCATCACAGAGCACTGAGCTGAGCTATACAGCAGCTTCCCACTAGCTATCTATTTTACACTTGGTAGTGTATATATGTCAATGCTACTCTCTCAGTTCATCCCACCCTCCCCTCCCCACCGCTGTGTCCACAAGTCCATTCTCTACATCTGCGTCTCTTTTCCTGCGCTGGAAATAGGTTCATCAGTACCATTTTTCTAGATTCCACACACATGTGATAATATATGATATTTGTTTTTCTCTTTTCGACTTACTTCACTCTGCATGACAGACTCTAGGTTCATCCACATCACTACAAATGACCCAGTTTCATTCCTAGAAAGACATTATTGTTTTCTTTATTTAAAAGTTAAGTGAAGGGACCCCCTCGCACCCATTAGGATGCCTACTGTGAAAAAAGTATGGAAGGGCTTCCCCGGTGGCGCAGTGGTTGAGAGTCCTCCTGCCGATGCAGGGGACGCGGGTTCGTGCCCCGGTCCGGGAAGATGCCACATGCCGCAGAGCGGCTGGGCCCGTGAGCCATGGCCGCTGAGCCTGCGCGTCCGGAGCCTGTGCTCCGCAGTGGGAGAGGCCACAACAGTGAGAGGCCCGCGTACCGCAAAAAAAAAAAAAAAAAAAAAAAAAAAAGGGTTTTGGAGATGGTTGCTGGTGATGGTTGCACAACAATGTGAATGCACTCATTGCCACAGAACATAGAAATGGTTAAAATGGCAAGTTTTCTGCTAGGTGTATTTCACCAGAATTTATTTGAAAAGATCCTGGAATTTAAAAAAAAAAATTTTTTTTTAAATGAGTTGAAAGACACACACATACCAATCAGTGTAATCTGTTCAGCTGGCCCAGGCCTCGGGGTGGTGGTGGTGGGGGGGAATTCCAGCTCCAACAGCTGAGGGGCTAAACAGTTCTGAGTTTTAGCTGGAAAACAGCCGCTTCTGCCAGAAAGTTTAGGAAACATGGCATCCCATAAACAGGAGACAACAGAGCACTCAGACTGGAGAACAACTCTGCAATTTTGCTCTTGTTTCATGGAAAACTGTGACTAATTCATGTGGGGATCAAGCCATATTTTTTTGTTATTGTTGTTTTGAGTTTTTTGGTTTGTTTGTTTTGAATTTTATTTTATTTTTTTATACAGCAGGTTCTTATTAGTTATCCATTTTATACATATTAGTGTATATATGTCAATCCCAATCTCCCAATCCATCACACCACCACCCCCGTCCACTTTCCCCCTTTGGTGTCCATACGTTTGTTCTCTACATCTGTGTCTCTATTTCTGCCCTGCAAACCGGTTCATCTGTACCATTTGTCTAGGTTCCACATATATGCATTAATATACGATATTTGTTTTTCTCTTTCTGACTTACTTCACTCTGTGGGACGGTCTCTAGATCCATCCACGTCTCTACAAATGACCCAACTTCATTCCTATTTATGGCTGAGTAATAGCCCATTGTATATATGTGCCACATCTTCTTTATCCATTCATCTGTCGATGGACACTTAGGTTGCTTCCGTGTCCTGGCTATTGTTAATAGTGCTGAAATGAACATTGGGGATTACATTGAATCTGTAGATTGCTTTGGGTACTATAGTCATTTTCACAATATTGATTCTTCCAATCGAAGAACATGGTATATCTCTCCATTTGTTGGTATCATCTTTCATTCCTTTCATCAGTGTCTTATAGTTTTCTGCATACAGGCCTTCTGTCTCACTGGGTAGGTTTATTCCTAGGTATTTTATTCTTTTTGTCGCAATGGTAAATGGGAGTGTTTCCTTAATTTCTCTTTCAGATTTTTCATCATCAGTGTATGGAAATGCAAGAGATTTCTGTGCATTAATTTTGTATCCTGCAACTTTGCCAAATTCATTGATTAGCGCTAGTAGTTTTCTGGTGGCATCTTTAGGATTCTCTATGTATAGTATCATGTCATCTGCAAACAGTGACAGTTTTACTTCTTTTCCAATTTGAATTCCTTTTATTTCTTTTTCTTCTCTGATTGCTGTGGCTAAAACTTCCAAAACTATGGTGAATAAGAGTGGTGAGAGTGGACATCCTTGTCTTGTTCCTGATCTTAGAGGAAATGCTTTCAGTTTTTCACCATTGAGAACGATGTTTGCTGTGGGTTTGTTGTACATAGCTTTATTATGTTGAGGTAGGTTCCCTCTATGCCCACTTTCTGGAGAGTTTTTATCATAAATGGGTGTTGAATTTTGTCAAAAGCTTTTTCTGTATCTATTGAGATGATCATATGGTTTTTCTCCTTCAGTTTGTTAATATGGTGTATCACATTGATTGATTTGCGCATATTGAAGAATCGTTGCATCCCTGGGATAAATCCCACTTGATCATGGTGTATGATCCTTTTAATGTGTTGTAGGATTCTCTTTGCTCGTATTTTGCATCTGTATTCATCAGTGATATTGGTTTGTAATTTTCTTTTTTTGTAGTATCTTTGTCTGGTTTTGGTATCACGGTGATTGTGGCCTCATAGAATGACTTTGGGAGTGTTCCTTCCTCTGCAATTTTAAGGAAGAGTTTGAGAAGGATGGGTGTTAGCTCTTCTCTAAATGTTTGATAGAGTTCACCTGTGAAGCCATCTGGTCCTGGACTTTTGTTTGTTGGAAGGTTTTTTTATTTTTTGAAACTTATTCTTCTTTTTATTTTATAAATTTATTCATTTTATTTATTTATTTTTTGGCTGCATCGTGTCCTTGTTGCTGCGTGCAGGCTTTCTCTCTAGTTGCCGCGAGCAGGGGCTACTCTTCATTGTGGTGCTCTGGCTTCTCATTGCAGTGGCTTCTCTTGTTGCGGAGCTCAGGCTCTAGGCGAGAAGGCTTCAGTAGTTGTGGCACACGGGCTCAGTAGTTGTGGCTCCCGGGCTCTAGAGCGCAGGCTCAGCAGTTGTGGCTCATGGGCTTAGGTGCTCTGAGGCATGTGGGATCTTCCCAGACCAGGGCTTGAACTCGTGTCCCTTGCATTGGCAGGCAGATTCCCAACCACTGTGCCACCAGGGAAGCCCTGTTGGAAGATTTTTAATCACAGTTTCAATTTCATTACTTGTGATTGGTCTGTTTATATTTTCTATTTCTTCCTGCTTCAGTCTTGGAAGGTTATACCTTTCTAAGAATTTGTCCATTTCTTCCAGGTTGTCCATTTTATTGGCATAGGGTTGCTTGTAGTAGTGTCTTATGATGCTTTGTATTTCTCCGCTGTCTGTTATAACTTCTCCTTTTTCATTTCTAATTTTATTGATCTGAGTCCTCTCCCTCTTTTTCTTGATGAGTCTGGCTAATGGTTTATCAATTTTGTTTATCTTCTCCAAGAGCCAGCTTTTAGTTTTATTGATCTTTGATATCGTTTTCTTTCTTTCTATTTCATTTATTTCTGCTCTGATCTTTATAATTTTTTTTCCTTCTACTAACTCTGGGTTTTGTTTGTTCTCTTTCTTTAGGTGTCAGGTTACATTGTTTATTTGAGATTTTTCTTGTTTCTTGAGGTAGGCTTGTATTGCTATAAACTTCCCTCTTAGAACTGCTTTTGCTGCATCCCATAGGTTTTGGATCATCGTGTTTTCATTGTCATTTGTTTCTAGGTATTTTTTTATTTCCTCTTCAATTTCCTCAGTGATCTCTTGGTTACTTAGTAATGTATTGTTTAGCCTCCACTAGTTTGTATTTTTTACAGATTTTTTTTCCTTTAATTGATATCTAGTCTCATAGCATTGTGGTCAGAAAAGATATTTGATATGATTTCAATTTTCTTAAATTTACCAAGTCTTGATTTGTGACCCAAGGTATGATCTGTCCTGGAAAATGTTCCATGAGCGCTTGAGAAGAATGTGTCATCTGCTGTTTCTGGATGGAATGTCCTATAAATATCAATTAAATCTATCTGGTCTATTGTGTCATTTAAAGCTTGTGTTTCCTTATTAATTTTCTGTTTGGATGATCTGTCCATTGGTGTAAGTTAGGTGTTAAAGTCCCCCAGTATTATTGTGTTACTGTCGATTTCCTCTTTTAGAGCTGTTAGCAGTTGCCTTATGTATTGAGGTGCTCCTATGTTGGGTGCATATATAGTTATAATCGTTATATATTTTTCTTGGATTGATCCCTTGATCATTATGTAGTGTCCTTCCTTGTCTCTTGTAACATTCTTTATTTTAAGTCTATTTTATCTGATATGAGTATTACTACTCCAGCTTTCTTTTGATTTCCATTTGTATGGACTATCTTTTTCCATCCCCTCACTTTCAGTCTGTATGTGTCTCTAGGTCTGAAGTGGGTCTCTTGTAGACAGCATATATACGGGTCTTGTCTTTTTATCCATTCAGTGAGACTGTGTCTTTTGGTTGGATCATTTAATCCATTCACGTTTAAGGTAATTATCAATATGTATGTTCCTATTACCATTTTTTTATTTGTTATGGGTTTGTTTTTGTAAGTCCTTTTCTTCTCTTGTGTTTCCCACTTAGAGAAGTTCCTTTAGCATTTGTTGTAGAGCTGGTTTGGTGGTGCTGAGTTCTCTTAGCTTTTGCTTGTCTGTAGAGCTTTCGATTTCTCCATTGAATTTGAATGAGATCCTTGCTGGGTAGAGTAATCTTGGTTGTAGGTTCTTCCCTTTCAACACTTTAAATACATCATGCCACTCCCTTCTGACTTGTAGAGTTTCTGCTGAGAAATCAGCTGTTAACCTTATGGGAGTTCCCTTGTATGTTATTTGTCGTTTTTCCCTTGCTGCTTTCAGTATTTTTTCTTTGTCTTAATTTTTGTCCATTTGATTACTATATGTCTTGGCGTGTTTCTCCTTGGGTTTATCCTGCCTGGGATTCTCTGCGCTTCCTGGACTTGGGTGGCTATTTCCTTTCCCGTGTTAGGGAAGTTTTTGTCTATAATCTCTTCAAATATTTTCTCGGGTCCTTTCTCTCTCTCTCTTCTCCTTCTGGGACCCCTATGATGCGAATGTTGTTGCATTTAATGTTGTCCCAGAGGTGTCTTAGGCTGTCTCCATTTCTTTTCATTCTTTCAGCTTTACTCTGTTCTGTGGCAGTGAATTCCACCATTCTGTCTTCCAGGTCACTTATCCGTTCTTCTGCCTCAGTTATTCTGCTATTGATTCCTTCTAGTGTATTTTTCATTTCAGTTACTGTATTGTTCATCTCTGTTTGTTCTTTCATTCTTCTAGGTGTTTGTTAAACACTTCTTGCATCTCCTTGATCTTTGCCTCCATTCTTTTTCCAAGGTCCTGGATCATCTTCACTATCATTATTCTGAATTCTTTTTCTGGAAGGTTTCCTATCTCCACTTCATGTACTTGTTTTTCTGGGTTTTATCTTGTTCCTTCATCTGGTACATAGCCCTCTGCCTTTTCATCTTGTCTATCTTTCTGTGAACGTGTTTTTTGTTCCACAGGTTGCAGGATTATAGTTCTTCTTGCTTCTGCTGTCTGCCCTCTGGTGGATGAGGCTATCTAAGTGGCTTGTGCAAGCTTCCTGATGGGAGGGACTGGTGGTGGATAGAGCTGGGTGTTGCTCTGGTGGGCAGAGCTCAGCAAAACCTTAATCTGCTTGTCTGATGATGGGTGGGGCTGGGTTACCTCCCTGTTGGTTGTTTGTCCTGAGGCGACCCACACTGGAGCCTGCCCAGCTCTTTGGTGGGGCTAATGGCGGACTCTGAGAGGGCTCATGCCAAGGAGCACTTCCCAGAACTTCTGCTTCCAGTGTCCTTGTCCTCACAGTGAGCCACAGCCACACCCTTCCTCTGCAGGAGACCCTCCAACACCAGCAGGTAGGTCTGGTTCAGTCTCCTATGGGGTCACTGCTCCTTCCCCTGGGTCCCAATGCACACACTGCTTTGTGTGTGCCCTCCAAGAGTGGAGTCTCTGTTTCCCCCATTCCTGTTGAAGTCCTGCAGTCAAATCCCGCTAGCCTTCAGAGTCTGATTCTCTAGGAATTCCTCCTCCCGTTGCCGGACCCCCAGGTTGGGAAGCCTGATGTGGGGCTCAGAACCTTCCCTCCAGTGGGTGGACTTCTGTGGTATAAGTGTTCTCCAGTTTGTGAGTCACCCACCCAGCAGTTATGGGATTTGATTTTATTGTCTCCTACCGCCCCTCCTGCCGTCTCATTGTGGCTTCTCCTTTGTCTCTGGATGTGGGGGTCTCTTTTTTGGTGAGTTCCAGTGTCTTCCTGTCGATGATTGTTCAGCAGTTAGTTGTGATTCTGGTGCTCTCGCAAGAGGGAGTGAGCGCACATCCTTCTCTGCCGTCTTGAACCAGTCCTCCAAGGCATATTTTTATCTTATGTGTCCACAGGCACCAATGGCAGGCCCAGTGGAAACACAGCCTAGTGCAACATCATCCCTTGCCTACCTCCCTCCTGTCCCCCCAAATCAGGAGTGGGTTTACACCAGTCTCCCCCCAACTCCTGGACTCAGCCTGTCTCCTCCTGCTCAAGCCACCCTCCCTGGGGTACCTGCCTATGTCTTGCAATTGTCACAACAGCACACTGATGGAGGCTGGTGCGCTGGTGAGCTGACTGAGGACCAGACCTCTCAAAGCCAGGCAGGAGCGAATTCTCAGGGTTTTTTTCCTTCTCTGCCTCACTTCTCCATCTTTGTGTAGTGCTTCCTGGGATCATCTCCCAAATAAATGACTTGCAGCCCCCCAAGAAGTTAAGAATAGTTAGAGGGGTGGGAAGGGGGCTGGGCTGGAGTGTCTGCCCCCCCACCATGTGCTCCCTGAGTGATACTGGGTCAATGCTTCCCCAGCTTCTGCCCCGGCACCAGGGGGCGAGTGGCCAGTATCCTGGAGGCTAGTGACTGCTTCTCTCATCCTCTGGTTCCAGCCTTCCAGACTCCCATGGCCCAGCCCCACCCACATTCCTGTATGAAACCCCTTATTTCCCTGATAGTGTGGTGTGTCTGTTTCCTGATCCAACTCAGAGACAGAGACAGAGACAGAGAGAGACGCTGCAGGGGAACCTATAGTTTAAAATAGGGGAAAAGAAGCATATCAACCAGTGCATCTAGTTGGATCCTGATTCACACACACAATCCTGTAAATAAACCAATAAATAAATGAATATGGACACTGCATATTTGTTGAGTTTAAGGAATTATTGTTCAAGACTTTTAGAAATGATCATGGTGGACTTCTAAAATGAAAATGTGGCCTTTGAAAAGTTTCCTTATTTTTCAATCCCATGCTGAAATGGTCACGGGTCAAATGATGTGATAACTGGGATTTGGTCCCAGGATGCAGACGTGGAGGGAAGGGAGCAGGGATGCACCACAGCTGGCGTCAAGGCTGATCGAGGAGTTTAAGGTGGGCAGAGCGGCGGGGCAATGATGCTGGGGGTCCGTACGGGCTGAGTGGCCCACATTAAGGAGTCTGATGAGTGAGCAGAATGCACAGTGGGGCAGTGCAGTGGTCGTGGTGCAGCAAGGAGTCCAGGTGGGAGGTACAACGGGCCCCCACCAGCATAGTGGCCGTGGGGAGGGAGAGAAGTGGACACGGCTGAAAAATGTCTGGGCAGCAGGAAAGTGAGGAATTGGAAGCTGGACAGAGAGCCTCAAACTAGGAAGATGGGAAACCAGCCAAGGCTCTGCTGCTGGGACATCCCATCTCGGGCGCCAGGAGATGGCTCTGCCCCTGGGCTTGCAGGGGCTGGAGGCCCCGCCCATTTCCCCAGCCTCATCACACACACCCTCCCATTCCTGCCCTCCTACCTCCCTTTCTGTTCTTTTTTTTTTTTTTTAATTTATTTTTTGGCTGCATTGGGTCTTCATTGCTGTGCGCAGGCTTTCTCTAGTTGCGGCGAGCGGGGGCTACTCTTCATCATGGTGCACGGGCTTCTCATTACAGTGGCTTCTCTTGTTGTGGAGCACAGGCTTTAGGTATGCAGACCTCAGAAGTTGCAGCACGCGGGCTCAGTAGTTGCGGCATGCAGGCCCTAGAGCACCCGGGTTTCAGTAGTTGGGGCATGGGCTCAGTAGTTGTGGCTCACGGGCTGCAGAGCACAGGCTCAGTAGCTGTGGCATACAGGCTTAGTTGCTCCGCGGCATGTGAGATCCTCCCAGATCAGGGATTGAACCTGTGTCCCCTACATTGGCAGGTGGATTCTCAACCACTGCGCCACCAGAGAAGTCCCCCTTTCTGTTCTTCTAAAACACCAAATCCTTTCCTACCTAAGGGTCTTTGCACCTGCTGTTCTTTATCCTGGACTATTCCTGTGGACTCAGTGGGTATCTGGAGCCTCTCTTTTCCCTCCTCAGGCCTCAGCTCAAGCAGAAAGAGCTTTCAGCCTGGCCTTGCTAAAAAGGCTTATCTACCATTCTTAGTTTTTCTATTGCTGCTGTAACAAATGACCAGAAGCTTGGTGGCTTAAGACAACACACATTTATTCTCTCTCTTTTCTTTTTTTTTTTTTGGCTGCGGTGCGGCATGCATGTGGGAACTTAGTTCCCCGACCGGGGATCAAACACATGCCCCCTTCAGTGGGAGTGTCAGGGGAGTCCCCACACATTTATTCTCTTGTAGTTCTAGAGATCAGAAGCCTAAAATCAAGGTGTAGGCAGGGCTGGAGCCCCTAGGGTACAATCCATTTCCCTGTCTTTTTCAGCTTCTAGAGGAAACTGCACCCTCGGCCCATGGCCCCTTTTTCACATCCCTCCAACCTCTTTCTTCACTCATCACATCACCTGACTGATCTCCTGATCATCTTCCATCATCACATCTCACGCTGACCCTCCTGCCTCCCTCTTGTAAGGACCATTGCGATTATACAGGGCCCACCCAGATAACCCTGGATAATCTCTCCTTCTCAGGATCCGTAACTTCAGCACATCTGCAAAGTCTCTTTTGCCACGTAAGTTCCTATAGCCGCAGGATCTGGGGACTGGGATTTCAGCATCTTTAGGGAGCCATTATTCCACCTATATCACACCCTCTCTTCTTCCATCACATAATTTTCTATCACCACACCTGTTCATTATCCTCACTGCACTGATTCCGGTTGGAAGTCTTGTGTTCATTTGTTTCTATTTATCACCTGTTCTTCTCTTTCTTCATGTCTGATTCCTCCACAATTCTTTCCCCAGCACCAACATTGTTGGTGTTCAGTAAATACGTGTTGAATGAAGGTAAGAATAGATGGATGGATGGATGGATGGTGGATGGACAGATGGATAATGGATGGATGGGTGATGGATGAATGGATGTTGGATGGATTATGGATGGAAGGATGGATGGATGTAAGATGGATGATGGATGGATGATGGATTGATGGATGGATGCATGCATGAAAGGATGGATGTAAAATGGATGATGGACGGATGGATGGATGGGTGAGGGATGGATGGATGATGGATGGATGGATGGATGGATGGATGGATGGGTGGGTGATGGATGGATGGATAATGGATGAATGGATGTCGGATGGATGATGGATGGTGGATGGATGGATGGATGGGTGGGTGATGGATGGATGGGTAATGGATAAATGGATGTTGGATGGATGTAAGATGGATGATGGATGGAAGAATGATAGCTGAATGGATGTTGGATGGATGATGGATGGATGAAGGATGGATGGATGTAAGATGCATGATGGATGGATGTAAAATGGATAATGGATGGATGATGGATGGATGGTTGGATGATTGATGGATGAAAGGATGGAGGTAAAATGGATGATGGATGATGGATGGATAGATGGATGGATGGGTGATGGATGGATGGATGATGGGTGATAGATGAATGGATGGGTGATGGATGGATGGATGATGGATGAATGGATGATGGGTGGATTATGGATGGAAGGATGGATGGATGTAAGATGAATGATGGATGGATGGATGTAAAATGGATAATGGATGGATGGATGAAAGGATGGATGTAAAATGGATGATGGATGGATGGATGGGTGAGGGATGGAGGGATGATGGATGAATGGATGTTGGATGGATGATGGATGGATGGTGGATGGATGGATGGATGGGTGGGTGATGGATGGACGGATAATGGATAAATGGATGTTGGATGGATGTAAGATGGATGATGGATGGATGGATGATGGATGAATGGATGTTGGATGGATGATGGATGGATGAAGGATGGATGGATAAATGAACAAATGAATAGTCTCCCACATGCAGGGCAAAGGAGAATGTAGGCTTCTGCAGAGATTCCTAAGACGCACATTCCATCACAGATGCTCCATCCTGGCTGGAGGAGGTGTCCTACTCACTCTTCCCCATGAGGAAAACCAGCTAGACCTTGGAGAGACCTTTTTAATCTCAAGGGTTGAAACCAAATGGCCTCAGGAATTAACCTGGGACACCCAGACCATGTACACATTTGCCTCGTCTCCTGGAGGACCTTAGCCAAGCAGAAGAGAAAGGGGTTTTGGACCCTAAAGAACCAGCCTATCACCATAAAAAGGAATGCAGCACCGATATGTGAATTCACAACATGTAAGAACCTTGAAAACTTTATGCTGAGTGAAAGAATCAAGACACAGAAGACCTGTGTGATTTCATTTCTCTGAAATTGTCCGGAACAGGTAAATCCATAGAGACAGAAATTAGATGAGTAGTGACCAGGGGCTGGGGAGGCTGCTAATAAGTATGGGGTTCTTTTAGGGGGTGAAAACAACATTCTATAATTAGATAGTTGTCATGGTTGCACAACTCTCTGAACACACTGAAACCATTGAATCGTACACTTTTTTTTTTTTTTTTTTT
>NW_006792775.1:4571962-4577845 GCF_000442215.2 Lipotes vexillifer
GGTTTCATGGTTGCCAAACTCTCTTAACACACTGAAACCATTGAATCGTACCCTTTTTTTTTTTTTTTTTTTGGTTGGCCGCACCGTGCAGCATGCGGGTTCTTCGTTCCCCGACCTGGGATCAAACCCAGGCCCACTGCATTGGGAGCATGGAGTCTTAACCACTGGACCACCAGGGAAGTCGCAGTAAATGTGTGTTGAATGAAGGTGTAAAATGGGCGATGTTGTGAGGATGAAACGATCCCATTTATGCAGCCCTGGCTCAGAGGACACAGCAAGAGGCAGATGTAATTGTCATCATCCTCACTGCACTTGTCCCCTGAGCAGAGGGGACAAAGGTCAACAGAGAGGTGAGAACAGGACACAGAGGGCGAGATCCTGGGCCAGGAAGGGCCAATCAGAGCTGCCTACTTGGGGGCCTCATCCAGGCCTCTGCCCTCTCTGCCTCCCCCTGGCCTCATGCAGCCCCCCATTCACTGGTGAAGCACGCCTCCTGCCTCAGGGCCTTTGCTCATGCAGTTTCCTCTACTGGGGATGTCTTCCTTACCCTTCTCAACTGAATTGCTCCTGCCCAACTTTCCCCACAGGCTCCCTCATCACCTCCTCCAGGAAGCCGTCCGGATCTCCCTGGCATGCTGGTGCCTTCTGTTCAGCTGTGGTTTTACATGTGTCTGCGTCGTCTGATTCTGGTCTGCCTCCCAGCTTGATGGCAGCTCCGGGAGGGCAGAGACCTCATCTGCCTGTTCATCAGCCCAGAGCACAGTGCGCGGTACCCGGCAGGCGCTCTGCAGTGTGTGCGGGTCTGCCTGGGAGGCTCTGCGCCCTCCCTGCTGGCTCGGAGGGTCCGACTCGGAGCAGCTGGGCAACGAGGGGCCACAGGAGGGCCCAGCAGAGGACGGTCCTGGCCTGCACCCTTGTAGGGGGCCTGGGGTGGGGGTGAGACCAGAGTCCACCTGTGTGGCCCACGGCACTGAACCACTAAAAATAAACTTCCCTTCTCCTGGGAGGGGTGGAGGAGGGCCACTGATGGCAGGGTGGTGGCTGTTCGGGGCATGAGGACAGAACATGAGGGTTGGAAGTGCAGGGACAGTGTCTCATGTGGCCAGCACTGGGCCGGCCCCCTCCAAGTCACCCTAAGCCTTGTGAGGGGAGAGAGGGAATGAATGACACAGTGTTTCTGGGGTCACAAAGAGCTTTCTTACCTGGGACATGATTACTTTCTCACTGCTACTCCGAGAGTCACTATTTTTCCCAACTGACAGATGAGGAACCGAGTCCCAGGGTCACCCGAGATCGGAGGCAGCCATGGGAGCCATGTCCCTGCAGAAGCCTGGCCTCCAGGCCAGAGGACAGTGGGTGGCAATGGGACGCAGCAAACCCAAGCAAAGAATGGCTTTCCCATTTACAAGCACCTCTCATTAGTTTTGAAAGAAACAGATTTCCATACCAAATAAGGCGGCGGACTTCAGAGCCGCTGCCCACTTCACACAATTCCTTTTAAGAGTCCAGATGCAATTACACTTGGAACTTGCCTGGACTGGCCTCCCCCGGCCTCCCCACGTAAACAAGCAGCCCAGCTGGGCCCCAGCTGGCCGGCCTGGAAGAGGAGGGGAGGGTCCCCACCTCTGCCTGCTGCCAGCCCAGCCTCGGGTGTGGCCGTGACTTTCAGCATCCTCGAGCCCTCCCCCAACCCCTCCCTAAAAACAAAGGCCCCAGGAGGCCAGCTGGACCCAGCAGGAAACAATCTGACCCCCTTCTGAGGTTCGCATGTGGCCACAGGGACATGGGGCTCCTCCCGGCACAGGAGGGCTGCAGCTCCAGGGCAGGTGCAGGGGAAGCTCTATTTCTGGCTTCTCTTTAAGATGCCCACAGAGGCATCCCCCAACCCCAAACTGGGCATCATGTGCTCCCACAGGGAAAACATTGCTCAGAATTCCCTCAGGCTCCCTGGGCCATGAGAAAGTTGGTCCAGGGCAGGGAGCTTTCCCTGGTGGCTCCTGGGAAGCCACTGCTCACCACCCCGTCCTCACGGCCACCCCTCTGGCCCCTGCACCGCCCCCCAGGCTTTGGCTCGGTGCCCCAGGACCCTGTGGGGACTCGCCGGGGTTGGGGGAGGCTGACTCATCCTCCCGCGCGGCGCACACACCAAGCACCACGGCCGCCAATTTCCCCCGCTCGGCCCGGGCCCCGGGCGAGCGCTGTGATTTTCCACTAGCGCCATCTGACTGCTATTAGGGCTGGAGAAAAGGGAATTCCTGGCTCCAGAAGCCCGCAAGGGACCCTGGGCAGATTCCGGGGTGGAAGGGGGCGTGGGGTACCACCTGGCTGGCACTGCTGTCCAGCCACCCGTTCTGCCCTCCAAAGCGCCTGCACCACCCCCTCACTGGAGCCCTCACCCTGCGGCCTCCAGGCTTCTCCATAACAGCCCCTGGGGACAATTAAAACACCAGGTGGGGACCCGCCCCTCCCAGGCCTCCGCGCCCCGAAGTGCCCAGAGCGGGACGAGGGAAAGCATCGGGCAAGTGGACAGCCTGACACTCCCCCCTCCCGGGCAGTGGGCACCCCCACGGAGCTGCAGATTCACAGCTGGACTCGGGTCGCAGTGCTCGGGCCAACACGACGCCATCAGGCGGAGAGCTGAGTCCCCAGCGGGGCTCCGGGGGCGCTCCTGAGCGGGGCATTCCTTCCCAGAGCCTCATCCGGGCTCAGCCCCTCCTCCCCTCGTCGTCCCCGTCCCCGCCCCGCTCCTGCCGGGCCTGGAATTGGGTTTGGGGCGGGTTACGCTGCCAAAGCGTCTCCTCCACGCCGAGCTCGCGTTTCCTGAGGCTCCAGGCAGTGCCCTGCGCTGGCCTGCCGCTCTGCTGGTGGGTGACCAGAGGTGGGCATCACGGGAAGAGCCCTCC
Organism: Lipotes vexillifer; assembly: GCF_000442215.2. Classification (NCBI taxonomy): domain Eukaryota; kingdom Metazoa; phylum Chordata; class Mammalia; order Artiodactyla; family Lipotidae; genus Lipotes; species Lipotes vexillifer. Next base: position 4,574,866 of record NW_006792775.1, read on the forward strand.
ACGAAGGGGAGGCCTCTGAGGATCAGGCCAGCGGCTGCAGGTAGCTCCGCGGCGCCCAGGGCCCAGGGGAGGGCGTTCCGGGAGCCGGGGCTGCAGGGGGAAAGCCGGGCAAGGAAAGAGAAGAATGTAGGCACCCTCGAGGCTGGCAGCCCCCCGGACATCGCACGGCCCCACGCAGGAGCCTGAGATGGCAGAGCAGCGCTCTCGCCGCCAGAGGAGCCCTCGCAAGGCCCCAGAGTCCCAGGGTCATCGGGCCGCTTTGAGAGTCCCCGTCCTGTGTGGCAGGCCCGGGCACCCTGGTGATTGCGGACCCCCCCCCCCCCCCCCAGCTGTCCTCTGCTTCCAGCTCCTGCTCTGTCCTCCTGTGGGTGGGGGCTCCCCCTCTATCCCTCCCCACCCTCGTCAGCCATCCAGGCGTGCTTTCTGGAAGGGCAGGAAGGGGAACACCCAGCAGGCAGCACCCCAAGTGCAACAGCTCCCACCGCCGTCACGCACGCTGACAGCACCCCCCTCCTTCCCGGGGCCGAGCTCTGGCAGCTTGGCACCAGCCCTGGGATGGACACCAAGGGGTCAGCCCGGCGGCCACCGGAGGTTGGTGGCTGCGTCCCGCCTTCTCCCGGGTGGGCAGTGCCTGATGGGCTGTTGGCATTGGGTGAAGGCTGTTCGTGAGACATTTTGAAAGGTGTCCCCTGTTTCCGGGGGGGAATGACAGCCACAAGCCCACCCCGTGGCCAGTGCTCTCAGACCCAGCCCAGGCGGCAGCCCCGGGACAAGGAGAGGGGCTGGGAAGACCGACAGGAGAATGGGAGTCTGACGGCTCCCACCGAGGCCTCTTGGTGTAAAGTCCTGTCTAGCGGGGACCCAGGTGGGTTTGGAGCTGGGCGTGGTGGGCGGCGGTGAAAGATGAGCTTCCTGAAGCGGGCAGACAGGTGGCTGGGGGCCCATCCTTGGCCTTGTGCTTTGAGGGGAGGGTCAGCAGTGAGCTGAGCTGGCAGATATTTTTGTCTGCTCTAGCCCAAGCTAGTTCTCTCCCACGCCAGATCCCGATGTGAGGGGCACACGCACTCACACGCACTCACGTACATTCCATACACGTCACACACACGTCTTTCCATGGCCCACATGGGGTCCAGCTTGGCTTCCAGCTCTCTCTGCACAAAGTGCAGTAGCTTTTCAGATGGCCCGTGGCAGGACAGCGAAGGCTCAGACACACAGGGACACCCACACCTCGAATCAACCACTACACGCCCAGCCCCAGTCGGACCTCATGGGCAGGCCCCAGCCAGCTGTCCTGGGGGCATGTGTGTCCTTGGGGTCTAGCCCGGCAGAGGTGAACGGAAGAGGCTCTCAGAGTCAGGACATTCCTGGGGGCCAAGCCTGGGGCCCAGACCTAGGGGTGATGTGTGTCTGGAAGGACGACCAAGAAGAGTGAGAACTGTGTAGGAGGAGGGTGGAAGGGGGAGCACCCCAGGCCAGGAGGGCTGAGGAGGGGTGAGGCAGAGGCAGGCAGTTTGGGGGCTGCAGGCACCTGGAGAGCTTGGACAAGCCCCAGAGTGTGGAGAAGCATGAGGTCTGTCCGTGGCAATGGGGACAGTGGCCCAACTAGAGTCAAGACTGTCACGGGGGAGGGCAGGGAGGTACACGGTAATATGCACACCTCCTAGCCCCCCGCTGTCTGCAAACCCACACTGCACACGCCTCACGAGCTGGCTCACTTGTTCTCACGCATAAGGACCCCCCCGCCCCGCGACGCGCAGCCACCTGGGGCCCCGCCGCGAGCCCCTCGCCCTGCGGGGCTGCGGTCCGGGGCCGCGCCGTCCGCGCTCCAGACCCCGCCCGCTGCCCCTCCGGGCGGCCCTGTGCCGCTGGCTCCGGGAGGCCGAGGGTTAAAGAGGGGCGAGCAGCTCGCGGGGACCGCCCTCCCGCGCAGCCAGTGACCGGCGCCCTCCCGGCCCGGGGCTGAGGGGCGCGCGCGTGGCGGCCTAGGATGGAATTCCGGGGGAGTCCGGAGGAGGAGGGGCACGGCAGCCTGTGGCCAGGCTGTGCCCCCGCAAGGCTCCTCCTCCGCTGACAGCCTCAGTTTCCCGCCTGCACAGTGGGAGGGATGGGTGCTTGCGGGCGGGGGCCGAGGTCAGGTTGGGGGACCGGAGTCAATTCGGCCAGGCGGACCAGGCGGACCAATGAGCTCTGCCGGAGGAGGGCGGACAGGTCTCGGGAAGGGACGCCCCGTCCCCGGCCTGTCACTTCTCCCAGGCCTGCCACCTGCAGTCCTGGCCGAGTCCAACTGCCCCTGCTCCAGCCTGGAGCCGGGGCCACCATAGCAGCCTCGAGGCTGGTGCCGCCTCCAGCCCTCCTGTCTCTGCAGCCGCTCTGGTCCTGCAGGTACACAAATCTGCAAAGCTGCAGTGTGTGCGGCAGTTATAGGGTGCGCCCTGGGCAGGTGACCTCACCTCCCTGCCCTCATCATAGGGGAGTGACTACACCTGCCTCATAGCTGGTACCCAGGACCAAACAGGAGGATGGGGTGTAAGCGAGCAGGCCCTCACGGACACGGGGTTGATGGTGGTGACAGCGATGCTGATGCTAACGATCGGGGTGCCCTGCCTTCCAGGCATGTGTAGGGGAAAGACCAGACACCTTGATATGTTACAAACACAAGGCCCAGGCAAAAGCCTCCTCCTCCAGGAAGCCTCCTTGCCGGAAATGATCTTTCCTGCCCCACTCTCCTGTCTGGGACTGAACCCCTGTCCCACCCCTGGCTGGACACAAAGGTGGTGTCCAAGAAATGTGTGCAGGTAAATGAAATATATCTCCAGAAGCCGTCTGGCTCCAGAAATCTCAGAACAAGCGGGGAAGGAGAGGGGCTTCGTCCCCAGGAGGTGCCCCTAGGGTGTCAGCAGGGGGGTGAATAAGGGCCCCGGAGAAGGAGGGAGTGGTGCACACAGATGCCACCTGCTCTGGACTCAGCAGGAAGCACGGT
>NW_006792775.1:4577855-4613046 GCF_000442215.2 Lipotes vexillifer
GGAAGCCCGGTGCCTCCCACAAGGCCCTGCCTCTAAGGCGGCCAGGGGATGGCTCATCAGCCTGCCCTCCAAGGGGAGAGCCCTGAGGGCCTGGGGAGGGGTCTGCGAGGGAGGGGAGAACACTGCCGCCCTCATGTGACTCTTTCTGCCTGGCCAGGTGGGTTGTGCAGGCCGGTGAGCTGTGAGCAGAGCCGTAAGGAATCTGGACTCACCAGGCCTGGGGATGGCTGGAAACTGCTCCTGGGAGACCCATCCCACCAACAGGAACAAGGCAAGTGCCACCATCAGCTCCCGACAGAGGGGGCTCCCCGACCCGGGGTCTGCAGAATGGTGTGGTGGGAGGGGGCAGACCCCGCCCAGCATCCCCTTCTCACACACACTCTGCCGCCCAGGGCCCATCCTCTAGCTCGGGACAGACAGGCGGGCAGCAGGGCCCCTCTGGGCTACGTGGCCTGGCACTGGTTACCGGTCACCTCGGATCCCCAGTGTCTTCATCACTGGACGCCCTCGAATCCCATCCTGTGCAGACCTTGGGGCATCTGTTACCAGCCTCCAGAGGCCTTGTCATCTCTTCCCTGGGGAGATGGGGCGGTCAGCTATTTCCCATGGCCAGGCCCTGCCAGGAGGCCCTGCGAGGCTGGCTCCAAGGGGGCCCTGGTGTCACGTGCTCCGTGGGGCTCTGGGCCACCCTGCCAGTGTCACCCAACACCAGGGTCCGTTAGTCCCAGCTTACCGCCTGCCTCCAGGCACCAGCCATGGCTGAGACTCTGACGACCCATCAGGCTGACCCTCCCCTTCTGCCCTCGCCCCCCCTCCTGACCCCTACTTCTCTGAGGCCTTTGAAAACTCTGGAATTCCCTCCTGAATCACGGGAAAAAGCCTCTCAAGTTGGAAGGAGCCCTGAGTTTACCAAGTGCAACCTCTGAGGAAACTTGAGGCTCACGCCAGTGTAGTAACTTGACTGCGGTGAGTCCGGAGGTCGGGGCAGAGCCAGGACCCCAGCCCCCGGCATTTCCCCCCCATGCCTGCAGCCCTGATGGTGACCACTGCAAGATGGCAGCCACAGGAGACAGAGAAGGAACTGGCTTGGGAGTCCCCAGAAATCCCCGGAGAAAAGGCAGAGCCCAGGGAGGGCCCCAGGCTCCAGAGCAGGCATTTTACAAGGTGCTATGTGGCCGGGAATGCAGCCACACGTCCAGTGACTCACCGGCCCTCCCGCTCTGACTCTGAGGGGAGGATTGCAGACTTCTTCCAGCCTGCGAGAGGCACTGAGGGATCTGACCTGTCAGATGCAGCCCCTGCCACCCAGTTCCCTCCAGCGCTAGAGCTGGTCCTCCGTGGACTTGTTTAGACACTGGGTCTTGTAAATTTCTGGGTCTGCTCCCCAGCTGAGAAGAGGAAAGGCTGAGTAAAGAGCGAGCTAAGGGGTTTGAGAGTTGACGGACAGACAGACAGATGTGGGGTCAATAAATATATTTCGAGGATAGGATGCCGGGTAGTGACCAGGAACCCCATGCCCTGACCTCCTGGGGTTTCCCCAAAGTTTGCCAGCACCCTCCAGTCCCTGCTTGCAGGGTCCCCTTGACCAGAGCCAGGCCAGAGGTCCCTCCCTTTGTTATGGGGTGTCAGGTCCAGAGAGCAATCTTTTGGGACCCAGCTTTCTGCCGGAGCTGGGGCCCATCTGGAAAGTGGCAGAATAGTCCTGCCTCAAGAACCTTCTGGTTTGTTTTTCAGTTTTGTTTTGGGTTTTGGAGGGAGAGTCATGAGCAATGGGTACTGACACCCAGCCTTAGATTAGGGGGAGGCCAGGTTCGGGCTCTGTGGGACAGAGTGCTGGGATGGATTAGTGATGTCTGCCGGGGTGTGGGCAGGGCAGTGACAGTGCTCTGGGCAGCCTCTGCCACTGGGGATGAGAGGTCAAAATCCACAGCCTGAGCACCGAATCCAGCTTGTAGATGTGTTATGTTTGGCCCACACCGTGTTTTTTAAATGTCAACATTTGAAGATCAGGATAGTTTACATTACCATGTCGAGTTCTGGTTTCTCTGGGGAGAGGGAAAAGGATGAATAGCCACTCAGCCCGCTGGTCCCACTGGCGCCCACCGGCTGGACCAGGGCACCGCCGACTTGCTCAAGACGGGCGCCCTCCGGTTTGCCACTGCCCCCCCAACACTTGCCAGCTTCTTGCACATGACCCACGTTCATGCATTTATATGCCAGCCCAGACCCTGCAGGCAAGACTGTCATTTAGCCAGATGGACTCACACAGCCAGACCAATTGTCAAAATACACAGCTCTATAAATAGCCACTGCCTCAAGTGTCTCGCCCTCTAGGGACCCCCTTGGGCCAGATCCAGATCCCTCATGATCCAGAAACCCAGAGTTTCACCCTGGCCCAGCAGGGAACCAACTCTGATTCCCCAGGTCTCTCTGATTCCACCATAGGTCTGGGTCCACTTTGGTTTTGTTTTGGTAACTTACAATTGATTCTGTTTTTTAAAATAAATATTTTCATGTTTCAGTGTGAAAAATTGCAAGTTTTGTAGATTTGCATACACCTTCACCGATTCATTAATTGTTAGCCTGTTGCCACATGTGCTTTCTCTCTAGTATCTCTCTTTTTTTTTTTTTAATAAATCTTTATTATCTCTTGATAGGTACTTTCTTTCCCAGAGCTATTTGAAAGTAAATTGCAGACACCAAACCCCTTTGCACCCAAACAGTTTGTATCTTCTAAGAACAAGGACACTCCCATACATAGCCTCGGTACATTTTCCTATTCAGGAAGTATAACATTGGTACAACACATAGTCCACGTTCACATTTCCCAGTCATCCCCCTAACAGCCTCTATAGTGATGGTTAGATGCACCCTACAATCCAGGCTTACAGCCCTGCATTAATTGGTCGTATGTCTCTTTAGTCTCCTTCAATATGGAAAACCTTCCTCAGTTTTCCTTTATCTTGCACAACATGTCCATTTTCTGGCCGGTGGGCCACCAGGTACCTTTATGAGGGACCGATTATTTTCACCATTTTTACTATCACTGCTGTAGGCTGCCAGCTCCAGACTCTGGGGCACAGAATGGCAGCACTGTGTCAGATCAAGGGTGTCTCTGCTCCAGCTGGAGCCCATTCATTGCTCCAGAGCCACGTCTGTAATCAGGACCAACACACCTGGGCTCAGGTGCAGGTTTGGGGGCGGAGCCCAGCACACCTGGACGCAGGTGCAGGTTTGGGGATGGAGCCCAGCCAGCATCACCGCGTGTCTCCCCTCCACGCCTGTGCAGATGTGTCCAGGAGTGAGCGAGGCCCCGGAGCTCTACGGCCGCGGCTTCCTGACCATCAAGCAGATCACCATGCTGCCACCGCCAGCCGTCATGAACTATATCTTCCTGCTTCTCTGTCTGTGCGGCCTGGTGGGCAACGGGCTGGTCCTCTGGTTTTTCGGCTTCTCCATCAAAAGGAGCCCCTTCTCCATCTACTTTCTGCACTTGGCCAGCGCGGACGTCGGCTACCTCTTTAGCAAGGCCGTGTTCTCCATCCTGAACACGGGGGGCTTCCTGGGCTCGTTCGCCGACTACGTCCGCGCGGTGTCCCGGATCCTGGGGCTCTGCATGTTTGTCACCAGCGTGAGCCTCCTGCCAGCCATCAGCTCAGAGCGCTGCCTGTCGGTCGTCTTTCCGTCTTGGTACTGGCGCCGCCGGCCCAAGCGCCTGTCGGCTGTGGTGTGCTCGCTGCTCTGGACCCTGTCACTCCTGGTCACCAGCGTCCACAGCTATCTCTGCGTGTTCCTGGGCCACCAGGCGTCCGGGCCGGGCTGCAGGCACGTGGACACCTTCCTGGGCATCCTGCTGTTCCTGGTCTCCTGCCCGCTCATGGTGCTGCCCTGCCTGGCGCTCGTGCTGCACGTGGAATGCCGGGCCCGGCGGCGCCAGCGCTCGGCCAAGCTCAACCACGTCATCCTGGCCATGGTCTCGGTTTTCCTCGTGTCCTCCATCTACTTAGGGATCGACTGGTTCCTCTTCTGGGTCTTCCAGATCCCGGCCCCCTTCCCCGAGTACGTCACCGACCTGTGTATCTGCATCAACAGCAGCGCCAAGCCTGTCGTCTACTTCCTGGCCGGCAGGGACAGGTCACAGCGGCTGTGGGAGCCCCTCAGGGTGGTCTTCCAGCGGGCCCTGCGAGACGGGGCCGAGCCGGGGGAGGCGGGGGGCAGCACGCCCAACACGGTCACCATGGAGATGCAGTGCTCCTCGGGGAATGCCTCGTGAGAGGCCGGCTCCTGGAGGGGAGGCGGCGGCCAGCTGGAGTGGCCTCCAGAGACCCTTTGCGGGGGGACGGGAGGTGGGTGCAAGGAGAAAAGGAGAAAAATCTGCTCCCCGCCCACGTGCCGCCTCCTCCCGGGGCCGAGGCTCTGGGGGTGGCCGAGAGACAGAAGAGCCACTTCCGAACAGACCCCCGTGGCCTCACCAGGCTCCCCCCAGCTATCCTCCTTCCGTGACCCTCTCTGCAGAGGTTGACCCCGGGCGGTGGGCCGGGTGTGGGGCTCCTCCCCGCCCCAGGATGGCCAGGAAAGGAGAGGAAGGGATCACGCAGCCCATCCACCTCCTGCCCCATCAGCCAGCCCTCCTGAGAACAGCCAGCCCATCGCCCGTCGGGCCAGCAGCTTTGTCCTGCTGTTGGGACACCTGCTGTCTCCTTTCTGCCCTGTCAAGGCAAGGGTGCTACCTGGGAGACGCTTCCCCTTAACCCGCCTGGGAGCCCAGTCTTTCTGCACGTGAGGTTCCCTTTGGTGGCCGAAATGGGGGAGCCTCTGGCATGGCAAGTGCCTGGACGCAGGAAAAGCCGTCGGCTGGCTTGAGTGGCTCGCTCTCGTTTCTGACTCCATGCCAGCTGGCATGTCTGAGCTGCCGTCTGCCTGGTCTGAGGGGCTCCGGAAGGCCGTCCAGGCAGTCTCTGGGCTACAGCCCCACCCAAAAGTGGGCACTGGCTCTACCTGGCCACCTCAGCCCACCTACAAGCACGGTGGCCCAGTTTGATGAAAGATAATACATGTATATCAATAAACGTTTTCTATCTCGCAGCGAGGAAGGCTTTCTGACCTCTGTCCTGTCTGTGATCTTGTTCTCACAGTGAGGACCCCACTGGCATCCGAAACCCAGACGGGCAGCCTTTCCACGCCGCCCCCCGTGCAGCATGCTCTGTACCCCAGCTCCCGTGCCGCCTCTCCCGGCTGGCCGGTCTACACACCGGCGTGCTCCCTCTCCTGCTAAGGTGTCCACTCCTCTGCCGGAGGGAGCTCGGTCCCCACGGTACCCTCTGTTGGGTAACCCCCATGCACTTTTCACCCACCCAGGGCCCCCCCTGCTCCCCCTGGGAACCTTAGTTTTCATCACACCTACTGGGTTCTAGGCTCTCTGCTGGCTACTAATACAGTCCCTGCCCATGAAGAACACAGTGTGCGGGCTTCCTTGGTGGCGCAGTGGTTAAGAATCCGCCTGCCGATGCAGGAGACACGGGTTTGAGCCCTGGTCCGGGAAGATCCCACATGCCGCGGAGCAACTAAGCCCGTGCGCCACAACTACTGAGCTTGCGCTCTAGAGCCCGCGAGCCACAAGAGCTGAAGCCCGCGTGCCTAGAGCCCGTGCTCCGCAACAAGAGAAGCCACCGCAGTGAGAAGCCCGTGCACTGCAACGAAGAGTAGCCCCCGCTCGCCGCAACTAAAGAAAGCCCGCGCGCAGCAACAAAGACCCAACGCAGCCATAAACAAATAAATAAATAAGTTTAAATAATAATAATAAAAAAAGAACACAGTGTGTCCACACAGAGACCCCCGGGGTGGCTGCTGCATCCTCGGCGATATTGCACCCCCTGCCCCACCCGGAACTCTCTGTCCTAAGCTCTCTGAGGCAGGGCTGGCGTCCCTGTGCCTGGCACCTCCCGAACCCCAGCCATCGGCTGAAGCCCCTCCCAGGAGACAGCCTCCACTAGAGCCGGGCCGGACGGCTCCCTGACCAACCCCTCGCCTCCGGCAGCCCCAGGAACAGGCCCATCTTGGGCTCCTGATGTCCAGCCTGGGACCCCAGCCGCTTTGGGGGAAGATCTGGGGAAACTGCTCACTGCATAGGCCCCGGGAGAGACCAGGACAGGGGCATCCGGGGTCCAGGGCAGGAGCAGGGCGCCCCTCTTCTGTGGAGAGCCAGGAGATGGCAGGGCGGGCGGGGTGGCTGACAGAGGGAACTGCCCGTCCAGGAGGCAGTACCGCCTGGTGGCTGGCATTCTGCCTGCAGAGGCTGGTCGCCCTCTGCCCTGCCCTGGTGATCGTGGAGAAGGGCTGCAGCACCACCCCCCTACCACCACTCGGGCCGGCTGACCCCCAAGTGCATTGCCCTGGCGACCAGCGCCCGGCAGCCCGGCTCCCTTTGCTCACAGCCCCAGCCGCTGCTCCAGCAAGGCCACCGCCCTGTGTGGTCCAGTGGCGTGCGTTTCCAGGAGCTTCGGGTGATGAAGCCGGGGTGCCCACCCCCCTTTCCCAGCCCCTGGGGAGCACCCTCCCCAACCTCTCCTCGCCCGTCAGAGAATCCCGGGAAAGCAGAGTTGGAGGCCGCCACAGCTGACACTTCTGGGGACTCGAGAAACCAGGTGGGGTCCTGACGACACGTGTCAGGGGGTGGGGTCGGGACCACCAGCTGGAAAGCTCCCAGCGGCGCAGGCCTCCCTCCACACGGCGGAACGGCCTCCCAGGCCTGCAGGTGCCCCGGGGGGCCGTCCAGGGCCTGGCTCCTCGGGGCGCAAAATGCATCCCAGCCCTTCTTTCTCAGGAGCCCCAAGCCCCCCGTGGGGAGCTGCCCCCCCACCTGGGAGCTCGGCAGCGCCTTCCTGCCTCTGCCATGGCTCAGAACCCAGGCCCGGTGGGTGGGTGGGCAGCCCTCGCCAACTAACAGGGCCTGGAGGTCAGGACAGGGCTGGGTCTGTGTATGAACGTACACGTGCCCCTGGCAGACACCAAGCCGAGAAGGGCGGGGGGCGAACTCCAGGAATGGGGCCTCTCCCAGCCCCAGGACCTTTCTCCCTGCAGTCTTGCTAGGGAGTCAGGCCTCTTCTTTCTGCCACTCCAGCCCCCGGGCAGCATCCAGGCACAACCTGCCCACGCCCTGACCACCTCGCTTCTGTGCTTGTGGTTCTGTGCTGCTGGTGGGGAAAAGGCCCACATGCCCACTAGCAGAAGCCTCAGGCCCTCGACCACTTTCCTCCTCCCTCCTTTGGTAGTTAATTACTGAAGGGGCCACGGAGCCCACTGCAGGGGTGGGGTGATGTGCCTCTGCTATCCCCACCCCCCTAAAACGGCATATCCGGGCCCCCCCCCTCCGTGGTGACCAAAAGCCTCCTTCTTTCTGGGTGTCCCATAAAGGCAGGAAGTCAAGGGTCCCCAAACATCACAGATTTCCACCCTGAAACTGCCTGGGGCAAGGGCTCTGGCCATTCTCCTTTGACAACTGCTGGTCAACAGAGTCATAGAATCGTGATTCGGGGAGTGGAGTCCGGTACCTACCAGGCAGCTTCTAGGTGGCTGGATAAAGAAAGAACACTTGTTCCAACAGGACATGAGGGAGGAGAGAGCCACGGGCAGGACAGAGCTCTCCACTTTTTCATACTTCCTGTCACCGCTGTCTCTACAAACGTGAGCAAGTGGGGAAACACACTCTTAGGTACACACGGGGTACACACGGTCAAACTTGGAAAGCCAGAGCCAGCCTCAGGGAGGCCAGGGACTGCCACCCATGAGCTGTGGGACCTCGGTCTGCGGTGGCTCAGTGTCACACACACTACGGTCAGGGTGCAGGGCGGCCACTGAAGGAGGGACATTCTCGGGAAGAGCCAGTGCCAGCACTGCTGGTCAGGGCAATGACTGTCATTTCTCGAGGACCTACTATGCTCAGTGGGCCCTGGGCTGAGAGCTCCATGTGCGAATCTCATTTAATCTTCAGGACAGGGATCTGCAGTACAGACTATCAGCGGCCGTGGTGGACACCAGTGCTTACAAATGGCGTTCCTCATCCGAGGTCAGTCCCGCCAGGTGGACGGCCCTGGCTGGAGCCCCAGTCATCATCAGGCACAGTGGTTTACTTGTTTCCCTGGAAGCTCAGGCCTCTGACCTCTGTGTTTCCCATCAGCAAAGCACTGGGAGTTGGGGTTCTGGGGTGATGCATGAAATAGACAGGGCAAGCCCATCGCCGCCCAAGGATGCCCTGGACCAGCCTTGTTGGATTACAGTCAATAGAGACCAGAGGAGAGGACAGCCCGGTTTTAGGCTGTAGATATCTGGAATGGATTGGGGGATGGGAAGGGATGCGTGTTGAACAGACGGCACAGTGAACAGCCTGGAAGCCGATGCCTCTTCTGTCTCATCTTCCATCCTAATAAGAGGAAATGGAATGCCTCTCTGACATCCGCCCAGCTTTCCTGAATATCCTGCCAGTATGGTTTTGAGATAACTTGGGGTTTACATCTTATGACAGAATTTTGCAGCCCAAGATCTTTTCTGCACAGCTTGGTTCAGAACCCTCAGCCAAGAGGATTCCTCTGTCTAGGGAACCAAAGGCTTCCTTTAGAAGGCGAGACAGAGGGATGGGTCCATTTATGGTCCAGCCTCTCAATGCTTGGAAAGAAGCTCCAGCCCAAGGAAGTGTGCCCTTAAGCAGGTTGGCTACAAGGCTGGGGAGCTCTGCAAATGTGTTGCAGAATCTTCCAGAACCAGGACAACTGAGAACATGAGTACAAAAGTATTACATTCTCAGCCAGTGGGGGCTGGAGAGTAGCCAGTAGGGGTTTGGAGAAAACAACAGGACACAGTTCACAAAATTAAAACTCATGGAAAACTCTGCTTCAGTGAGTCAGAATGACAGCGTCAAGTTTCCTGGCAACTCAGCAGAAGGCTTCCCTAATCAGACAGATTTTTTTTTTTAATCTTTGTAATTGATTTAATGGCGGTCTAATTGATATACAATAAGATACATTCATTTAATATGTAGCTCAACGATCTTTGACACATGTGTATATGCTCATGTTATCACCAAATCAATACACAGAATGCTTCCAACCCCCAGAAAGGAACATTTCCATCACCTCCCCCAAAGTTTCCTAGGGCATCCAGCCCATCATCCCGCCTCTGCCCCCACCCTGAGGCAACCACTCATCTCTGCTTTATGCCACTCTAAATTCTAGATTACAGATTAGTTTCATAAGCAGATTTTTTTTATCAGCCAGGACTTTTGGTGACAAGTCACAGAAACCCCAGTTTAATCTAGTTTTGGTGGCGGGGTGGGTGGTATAGGTGGAGTGTATGCATGTGTGTGAGAGAATTCACTGACTCACATACCAGGAAAGTTCCAGCGAGCGTGGACTACTCTTCATTGTGGTGTGTGGGCTTCTCACTGCAGTGGCTTCTCTTGCTGTGGAGCACAGGCTCTAGGCACAAGGGCTTCAGTAGTTGTGGCATGTGGGCTCAGTAGTTGTGGTTCGAGGGCTCTAGAATGCAGGCTCAGTAGTTGCGGCTCACAGGCTCAGTTGCTCCACGGCATGTGGGATCTTCCTGGACCAGGGATGGAACCCGTGTCCCTTGCATTGGCAGGTGGATTCTTAACCACTGCATCAACCAGGGAAGTCCCCAGAAGTGATTTTCAATTCAGACATAGCTGGATCTGGGCCCCTAATGATGTTCCCTCGGTTACTTTTCTTTTTTCCGTTTCTCATCTCTGCTTTTTTCTGCATTGCCTTTATTCCCAGTGAATCAACTCAGCAGCAGGTGACTAGCAGTTCCTGGTTTATATTCGACAAATTCAGCAATCCCAGCAGAAAGAGAGCATCCCTTTCCTGATAATTCTGGCAGAGGCCCCAACCATCACGCTCACTGGCCAGACCCCAGGCACCAGCCCTCTCCTGGAGCGAGGGGCAGACTGGGGAGGAAGGAGGATGCCCACCTCACCAAAACCCAACAGGCTTAGAGTGGGGAAGAGGTGGAGCTCAAACAAAAATCACGAAAAGGAGACGCTAGCAGGCAAAGTGGCAGCTGTGGGCCGTTCCACCACCCACACACCCACTTCTTTCCCTGTACTGATATGATTTTATAACGTTCCTACCCCAAATCTGTAGCTATATTATTCACAGCAGAAAATGCACTTCCCTCTCTCCCTGAGAAGAGAGACAATCCAAAGTCAATTCTGGGGACTGATACCCTAGCACCGAGCCCAGGATCTGTGGGCCTGTGACGAAAGAAACGGAAGAACAGCTTCAGGGCTAACAGCACATTTTGGCTTCTGTAAGAAACTTGCTTGCTTGCTTGGGGCGGGAAGAACCGGGTTCCTGATTGGCTGATTCAAAATTAAACAGCTCCCTCCCGCCTTGGGGACTTCCCGCCCTGTGAAGGGTATAAAAGCCTCGCCCGACTGTTAGTCGGCGTCTCACTCACTTCTCTCCGAGTGGGACCCTGTCCGGACAGTTTGTGTAAGCTTCTATACTTGTATAAATCCTTTGCTAATCTTTCTACTTGGTGTTGGTGATTCTCGGGTGTCCTTGGTTGGGACACGGGTCACATTTACCGGGGAACTCGACTCCAGGCGTGTGGCTCCCGGACCGCAACAGGCCATTTGCATGTCTCTCCATCAGATCCAGAGGCACTTCCTCAAGGACGGGTACCCAATCCTAGTGATGGGTACCATCCCTCCAACCCAAATGAGGATGGCCACTCTCAAGACACAATTCACAGTGGACAGGACAAGGGAAATAACTGATTTTTTTTTAATCCCATTTGGAAAAGGAGAGAACAGAAACAGCACACAGTGGTGGTGGTCCATAGCATATCCTACGCTGGACAGGAAGGTTCTTGATTGGCCAATCAGCGTGGTCCCCAGAATCCAAGATGACCTCCAACAACCCACCTCCTGTATCCACAGACTTGTGTAGTCCCAGCTCCATGAGTGTGGGCTGGACCAGTTAACTTGCTTCTAGGTAACAGAATGGAGCAAAGATGATTAGGCTACATGAGATTGTGACTCCCATCTTGTGAACAGACGCTCCCCCGAGCTGGTTTTGAGGAAGGAAGCTGCTGTGTTGCAAGCTGCCGTACTGGGGAGACCCCGACAGCAAGGGGCTGAGGGCAGCTTCTGACCAACAGCCAGCAACACACTGAGGCCTTCAGTCCGACAGTTCGCAAGGAACTTCATCCCGCCAGCACCTGTGGAAGTTTGGAAGCAGGTAAGACGCCTCCAGAGACCACTTCCTGTTGGTCCCACAGGACGAGCCGTTGCCGCCAGATCTGGGCAATGCTGCCCTCTGGACGCCTTCATCGTGCTTGGTTTCTTTGCTTTCGGTCAGTTCCATGAGCTGATAACCAAGACCAGATTCCTTGCTGAGTCACTCTCCTTGAATCTAAATTCAGGTCTATGGAATTCTAGCCCTTGGGCGCAGTTCTGGAGGGCTCAGCCAGCCCTCTGGCCTCAGCTGAATGGCCTCTGTGAGACCTCAGAGCCATGAAAACAATTGCACTGGGAGTGGGCAGCAGAGCTGATCTGCCTCCCGGGCAGAAAGTGGGGCTTCCTCGTGGTCATCCCACCGGGACACTCAGGTCACCTGAGGAAACTGCCCAAGTCTCCAGCTAACAGGTGGCAGAACTCGGACTTGAAACAAGGTCCTGGAGGCCAGGCCCCGTGCTCCCTCCACCCCCCAGCCTTCCCCAAGCAGAGCACTGGGAGAGGACATCAGCCAGAGCGCCTCCACGTGGATGTACTGGCCTCTCTCAGCCCACAAGGGCCCCCATTCCCTCGAGAGCCCCACCCTACCCCCCACCAATGGGGCCCGCTGATGCTCTGAGGTCGCCTCGGCCATCCCAGTCGGCCTTCAGGAAGGGGTGCATTGCCAGGATGGCGTAGGAGAGGGGTGACCCTCCCATCGCTCCTCGTGGGTGCCCAGTCTCATGCTCCATTCCCCTGCAAGCCAGCCGTCCCCCAGGTGGGGAGCTGGGGAGGCCATGCCTGGCCGGGCCCATTAGCCCCCAGCTGGCTCTTCTGCAGACCTCCCAGGGGGTGAGGACCGTGCCATTCGTGCATTTATACCTCAAGCTCCCCTTCCCGCTTCTCAGAGGGAGCCGGGGGAAGGTTCTCTGGGGGCCCTAGGGACCGGTCACCTCTGAGGCCAGGGTGGGGGGCAGCAGAAGACAGTTCAGAGCATCCCTGCTGAGCCAGGACGGGGGCAGGAGAGACTTGGGGCCTTGGGGCAAAGGGGTCTGCCGAGACTCCAAGCACCAGAGCGAGGAGGGGGCTGCCACCTTCCCTGAAGGACTGAGCGTCACGTCGGGGAACAGGGGAGCAGCCCCTGGTTTCTACTCTCAGGGTGGAAGCAGGAGGCCACGCCAGTGACAGGTGATCCCCTGCTAGCCCCAGGTAAGCGTGCAGCCCTGCCAAGTGCAGCTGGGTGACGTGGGCAAGTGTTTCAGCTTCTCCAAGACCTCATCTCCTAAATAAAACGAACTAGTGAAGACTAGCTTTAAAGTATTTAAAGGGGTGACGAGTGCTTATCACCCTCTGGGGTGCCTGCCACTTGGAGAGCCCCCAGCAATGGTGATGGCAGTCCCAGGACAAAGGTGAGATAGGCAGGTACCATGGGGAAGACAATTTAAGGAGAACACATACAATTCGTTTTTGAAGAGTCAGCTTATGAAACAACCAGGTGATTTATTCTCATTTATGTAGAAAAATGTATATGTAAATGCACAGAAAAAAACCTTCAAGGTTATAATCACACAGTAAATGGTGATACCCAGGGCAAAACCTTCTTTCTTCTTTACCATTTGAATCTTTAAAAATAAGACTGTTGGGGCTTCCCTGGTGGCGCAGTGGTTGAGAGTCCGCCTGCCGACGCAGGGGACACGAGTTCGTGCCCCGGTCCGGGAAGATCCCACATGCCGCGGAGCGGCTGGGCCCGTGGGCCATGGCCGCTGAGCCTGTGCGTCCGGAGCGTGTGCTCCGCAACGGGAGAGGCCACAACAGTGAGAGGCCCGCGTACCGCAAAAAATTCTATATTTTAAACCATCACCCATCAACAAGCCGTGAGTGAGCATTTACTCCTGCAGGGATTGTGCTGGGGACCAGGGGGCCGTGGAGAGGGGTCAAGTTGGACTCAGGCCGGCCTGAGGGGCAGACACGCCAGCTGAACTAGTGAGTAAGGGAAGGAGGGCGAGGGTATCTGGGGAGCACACAACATAGCACTGAGTCTAGGGGCCACTCCACATTTATTGAGTGCCCACTGTGTGCCGGGACCTGACTCAGGGGTAACCAAGACACAAACTCCCCCCACTGTACAGGGGACCTCACTTCGGTGAAGCCAGGCGTTAACAACCACCTGGTCCATTTTCATGCCGTGTACATGTTGTTTACTTTTATTTGGAAGTATTCACCATTCATTATTTCCTTTCATTGGTGCATTAGTCTGCTCAGCTGCCGTAACGAAATACCTCAAACAGAGGGCAATAAAAAAGCAGACATTTATTTTCTAACAGTTGTGGAGGCTGGAAGCCTGAGATCAAGATGCCGGACAAGTCCGTGCCAAGTAATGGCTCTCTTCTTGGCTTGCAGACCACCGCCTTCTCACTGTCTTCACATGGCAGAGGGGTGGGAGACAGGGAGGAGGGGAGAGAGAGAGAGAGAGAGAGAGAGAGAGAGTGCTCTGGCATCTCTTCTTAAAAGGACACCACTCCTACTGGATTAGGGTACCACCCTTATTACCTCATTTAATCTTAATTATCTCCCTAAAGGCCCAGCTCCAAATATAGTCACATTGGGGATTAGGGTTTCAACAGATGAATTTGGGGGGCGACACCATTCAGCCCTCTTTTTTTCCCTCAGTCCCAATATTTGATCTCCCTTCTATTTTCGCTGAAAGAGAAGATACCTAAAAAAGAGCAGCCGCATCTTCCCATCTCGTGTCCTGCACCCATGGCTGGACTCTCCGCTTCCTTCTGGGCTGACACCCCAGCTCCTAGCCGGGCCAATCCCTGGGCCTATGGGCTCTCACCTCCCCCAGGACCCCTTCCTGCAGCTTTCCTGATCATCAGCTTCCCCCTCTCTGCTGAATCACACCCATCTGCATACAAACAAGCAATAACATGCTTCTTTTAAAATAAGTAAAACCAGGGACTTCCCTGGCGGTCCAGTGGTTAAGACTCTGCGCTTCCACTGCAGGGGCACGGGTTCGATCCCTGGTCGGGGAGCTAAGATCCCGCATGCCGTGCAGCGCAGCCAAAATAATAATAATAAAATAAAGTGAATAAAACCTCTGCCTCCAAATCTCATTTCTCTGCCCTCCCCACCCACCTACCCATTATGACAAATCCCTTCAAAAAGCCACCCGCACTCCCTGACTCCACAGCTGGCCCCTCAGTGCATTTGGGGGGTCTCTGCTGCTGATTGCCGCCCCCTTGGAGGGGTCTTCTGGAACCACCAGCCCCTCCCACCCCTGCCCACTCTACCCCTTCCTCCTGCTCTGTTATCTGTGAGAGTCCTATGAACACTCCTGCATAACCGCTGTCACGGTCTCTGCGACAGTTACCGCATCGGAAGCTGTGTTCTTGCTGACCAATCACTTCCCCTCAGAACCTCAACCCCAGAAGAGAAGTAAGTGTCTGTCTTCTGGTCACCAGCACCCCCAGGACCTGGGGTAGCTTTGGCCCCATCTGCCCTCAGTCAGCGTTTGCAGGGTGGATACCTAACGAATGCTAGGAAGAAGCAGGCAGGGGCAGGTGGGGTGGGAGGTGTCGGCCCGCGGGCATCTCCCCCCTCCCCACTCAGCAGGGGCAGGGCCCTGTCCTCCCCTCCTGGGAGAGCAGCCCAACCCAGCTCACTCTGTGCAGCTTGAGTGGATGTGTGTTCATGGAGCCCTGTGGGCAGCAACCCAGCAGCAGTGGCCTAGGATGGTGGAGGGGTCCCGCTGGATGGAGAGGGGCTGGGGGAGTGCCCGTCTGAGCCCCGGGAGGAGCCTCATTTGCTCCTTCAGGGCACCCCCTTCACCTGGCCTCTCCCATCTGCCCTCGGACCTCAGTACCTCCCAGGCCCACCCAGCCTCCGAATCCCCACCTTGTTAGTTACCCCCCCATCCCCGGTCCATCTCCGTACCTGGCGGTCGGTGTAACTGTCTAACTGTGTATTCGCCACCTCCTGCCAGCTGTGAGTCCTGTGAGGTTGGGCTCTGTCCATCAGAGTCATTGTTGTACATGTGTTCTGTGTGTGCGCGTGTACATGTATATACATGTCTGGGCATGTTGTGGGTGTATGCACATGTACTATGTGTGTATGTGTATATGTGCTATGTTTTATATATATATATGTATGTTGTCTGTATGTATATATGCTATCATATGTGTTTGCTATATGTTTGTATATATGTATATGTGCCTAAATATATGTGTTATTGGATATGTATAATATATATGACACGTGCTGTGTGTGCTATATGTAGGTATATGTTGTGTGTGCACGTATAGGTATATATGCTATTATGTATGTATATGTGTTCTCTCTCTATAGAACTGTGTAACTGGCACATAGTATAAATTTGTTAAATATTATTGAAACTTGTGTTGAACCTAAAGGAAAGACTTCTGACTGTAGCCACAAGGCACCTTTGGAGGTTGGTCTATGTGTGACATGGTACCACGCTCCCACTGTGGCTACAAAGAAATGTGGGAGAAAACAATCTCCTCCCACCCTCCCAAATAGAATACAGAGCTGAAAGATGAGAGACGGGAAGGGAAATCTCCAGGTGCCCCAGGAAACGTGCAACTAGAGCTGGTGCCAATGGCCCAAGTTACATCAGACAGGTAGAGGCTCCAGGGGGCAGGGGCTAGGTGGGGCTGGGGCGAGGAAGGGGAGAGGGGCTGAGAGGTAGCCTTGGGGCAAAATAAAGAGGAGAGAGCTTGATCAGGGGGAAATCCGTGAGGCCACAACCGGGGAGGACCCCGCTGCTTAAAGAAAGCAATGTTCATCCCAATGTCTTCAGGACCCTCTCCCTGCCTTAGGGAGAAGGGGAAGGGAAGGGGGCTGTGGGGAGGGTGAGCGGAGTTGAACACCAATTCGAGTAACCAAAGCCCCAAATTTGTACCATTCACAGGTGTAGAATCTGAATTTACACCAAATCTCCAAGCCAAGAAATTCAGGGGCTTCCCAGGTGGCGCAGTGGTTAAGAATCCGCCTGCCAATGCAGGGGACACGGGTTCAAGTCCTGGTCCAGGAAGATCCCACATGCCGCCGAGCAACTAAGCCTGTGCACCACAAATACTGAAGCCCTGTGCTCTAAAGCCCGCGAGCCACAACTACTGAAGCCCGCACGCCTAGAGCCTGTGTTCTGCAACAAGAGAAGCCACCGCAATGAGAAGCCCACGCACCGCAACCAAGAGTACCCCCGCCCGCCACAACTAGAGAAAGCCCGCGTGCAGCAACAAAGACCCAATGCAGCCAAAAATTTTAAAAATTAAAAAAAGAAATTCAACAAAATCCAAGTCTTGGACCAGTGAAATCCCAAAAGAAGTCAATGCCAAATGTATGAGTAGCAAAACTTTGGCAACCTGGTGGGTCTCGCGTAAGAAGAAGTAACGTTATTCCCATAGAAGACAGTCTCATATCTGCAAAGCACATGGGGAATGAATAGGGAGATTAGGAAACATTTAATTAAAAATTGGTATCAGATCAAGTAAACTTTAAGGCTAAAAAAGTATTAAAGATGAGGAAGGTCACTACATAAAAGGTACAATTCACCAGATCATATAATATTCTTGGATTTGTATACACTTAACAAAGTTTCAAAATAGGTGAAGGAAAGAGAAAAATGACAAAACTACAATCATAATTGGTTAATATTTGTAAAAGACAAAAAATTAATCAGGATACAGATCATTTAAACAATGCAATTTTAAAAGCTTAATCAAATAAGTTAATAAAGTAAACAGAGGGACTTCCCTGGAGGTCCAGTGGTTGGGACTTGGCCTTCCAATGCAGGGGATGTGGATTGGATCCCTGGTCAGGGAGCTAAGATCCCACATGCCTTGTGGCCAAAAGAACAAATTCAATAAAGACTTTAAATAAATAAATAAATAAATATGCAGAAATTGGCCATCTCTTATGCTACCAAGCGAGTCTCACAAATACCAAAAAATTGACCACATTATCTGACCACAACACAATATTAGAAACCAATAACGAGAAGACAGCCAAAGCATGTATTGTAAAATGTATTTCTAAATAATTTATGGAAATTTAAAATTCAAATTTAAAATGTTTTCAATTGTAAAATTTTAGATATCAAAAACAATGAAGACACTACATATCAAAACTCATGAAACATCTAAGGAAATACTTAGTAGCATATTGATAGCCCTAAATACCTATTAGAAAAAGAACATTTGAGAATTAATTACCAGAGAATTCAACACAAGAAGCTGCAGAAAGAATCACAAGGTAAATCCAAAGAAAGCAGAAGAAATAAAAGCATAAACTGAGAAAATGGGAAGCAAAGAAACAACAGAGTTGATTTTTTTAAATAATAGTTCTTGAAAACAAACCTCTGGCAAACTGATAAAGAAAAAAAAAGAGCAAAGTCACAAATTTAAAATGGCAAATAGAATTGAGGTTTTAAAAATTGTAAAAGAATACCATGTAACGTATTATACCAATAAATGTGGAACCAGAAAGCAGGAGCAATTTTCTAGAAAAATAACTTTACTTACTTTAACTCAAGAAGAGGATGAAAATCTAAATAAACCTAAAATATTAAATAAATTGGAGTTTGGGTTTTTTTTTTCCCAAAGCCATGCATATCCACTAACACTCACATAAAAATTACCAGACCAGATGGTTTTACCTTCTGCCAAATGTTCAAAGAAAGATATTCCTTACATGACACAAATTGTTCTAGAGGGTAGAGAAAAAGGACTCTCTCTCCAAGTCATTTTATGAAGAGTATAACCTTACAGCTTTGAAATAAAAAACAGACAAAGATAGCACCAGAAGGGGAAATTATGGGCCAATTTCACTTACGAACACAGACGAAAATTTTCTAAATAAAATCAGAACAACAGGAGTTAAAAAAAAAAAAAAAAAAAAAGCAAAGTAGAAATGGTTTGTCTTAGAAATATAAGGATGAATGAACACCAGAAAATGTATCAATATATATTCACCACATAAATAGACTAAGGGAGGAAAATAGAGAAAATTATTAAGTAGACACCACAGGAAAAAATCATGATACATTTCATCATTCCTTTATAAAAAAAAACTCTTAAAAAACTAAGAGGAGAACTTTCTCACCTTGATAAAAGATACAACCAAAAACTTAGAGCAAATACTATATCTAATGGAGAAACATTAGACACATTTTTGTTTAAGATTAGCAGGGAGATAAATGTGCCTGATTCCAGTCATTGTTCAGCATAATGCTAGGTGTTCTGGGCTATGCTATAAGACATGAAAAAGAAATTAGAGGTATGAGGACAGTTACATAGAAAATCAAAATACTCAACACACAAAGTGATAGAAATGATAAACTAAATGAGGTCATTTGCCTGATTAATAAAAACTACAAAAATCATCAGTGTGTCTCTACACCATCAATAATCAACAGGAAGATATCCTGTAACCATGATGGAGTAACTGGTACTAGACTAGCCCTCCCACTGTGAACAACCAAAAAACTAAAGAAAACATAAGAAACAACTGTTTGCAGATATTTTTGGACAAGAGGCATCCCAGGACTACAGTCTCTGAGACAAGAGAAATATGAGGTGAGCTCTAGTATCACCCCAGCTTTCTGCTTGGAGCTACTCTCTGGACAGTGGTACAGGAAGTGGGGAAAGCCAGGCAGAGCATGGTAGTCTCCCTGAGTTAAAGATAGAGAAGGCAGACTTTGGGGAGATTGAAGTGGCTGGAATTTGTGAGATGGAGTACCAGAGAGAAGGGAGCCAGCTACTCAGAGAAAGAACTGCAAAAATCTGCAGAGGGTCCCCTTGAGTCTTTGGTGGAAAAGTAGGCTGGTCATAGAAGGATGAAACTGGCAAAGAAAAACCACCTAGTAGCTGTCAGATAAAAACCCCTGGGGGGTTCACACAAAGCCACATATACTTTATTTTTCCTTTAATATTTATTTATTTGGCTGCACGCAGTCTTAGTTGTGGCACACGGGATCTTTGTTGCAGCATGCGGGATCTTTTTTTTTTTTAGTTGCGGCATGCAAACTCTTAGTTGCGGCATGTGGTATCTAATTCCCTGACCCGGGATTGAACCCAGGTCCCCTGCATTTGGAGCACAGAGTCTTAGCCACTGGACCACCAGGGAATTGCCCTGCCACATATACTTTAAAAACAACAACAGGGCTTCCCTGGTGGCGCAGTGGTTGGGAGTCCGCCTGCCGATGCAGGGGACATGGGTTCGTGCCCCAGTCCGGGAAGATCCCACATGCCATGGAGCGGCTGGGCCCGTGAGCCATGGCCACTGGGCCTGCGCGTCCGGAGCCTGTGCTCTGCAACGGGAGAGGCCACAACAGTGAGAGGCCTGCGTACCGCAAAAAAAAAACAACAACAGTGTGTTGATGTTGTAGGGACAGACAAACCAATGACACAGAATGGAGACTTCAAAAACAGTCCCATGTATAAATGAGAATATCCTAAAAACATACTGTTGAGTAAAAAAAACAAAAACAAAAAAAATAGCACAAATTCTAAATCACAACATTTATGTAAATTAAAAATACTTTATGGGCAACCACCTGTTTTGAAAGATAATTAGATGTCTAAGGACATATGTTAAACAGGTTAGAACAGGTGTGGGAAGGGACGGGAGAAAGAGGATGGAATTAAGAGGGTAACTGAAAGCAATAAATGATTTTATTTGATTTTCAATGGCCTGATGATCCTGGTGCACCATAAAGTCAGGGTATAACTAAACTGTTCTTTGCACCTGAGGTCCAGTTTAAAAAAATTAATTCACAGGGCTTCCCTGGTGGCGCAGTGGTTGACAGTTCACCTGCCGATGCAGGGGACACGGGTTCATGCCCCGGTCCGGGAAGATCCCACATGCCGCGGAGCGGCTGGGCCCATGAGCCATGGCCGCTGAGCCTGCGCGTCCGGAGCCTGCGCTCCGCAACGGGAGAGGCCACAGCAGTGAGACGCCCACGTACAAAAGAAAAAAAATTAATTCACAGAATTTGAAGATTTGGGGAGAAAAAAATGATACTATCATTAGATGTAGAAAAGGCTTTGATAAACTCAGTATGTCTTCATGATGAAAAAATAATTAAACTCAAAATAGAAGAGAACCTCTTAGCTTGACAAAGGGCATCTGTAACAACTTTGCACCTGCAGTGGTGGACCTGCTGGCAGATCCAGGCAGGGTGGGAGCCATGGGGAACGGGTCATGGTCTGTTGCAAAAAGAACCCAGCGTGAGAGTCCTGAAAGAGGAAAATCGGGGTGGGGGGCTCCCAGGAGTCCCCCGGGGTCCAAGTGACACAGAATCTCATGCTGGTCTACCTCCCTTCCATAGGATGAACAAGACTCTGAACAGCAGCCAGACCCTGGCAGCAAACTGGAGCAGCCCCGGGGTGCACATGCTGGGCACGGCCCACTGGGTGCTGGGCGCCCTGGTCATGTTCACCTGGGTGGGCAGCCTCATGGGCAACGGCCTGGTGGTCTGGCTGCTGGGCTTCCATGGGCAGAGGGGTCCCTACAAAGTCTGCATCCTCCACCTGGCCGTGGTCGACCTCCTCGTCCTCCACGCTCAGCCTAGAAAGCATCCCACTGGGGTGGGATGGGCCATGCATGGGCCACGTGGCCGACCCACGAGGTGGTGAGGACGGGGGAGCACTTTGCCCAGGTGGCTGGCCTGAGCCTGCCGACGGCCATCAGCACGCAGCGCTGCCTCTCTGTCCTCTTCCCCATCTGGTACAAGTGTCACCGGCCCCGGCACCTGCCGGACACGGTGTGCGTCCCGCTCTGGGCGCTGTGGCTCCTGCTGAGCACACTGGCCTAGGTCTGCAGCAGGTTCTGGCACCGGGACGAATGGCAGTGCTTCACGGTGGACTTGACCGTCAGCGTCCTCATCACGGGGGGATCTTCACGCCTGCGACGGCCACGGCCAGCCTCACCCTCTGCACGCAGGTGCAGAGAAGCTCCCAGCGGCGCCGGCCCACGCGGCTGTACGTGGCCATCCTGGCCTCCGTCCTGGTGTTCATCTGCCTCCTGCCCCTCGGCATCTCCGGGTTCCTCCTCTACTGGCTGGACCTGCCCCAGCGGATGAAGACTCCGTTCAGTCGCTTCGCCCGCCTCTCCCTGTCCGTGAGCAGTAGCGCCAACCCGGTCATCTACCTCCTGGTGGGCAGTCGGGGCGGCCGAGCCTGCGGGAGCCCCTGGGGGCCGTGCTGCGCAGGGCGCTGCGGAAGGAGCCCGAGCTGGAGGAGGGGCAGACGCTCTCCACTGGCACCAAATATAAGGCAGGGGTCTGAGAACACCGCGCCCTGGACGCCGCCTGCCTGGCTGGCCGGCTGTTGGGAGCCCCGAAGGCTTTGCGTCTCACCCTCTCGGGGTCCCCTTCCTACCTAACAAGGCTCCCCCACTGAATGTCATGTCCCAGATCTCACAATGCAGCTCAGCTGGGAAGATGAAACGTAATTTTTTTGCTTGGGGAGGATGTTCTGGCTAGAGGGCAGATGTTAGCGTTCAGCCCTGGCCTGATTGATGCTAATTATCTAAATCGTCTCTACAGGTGGGTAGCATGCTTCCCATTTGGGTGGGAAGGGGCGCCCTCCCAGCCTCCTCCCCCTAAGACGGTATCTTAGTACAGGAGGTGGGATGTGGTTCGTGTGACCCTGTGGGCCCAGGCTGGTCCTTGGGCATGTGCTGGTAGCAGCTGGCCGCAGGGTGGTGCCCCTGGTCCACCTTCCACCAGGTGTCCGGCTGACCCCCTCCATCCCTGCAGGCTGCAGCCAGTCAACTGTGTTGCCACTGCTGACCCAGCTCCCGCTGGCCACGCACGGGTCATGAGATGGCCTTGTCCTCCATGTGGCCCCTGGGCGGCACCTGACCCCCGGCCTTTGCCTTCGGGTCACCTTGCACCCACGGCAGGTCTGATTGCTTTCCCCCAGGAGGCCACACTGCAGCCGGAGAGCCCCTGGCCGACCCCTCTGGAGAGGGGCAATTGTTGAGGGGACGGCGCCCCAGGAGGCGGGGGCAGCCTGGAGGCAGCTGCATCCCAGAGACCCACGTGACTAGCAGAGCGAGAGTCTGTGCTCCAAATGATTGCCCCCCGCCAGGGTCTGCCTCAGCTTGCCCCAAACACTTCTCCCCTTCCGGTGCCAAAGTGCAAAGAGGGAAAACTGGGGGCGATGCCCTTCTCCCCACCCTCCCTCTTTTCTTCCCACCAGCTCCTGGGTCCAGGACAAGAGTGGATGCATCACACCCTTTGCTACTGTCCAGTATCCGGCCTCGTGCCTGGGGGCTTGGGTGGAAAGGGGGCGTCATGGGAGGTCCATGATGGGAAAGCATAAAGAGGAGGGGGGAGGAAAGACAGGAAGTGGAAAGGGCGGCTCCCAGGACCCCAGCCCCACCCGCACGGCGGCGTCTTGCCGTGTGATCCTATTCTGTGTATCAGTAGCAGAAGAATACTTTGTTCCTTCTCTTGGCATATCCTTCCAAAGCAGTTCCCAAGCTCCTCCTGAAACATGGAGGCTCCGAGCCAGATGGGGCCAAGGTCAGAGCTTCAGAAAGGAAGAGAAAAGCTCGTTGATGATCTATAAAAAGTACAGTATCGCAGCACATCTCCGCGTCTAGAACTGGGAGAGTCCTGGGAACTAGTGTGTGTGGAGCTGGGGCCCGTCGTCCTCGCCTCCGCTGCCCGCCCCCACCCCCGCCAATCCCTGTCCTGGCCTCCCCGTGGCATTCACTGAACTGAGCTGAGGACTGCGCGGCGCCTGGAAGCAGGTGTGCTCTGAGTGCCCTCTGTTCCCTGGGTCACCTGCTTTCCCATCTCAGCTCAGACCCCGAGGTCTGCGTGTCCCAGGGAGGTGTGAGAGGTGGAGGCTCTTTATCAGTCATTCCAGGCATCTTACGGAGCACCCAGCACCAGTTTGGACCTTGCATGCCATACGCACTAATAAGCGCTCATTTGGCTAGTAAGAATAACTGACACCTGTGTAGTACTGTGTAGCAGCGGGGCTCAGAGAGGCCAATGTTTTGTCCAGCGCCACACAGCTAGCGAATAGAAAGGCTATGATTTAACCCTTATCTTTTGACCACAAGCCCCATCCGTGCTCCATAGCCTCCTCTAACCTGGGCAGGGACAAAGTGGCCCATCTGAAGCAGATGGTCAGTGATGAGGGAAACCTCACCTCTTGGGGGTAAGTGAGGCGAGGCCCATCACAGGGTCCCTCAGCTGCATGTGGAAGGAGAGGAGCCCTAGAAATTATTCACACAGTTTTGTTCGTTTGTTTGTTTTTTAATTTTTGGCTGCACCGTGCGGCATGTGGGATCTTAGCTCTCCGACCGGTGATCGAACCTGCGCGCCCTGCATTGGAAGGCGGAGTCTTAACCCCTGGACTGCCAGGGAAGTCCCCACACAGTTATGTTTTGGTAAAATTTACTATATTCTACATCAGGCCACGTGACGCTGGCATGGCTGCAGGTATCCAGGGGATCTGGCTAAGGGAACGTGGAGTTGGTGGCACCTGCAGTGTGGGCTTCGTGGGGAACATTTATGTGATTCACAGCCCCCATTTCTGTGTGTAGCTGTGATCAAGGCAAACCATCTCGGCAAAGGAATGCCTTTCAGGGGCGTTCCCACCACCCACTGTGCCAACTCGCCCGGCAGCATCCTGGAGAAAAATGCAGGCCCAGAGTTGTAAGGAAATCGGAACATCTCCAGAATTGAGTGGGGGGTGGGCAGTGGAGAAGAAATAGGCTTGAAATGTACATAACCGGAAGCTAGTCTATGGGGAGATTCCTATCTCACGGATGCCTAGTCAGAACAGTTCTCATCTGTAAGAAATATCCTTGAAATTGCAGCATGTATAACCATAAAACATGCTATACCTTTTTTTTTCTACAGGAGACGTGCAAAAACGCAGTTTATCAGACATCCTGTCTTTGTAGGCATAATCCTGACCGGCAGAATGTCTGGGTGAAGTTACATGTGTTATGCATCTCAGCTATTGCTATTGTTAAATAAATCTGATCATTGAGGAGAAACCAAGTTCTCTTTCTACTTTCTCTATAGAAATACTACAAAATGTGCAAAAACAAGAACTTGGGGTCACACGGTTGGGGTGGGAGGTGCATCTGGCCTCTGTCACACGCTGGCGGTGCAGGCTCGTCAAGTCACTAAGTCTCTCTGATTCTCCCTGTTCACGTCTTTGAAGTGGGGACAATACTAGTCCCCGTCTCCTGGGTTCACAGAGCATTCAATGAGATGATCGTGCTGCGTTTAGCTGTACATGGCCCACAGCAAGGACTCAGTGAGTGCTTACTATTTGTATGCGCCGGATCTTTTGGAGGACTGGGGAGGGATGCACCCAGCCTCTGGTCCCCTTTCCTAGGACCCCGCAATTTACTACTGTCCCTCTTTTCAGGACAACTTGGTTAATCAAGGAGACCTCCACTCCAGAGACCATAGGGGTCCCCTGAGTCTCTCCTATCAGGTCCTCACCATCCCAGAACATCTAAGGGCTGATCTAGGACCTACACTGGCCAGGTCCCTCTCTCCCAGGATGCTGAATCATGAAGAGGGCAGGAGAAGCATCTGGAAGTCATCCATTCCCACAGTGGCAACCCGACACTTAACTCAGATCTTGTCCCGATGCCTGTTCTGTTTTCAAGCTGGTTCTCCAGTCTGGGTGTTGATTGCCCAAGCTCTCCGTTCTCTTTCCAGATGATGTCCTTTATTACTTGACCACAAGAGGTTTTTGTTGCCTGCACCAAGGAACACTAACTTACACAAGAACTCCTATCAGAAAGGCAACAGATCTTCCAGTTAATAACGCAGGGCTCTGAGAACTGAGACCTGGCTGAGGGCGCAAGGCTGGTAAAGAATGAGCCCCAAAACTCCCTGCCGCGTGGGCTCCCTGTAAGTCCCTGGAGGCGGCCCCGCGCTGTGTCCATGAGGTCATATGTTCGTGGAATTTGCAAGGTGATGTATTTTAACCAGGACTGGTTACCCCTGATGCCCTATTCCTCACCAACTTCCCTTGTCACTATCCCCTTCTTGGCAGTGACGTTGGAGTGGCCACGGACGGACATTTGGGGGAGGCTGAGTCGGAGATAGCCTCAGTTTCGGTTTAGTGACAGATATATACGTAGTTCACTCTCACTTCCATGTAACGATGGTTCCCAGGTCTGATTAATGGGTTTACCAGTGTCAGGACACAAAGGGTCTGGGTGGTGGAGGAGAAATGTACAAGCCAGGAGCCAGGCTATGGGAGAGCCTTCCAATCACCAGATTCACAGCATTTTTTTTTTTTTTTTTTTTTTTTTTTTTTTTTTTTTTATGGTACGCGGGCCTCTCACTGTTGTGGCCTCTCCCGTTGCGGAGCACAGGCTCTGGACACGCAGGCTCAGCGGCCATGGCTCATGCCCCGGTCCGATAACGCAAAAAAAAAAAAAACCCGCTCTAGAGCCCGCGAACCACAACTACCGGCGGCAGGCGGATTCTCAACCACTGCGCCACCAGGGAAGCCCCAGATTCACAGCATTTTAAATGGAGGAATCCGTTCTCCGGGATGCTACGCCGTAGCAAACAACTGTGATGCACCCTAGATCCCATCAGAGAAAAAGCTGCCCACACAGCCGTTGACGTCTGCAGTGTTTCCAGTGGTTATAGGTGTTCTTTCCGAGTCCATCTTGTAAATGGGATATTTTAACACACAGCCCAGCCAGGCTTCTCCTCTGAAACAGCTGTCATAACGAGAGAGTAGCCCATCACAAAGCTGTTCAAGGCATATGTCACGGGGACGGTGACATTTTCAAGACTCCAAAATATATTTTTGAAAACTGGATGATGTGGAAGAAAAACAGAGATTGTAAATAACAAAAAAAGATTGTTCAAATGTGGAAAGATATTTTGGAACATTTCCAAAAATAGTGAAAAATTATAAACTCTTGGCTTAAATAGATATGAAAATGACCTTCTTTTGTTATCTTTTTCTTTGTGTGTGAAAGAAGTAAATGTTCAGATTAAAATTAATGAACTGTGGTAAAAAAGGGATAAAGATAAATAATGAAGTCAATAGAAGTTACTTTGAAGAGAGCTGAATTGTAGCCAAAAGTAATTCCCCAAGAGGAAATCATTTTAGAATAGAAGAAATGAATGAGCTCTTGGATCCTGATAATCTGATTGATGAAGAGAAACGTGTCTTAAGAACACGTTGGGGGGCTTCCCTGGTGGCGCAGTGGTTAAGAATCTGTCTGCCAACGCAGGGGACACGGGTTCGAGCCCTGGTCCAGGAAGATCCTACATGCCATGGAGCAACTAAGTCTGTGCACCACAACTACTGAGCCTGTGCTCTAGAGCCCGTGTGCCACAACTACTGAAGCCCGCGCGCCTAGAGCCCGTGCTCCGCAACAAGAGAAGCCACCGCAATGAGAAGCCCGCGAACCACAACGAAGAGCAGCCCCTACTCGCCACAACTAGAGAAAGCCCGCGCACAGCAACAAAGAACCAATGCAGCCAAAATAAATAAATAAACTAATTAGTTAAATTAAATTTTTTAAATGTATAGGACATTACCAATAATGAATTGTGGAGCTAAGAAACATTTTTAAACTACTAATATTACAAAATAAATGTTGATCAGCCATGCTAAAAAAAAAAAAAGATCGAATTACCTTTCAGCTCTCTCTATGGAAAATATTCAACACTATTGACGTATTTAAAGGCTATCAAAGAATGTGCAGCCAAAAAAGGTAGGAAAAAACACTGCAGATATTTTTCTCTATTTTGCATTATTTGTGGTATTTGTGAGCTTTTAAAAATCTGTGATTTGGGCTTCCCTGGTGACACAGTGGTTGAGAGTCCGCCTGCCGATGCAGGGGATGCGGGTTCGTGCCCCGGTCCCAGAAGATCCCACATGCAGCGGAGCGGCTAGGCCCATGAGCCATGGCCGCTGAGCCTGCGCGTCCGGAGCCTGTGCTCCGCAACGGGAGAGGTCACAACAGTGAGAGGCCCGTGTACCGCAAAAAAAAAAAAAAAAAATCTGTGATTTGCTGTGATTTCTTTTCCCATTCTAAACAAATACTCATTGTATCTAAATTTGTTGTTATAATTTTGTATTCTTTTTCTTAAAGAGCACCCCCTTCTTTTTTTAATTTATTTATTTATTTATTTTGAATTTTACTTTATTTTTTTATACAGCAGGTTCTTATTATTTATCTGTTTTATACACATCACTGTATACATGTCAATCCCAATCTCCCAATTCATCCCACCACCACACCCGCCACTTTCCCCCCTTGGTGTCCATACGTTTGTTCTCGACATCTGCTTCTCCATTTCTGCCCTGCAAACCGGTTCAGCTGTACCATTTTTCTAGATTCCACACATATGCGTTATTACACGATATTTGTTTTTCCTTTTCTGACTTACTTCACTCTGTATGACAGTCTCTAGATCCATCCACGTCTCTATAAATGACCCAATTTCGTTCCTTTTTTTCTGGCTGAGTAATATTCCATTGTATATATGTACCACATCTTCTCCATCCATTCGTCTGTCGATGGGCACTGAGGTTGCTTCCCTGACCTATAGCAAGAGCACACCTTCTTGTTGATAAGCTTTGGGCCCCACAAAATTTTTCCCTGGATGGAAGGCAGAGGAATTCCCGTTCAGTGTTAATATACGATATGAGTTTTTCTCTTTCTGACTTATTTCACTCTGTATGACAGACTCTAGATCCATCCATGTCTCTATAAATGACCCAATTTCGTTCCTTTTTCTGGCTGAGTAATATTCCATTGTATATATGTACCACATCTTCTCCATCCATTCGTCTGTCGATGGGCACTGAGGTTGCTTCCCTGACCTATAGCAAGAGCACACCTTCTTGTTGATAAGCTTTGGGCCCCACAAAATTTTTCCCTGGATGGAAGGCAGAGGAATTCCCGTTCAGACCCTGGGATGGTTAGCAGAACCCCTGGGTCAACGGAGGACAGCCTGAGGGGTGACCACAGAGCCACAGAGAAAAGTGGGAGGAGCCCCCAGGAAGAGTGGGAGGAGCCTCAGGACTCCTACTGGGGCTCAGGGAGCTGGGGGGCTGGAGGGCTGCTTCTGACAGCCCAGGTTACCTTAAGTCAACAGAATGACTGCTCAAATCCCTAATTTCTTGTTTTGAAATCTGGACTAAAACTTGGGGAATTTCTATGCCCATGCTGAAGAAAAACAATTTTTTTTTTTTTTTAGTAATCTGGAGGCAGAGACTGATTTGGAAAACAAGCAAGCAAACAAACAAACAAACCAAACGAACTCACAGTGTGCTTTTGCAATTTGCTGAATTAGAACCTCTGTTGAATTCACCAAGTCATGGGTCTGTTATTCATTCAACAAACATTTGGGATCATTTACTGTGAGCCAGGCATTGCTCATAAGAGGCTGCACTTCTGTCCATGGAGATGTTGAGAAGGTTCCAGAAGACACGGGGCAGATCCCGACCCTGAAGCACCCATAGGCATCTCTTGCTGGAAGCTTTCCCCTCCTCCTTGTCTGAGGCCACCCCTCCCTTCCCTGAGGAGCTGCTGCCTTCCCAGAAGAGCTCTGTTAAGGAAGTAGTCTGTAATCCCCTCCGCGTGGACCCCGTAGTCATCCTTACCTGAGCCCGGGTGGGTGGAGAGAAGGGCGGGAATTCCATACCCCAAATAAGTAAACATCTGGGTGATTGTTGTGGGGATGGGTTTGGGGGAGTGCTTCACAGAAAAGGGTGCAAAGTTACTTAAGACCAAGTGAAACGGGTCGGTGTGCGTGTGTTTATAGAAACCACACAAGGTTGGACGTGGTCCTGGGAGTCTGAGGGCCGTTAACACGAATCTGAAACTCACCTGGGCGGGGTGGGGAGGGACATCGAATGACAGAGCCCTCGGCTTAAGGTAGATGGAGGGATCCGAAGACCACAGAAAATGGGGGAAATCTGGCATGGGAGTCCCACCCTGCCCCCGCCACGGCCCCAGAGAGGACCCAGAGGGACTCGAGACACCCACGGAAAAGGCAGTGCCGGGACATTCCAAGATGCTTGGCGTGAGGGGAATGTGTGAATCGGGAGGGGGCGTGTGCCGATGGCCTTGCTCTCTGGGGTGGTCTCACATCCAGTCCCTTTTCTACGTGAACCAGGGTTCCCTTGTAGGAATGGCCTTCCGGTCTTTTTTTTTTCAGGTTGTACCATGGGATTTTTTTAAAGGTGTACAATGTGGTGATTTAATACACGCATACACCGTGAAATGATTACTGCAATGAGCTTAACACATCCCTCACCTCCTCATTGCATGGCGTGTGTGGTGGCAGCATGTAAGAACCACTCCCTTAGCAACTTTCCAGTGTGCAGGACAATATTGTTAACTGCAGTCACTGTGCTGGGCAGTCGATCCCCCGAACTCATCCATCTATAACAGAAGTTTGTTCCCTTCACCCAGCATTGACCCCATTTCTCCACCCCCCGCCCCTGGCAACCACAGTTCTACTCTCTGCTTCTATGAGTTTGGTTTTTCTAGATTCCACACTCAGGTCAGATGGCTCAGGATTTGTCCTTCTGTGTCTGGCTTAATCTCAATTAGCACAATGTCCTCCAGGTTCATCCAAGTTGTGGTAAAAGGCAGGATTTCCCTCTTTTGATGGCTGAATAATATTCCACTTGATGCCTACACCACATCTTTATCCATTCATCCATCCAGACACTTAGCTTGTTTCCATATCTCGGCTATTGTGAGTGATGTGGTGATGAACATGGGGGTGCAGATCTCTTCAAGAGGCTGGTTTCATTTCCTTGGGATAAATGTCCAGAAGTGGTCGTTCTGCTTCTAATTTTTTGAGGCACCTCATCACTGTTTTCCCATAACTCCTGTAACCAGCCTCCCAGTCTCGGCCAGTATGGGCCTCCCACTGTCAAGTGCCGACCCTTCAGCTGCTGGATCATCAGAGAGAGGTCCAGGGGCTCCCAGGCTTGGCAATTAGGGCAATGAGGGGTCAGGGGGCTCGGGGTAAGAGCAAGTTATCAACCGCACCAAGATGGTCCTGTATGTCAACGGCCTCGAGGCCTGACTGTACACACAGTGGCTGAATGCCAGCGTGGGTGACAGGACCAGAGGGGGCAGCCCCTACACAGCCACGTGAGCAGCACAGATGGCGCTGACGGGGCCTGCGGTGGGCCGTGGGCAGTGAGCAAGTGACCAGGTGGACGGAGCAGGGCGGTATAGGAGTGCAGCTGGGAGCCTGGCCTGGATCCCCACCGGCCAGGGGGAGGGGGGCTACGAAGGGAGGGGGCACCAGGGGCCACGTGATCCATCAGGGCCCTGGGTCTCTGTGCTGGCCCTGTTCACCCAGAGGCCTGCAGACCAGGAACAGAGACCGGGGGTAGACTCACCCCCAAGTTCCTGCCACCCCACTGGGTCAGTGCCCCAGGAGACACGAGGGGCGCATGGTTTCTGCTCAGCCACACGCCAGGCCGGTTGGCACCCTGCACGGACCACGCATACAGCAGACATTTAATATGTGTTTGGTCAAGTGCGAGTAACTCCACCTTGTGCTGGGCCTGGTGCTCACAGGGGGCCCACAGGTGCACCCTGGCTTCTTTCAGCCTCTCCTTTGAGGCCATTTCCTGCCTCCTCTGCACAGACTCCTGGGCAGCAATGGTCTCCCTGCCCCGGTCCACTGACCTCTGGCCTCGCCTTCTACAACTGCGCCCACTAGCTCCAGGCCGCCTCAGGACCTTTGCACCTGCTGTTCCCTGTGCCTAGAATGCTCCTCTCCCACCTGCGTGCAGAGGTCTCTCCCTCACCTCCTTCAGGTCACTGCTCAAATGTCACCTCTTCAAAGAGGCCTTTCCTGACCACCTTACATAAAATAATGCAACACATACACACCCCTCAATCTTTGAACCTCAATTCATTTCCCCCGTGTGCCCACCACTGTGTAACACATGTTCACTATGAGAGCAGGGGCTGTGTCTCTTTCAGTCACTGCTGTGCTCCAGACCTAGGACAATACGTGGTACAGAGGCCCAGGACATGTTTGTGGAATGTCCCACTTGGCATGCAGGCCTGAGGGCCAAGGGGACAGCAGCCACGATACTGGGGGTGGGGGGAACCCAGGTGGTTCAAGTCCACACTCATCTCCAAGAGGACCTCCCTCAAATGACACACCCCATGAGCGTCCTCCCCCATACCCAGGTGGGACCGTTGGTGTTTGTGTGGACACACGTGTGACTGTGTGAACAAAAGTGAGAAATGAGTGTGTCTGCCTGCTGGCGTACATCTATGTTGTGTGTCCAAAGTACATGACCCACACCATCCTCACCTGGTGCTGGCCACTGGTCTCCAGCTGTTTCATGCATCTGTAATATTTTTTTCTCCCCTCCGTAGGGCGAACTCCCTGAGAGAAAAGCCTGACTCTTTTCAACCTTGCCTAAGGCTGATGGCAAAGACTGCAGTCCATCACCAAAATCTGACTTTCAGAATGAACAAGCAAGCCCATGCATGAGCTGCTACTTTGCTTTATCTACTTTGAGCCTATGTTATTAGGAGCATACAAATTTAGGGGTGTTATATCCCGGGAAATTGGAGCTTTGGTGATAAATTATGAAGTTACCTTCATGAATCCTAGTCGTGTTATTTCTTTACAGCCTATTTGTCTGATATTAACACAGCTTCACCAGCTTTCTTTTGGTTGGTACTTGCATGGTGCATCTTCTCTCCTTCTTTAACTTTCAACCTTTCTGTATCCTTATCTGTTAGATGTATCACTTGTAAACAATTCAGAGTTGGATTGAGTTGCAACTTTGAAAATTAAACCCGCCATGGCAGTGAGTGGGCCTGTGTGTCCCGATTCCCACACCCCACCCCGGAGTCCGTACAGGTGAGCAGGTGGGAAGGCCCCGCCCTCACTGAGGGACCACAGTGATCGGGGAAGGGCGGGAGGGGAAGCACTGACTCTGCCTTTGAGCCTCGGCTCCACCACTACCTCCCTGGGTGCTTTTTGTCCTCTCTGAGCTGTGTTCTCATCTGTAAAATGGGAACAACCACCTCCCTCCGCTACCAGGCTGCTGTACCGAAGGGATGTCCTGCATCCATCTATCAGTGGGCACTGAGAAGTGTTATCCCTAAGGTGGAACCCTGGGCCTTCTGGTGAGGTGGCCTGTGCTGCATTGGAGCTGTATGGACACATCCTAGCCCTGCCTGACCCATCCCAGGCCCCCTCCGTCCTGTCCCCGGGTCCGCCAAGGGTCAGGTAAAAGTCCCCCCGAGGGCACTCACAGGATCTCAGAGGACGAGTTTTCATCCCAAATAAAGCCAGGACTTATTTGGCTCTTACATCACCTATGCCTTATTTTCCGGGGCAGGGCTGTACCCCGTCCTTGACTCAGGAGCTCCACTTCAGACTTGCAGAGCCCAGGGCACACTCACTCCAGAGACAGCTAGGGGCAGTAAACAGGGCAGTGAGGATGACCAAGGGGGCTGGATGACAAAGGACAAAGTGATGACCAGGAAAGGCCAGGATAACCAGGGGAGGCCAAGATGAACGGGGAAGCCAGGGTGACCAGGGGAGGCCAGGATGACAGGGGGCCGTCAGGGTGACGCTCTCCGTCCTGGCCAGGCAGCCTCCACTCCAGTCTGCTCCAGTCCGCTCTGTGGCCGAGGCCCCCTGGCCCCCAGAGGCTCCTCTCAGTTCCCTTTTGCCAAGGGGAACATTTGCCTTTTCCAGACCTGGCTCACTGCAGTCTGACTCAGGGAGGACGCGGAAGAGGGAAAAGCAGAGGTAAGAAGAGAGACGGCCAGTCACCTCCCCAAGCCTCCTCCCTCCCCAGACTCCTGCCCTTTCAAGCAGCGATTAAGGGGTGCAGGGAGGGAAGCCCACTTCAGAGAGCCGCCAAACACCCGCAGTGGGGATGTATAAGCCCGATGCGGCATCTCCCGCACCTCCAAAGAGGTGCACGTGCCCCCTCACAGTGACCCCCTCGCAGAGCGTCCGCACCTCCAAGAGTGACCCAAGGCAGCCTCCTCACCTGGCCAGGCTATTCCGCCCGGAAACAAAACGTGGTAACCAGGGAGGGAGCCGAATCAGCACCCTGAGCAAGCCCTGCCCCAGGCCCGCCCCCCAGGCCCTGCCCCGCCAAGCCCCGCCCCGCCAGGTCCCCGGGATAAGCTCCTCCCCAAGCCCCGCCTTGCCCCCTACAAGCCCTGCCCTAGGCCCCAGGACCAGGCCCCGTCCAAACAAGCCCCACCCAGATAAGCCCCGCCTCACCAGGGCCCACCTAAATAAGTTCCTCCCAAGTCCTGCCCTTTCCCCGGACAAACCCCGCCTCCAGACCCCTCCCAGCCTCAAGCCCCGCCCTCCACCGCCTGTAAAGATCCCCCTAGCAAGGGTCCCACACTGGTGAGGAAGGGCTGGGCCTGACTGGGGCGGAAGGGAGCATGTAGTAGGGGGCCCTGGAGCTCAGAAGCCTCCCACTAGAGCCCCTGCCCAAACCGAGGAGCCCCCTCACGCAAACCGCTTCCAGCAGTCACAGCCCCACCATGGCTCCCGCGGACCCTGAGCCTCTAGTCCCAGGGGTGCCTGAGACCAGCCTCCTCCTGCCCCAGCCTGGTCAGAGGAGGCTGTGTGCCGGTGAGGCCCCCCTGAGTCAAGACCCACTCAAAATGTGATTATTAACCTGTCAGCACTTGCACGCAGGCAGCCCTCACTGGGGGCCGTGCACAGTCCCAGGCACCGTGCAGACGAGCCCCTTCAGTCCCCCACAGCACTGGCAGGGCATCCTCTTAGCACCTCCTTCCACAGCTGAGGTAGCTGAGGTGGTGAAACACTGAGGGGCTTGTCACCAAGCCAGGAGGCAGCAGACATGGACTCTGAGGCCAGGCGTTCAGCTCCAGAGTCTGTGAGCTCAACCCACGTGCCTTTAGAAGGTCAGCACTCTTCATACTCTCAGCAAACCCAGAGCCCAGCACGAAGCTGCACTGGTAAATAGACAACTGGATGTACCCTTAGTGCTCCCCGCCCTGAAACAAACCAACCTCAGGGTTGCATCCAGTGACACTAGACAAGACCAAGAGCAGGGACGAGGCGCATTCTGACAACTGGAGAAAAAGTGAAGCTGCACACTGGTCAGGGAGACCCCCCCCCCCACCCCCCCAGAAGGTTGGAGGACTCTTTACTGGGTGTGTTGGTTTCCTGTTGCAGCTGTAACAAATGACTACAAATTTAGCATTTTAAAACAACACAGATTTGGACTAATATCTCTGAGTAGATGGACTTGGAGCTACTTTTTTTTTTTTTTTTAATAATTAGGAAAACACAGCTCTTTGTAGGGGTACTTTAGTCTGTTGTTGTCTGCAAGGTCGCTAAAGCGTGATGCTACAGAGAGCTTCTGGCCTGCGAAGCTTGCATTTTGAATGAAATGAGACTTATTAGCTAAATCACAGCCAGTGCTTCACTTCTTAACCTTGTTCAGCAAATAACATTTTCTCAGGGTCTCAGGGTCCTATTTTCCATGTCTCTCTCTTAGTTGTATCAGAACCAGATCTTCAGTATTTTAAACTTGGTGACACATTTACATATGCTAAAAAATGAAAGTGGAATGCAATCCCTACAATGGTATAAAAATGAAATATTTCTTTAGTTAGAGATTATTTGAGTAACCACTTTAAGCTATGGGTTCTAAAAACTGAACAAAAAATGAAATATAGGGACTTCCCTGGCAGTCCACTGGTTAAGACTCTGTGCTTCCACTGCAGGGGGCACGGGTTCAATCCCTGGTCCGGGAACTAAGATCCCACATGCTGTGCCGCGTGGTCCAAAAGAAAAAAGAAAGAAGAAAGGAAGACAAATTTCCACTTGAAATAAATAAATAAAATACAGATTCGTCATCCTACAGTTTGGGAGGTCTGAAGTCTAAAATGGGTCAGTAGGGCTGCATTCCT
>NW_006792775.1:4613056-4636269 GCF_000442215.2 Lipotes vexillifer
TCCTGCTGGAGGCTCTAGAGAAGAATCCCTTTTCCTTGCCTTCCAGTTTCTAGAGGCTGCCTGCTTTCCTTGGCTGGTGGCCACTTCCTCCATCTTCAAAGCCAGAAGCATAACATCTTCAAATCACTCTCTCTCAGCTTCCATCACCACATCACCTTTTCCGTCTCTCACATGCCTGCCTCCCAGATCTTCCAAGGACTTACTGGGCTCACCCAGACAATCCAGAATAATCTCCCCATCTCAAGACCCTTAACTTAGTCACATCTACAAAGCCCTTTTTGCCATATAAGTTCACATATGCACAAGTTCAGGACATTAGGACATGAACATCTTTGGGGGACCATTATTCTGTCTACTGCACAGTGGAAAATGGCCTATCCAAGAGCCAAGACTGGGACTTCCCTGGTGGCGCAGTGGTTAAGAATCCGCCTGCCGATGCAGGGGACACGGGTTCGTGCCCCGGTCTGGGAGGATCCCACATGCCGCGGAGCGGCTGGACCCATGAGCCATGGTCACTGAGTCTGCGTGCCCGGAACCTGTGCTCCGTGACGGGAGAGGCCACAACAGTGAGAGGCCCGCATAACGCAAAAAAAAAAAAAAAAAAAAAAAAATCTGCCTACCATTCACTCTTTCTCAGAAAGTCACTAATAGCACAAACCAAGAAAGAGGGGTGTTTCAGTTCTGTCAGAGTATTCGAGGATGAATTCATAAAAGCTCACAGAAAATTAAGCAAATAGAAAAAAACCAAGGCAATTAATAACTCTATGAAAAGCAAAGAGTTGTATGAGAAAGGAAATGAGAGCAGAGTCCTTCATACTTCTCTCCTCTATTCTGATTTGTCCTCCTACATGAGCCCATTTAGTCCCATGGTCTTAAATACATTATAGACCAGTGAAACCCTTCTCTCCCATTGTATCCCATTACCCATCTCCCTCTTGAGAGTCAAACTTCCATATCAACCTGTCTTCGTAACACCTCCCCTTGGGTGTCTAATAGGCTCTACAAACTTAGCACATCAACAGCAGAGTCCTTGCAGTCCTGGGACCCAGCAGAGCCCTGAGTCCTGGGCTCTTCTCACAGTCTGCTCCATCTCAGGAATTCTAACCCCGTCCACCAGCTGCCTAAGCCAAAAACCCAGGAGGTGTCTTCACCTCTCTTTTCAACCCCTTATCTCCCACATCCTTTCAGCAATCCTGTAAGTTTAAACCCAAAATATATCCAGGTCTCTCCATCAATCCCTCACTTTCTCCTTGCCTCTGCCTCTGCCCCTGCAATCCATCCTTTACCAGTCTTGGGTCTCAGTGGGTCTCAGAGTAAAATGTAAGCTCCCTTTCACTGCCTCTGAGGTCCTGCCCCACCTGGCCACCACCCCCATCACTCTCTGCCCCACTCACACTCACCTTCCACTGGCTCCTCAACAGAGTCCATCTCGTTCCCGTCTCAGGACAGTTGCACCCACTCTTCTCTTGACCCCAAATGTCCTTCCTCGTGGTCTTTGCACGGCTTCTCCTTCTCAACACTGAGATTCCAGTTCTAACATCACCTCCTGGTGTCAGCTCCTCAGATAGGCCTTCCCAGACCCCAGGACCTTCCACTGGCCACTCTCTGAGATGATCGTATTTCACCGCCCCTCTTCCCATCCCACTCGATGTCACTTCCAGAACATACCAGCCCCCAGAGCTCAGGAACCCTGCATGCTCTGTTCATTCCATGCCCCACTGTACCCCAGAGCCCTCGTACAGCACCTGCCACTTAAAAGCTTTTAAAGAAATCAAAACCCGCCCCCCAAAGTAAATAACCTTAATCAGGGGTAGGCACACTTTTTTCTGTCAAGGGACTGGTAGGAAGTATTTTAGTCCTTGTGGCCACACGGTCCCTGCACAGCCACTGGACTCTGCCATTTCAGGGACAGACAGTAACCAAATTGGCAGGGCTGTGTTCTGATAAAACTTTACTAATAGACACTGAAATTTGCATTTTATGCCAGTGTCATATGTCACAAAACATTTGTCTCCTTTTGATTTTTTTCAACCATTACAAAATGTAAAACTCATTCTTAGCTTTAGGGCTGTACAAAAAAGGGCAGAGGGCCAGATTTGGCCTGAGGACTACAGTTTGCCAACCCCTGATCCGAATAACATTAGGAAAATGGTTTACTGAATTACAGAGAGCTCCATGATGTAATACATGATGTAATACTCACAAGGCAATTTTAAATGACAATCGCGACAAGTCTTTTTAAAACATGGGAAAATGTTTAAGACACATAAAGTGCAAAATAGCAGAACCCACAAGGGATATGAACAGCCTGATTGATGGTAACTCTGTAAAAGTGTGCAGACACGTGGAGGATAATCTGTAAAATATTAAAAGGACCGTGTGCTGGGTAAGCAGAGTAGGAGTAGTTTTATCATTAGTTCTTCCCATTTTCCTTCAAGAAGATTCAGTACAATTCTTGGCTCCTGTTGTAAAGTGAAATTCCAGAGGCTGGGGGAAGCCAGGGATTGAAGTCATACATAACTTTGGACCACATTTGGGATTTGAACCCAGCTCTGGTCCTCACCCGTTGCTGAACCCCAGTCCCCTCTTCTAGGAATGTGCGAGCGGGGAGTGAGAGGGTGAGTCCAGATAGAGACGCCACCCTGCATGGATCCTCCCTCCCGTGGCAGCCGCCCATCATGGGCACCTCCCTCACGACGGTTCCCTGTGTCTCAGTGGTCAGCCAGCTCTCTGCAGGAGGCTCCTCGGCAGCCCTGGTCATCGGGGGCCCCGCCCAGACAGCACCAGCACTAAGCCAGCTCCTCCTTCAGAGGGAGGACCAGAGGATCGGAGGCCAGGCCAGCCATGGAGATAACAACCATCCCTTCCTCGCAAGGGTGAGTGAGGACCAAAGGCAATAACAGTTATAGAGAGCCTGGCTCAAGGGCAGGCTAGAAGGCTTAAGCCACTGTTTGCTTTTCAAGAAGTCCAGGCGACAGGGAATGACCAATTGACCCAGCACTTCCACTCTGAGAGAAGTGAAAACAGGTACGCATAAAAACTCATATGCAGGGCTTCCCTGGCGGCACAGTGGTTAAGAATCCGCCTACCGATGCAGGGGACACAGGTTCGATCCCTCGTCCGGGAAGATCCCACATGCCGCGGAGCAACTGAGCCCGTGTGCCACAACTACTGAGCCTGTGCTCTAGAGCCCGCGAACCACAACTACTGAAGCCCGTGTGCCACAACTACTGAAGCCTGTGCATCCAAATCCCGTGCTCTGCAGCAAGAGAAGCCACAACTACAGAAAGCCCACACGCAGCAACGGAGACCCAAAGGAGCCAAAAAATTTTTTAAAAGAGATGAGACAAATACGATTATTATTAAGAACATTTGGGTGGGACTTCCTGAAACGTTAAGTCACCCATCACCCAAGCCAGAAACATGGACATCTTCCCAGCCTCTCACCCCGCTGTGGGTCAGGCAACAGATTCCAATGATTTAACCCATGAATATTCAGCAGCTGTGCCCCTCACCCCCTCCACCTGGACACCTCTCCAGACTCTGGCTACACTTTCCCGCATGACTCCTATCCACCTCCGACACCTCTTCATGGTCGTCACCAGAGGGATTTTTCTAGAACACAAACTGAGCCAATCTCCCCCTCCTCCCACCCGTGTGAGACCCAGGCTCACCCCACAGCCAACCAGGACCACACGAGGCCCAAATGGAGAAGCTCGTGGAGGACCCCAGACCCAGCAGGGATCGTTCTGTTCTGATTACAAGACCAACACTCACCATTGGGGAAAACTTTTAAGAGATAAAAAGCAGGGCTTCCCTGGTGGTGCAGTGGTTGAGAGTCCGCCTGCCGATGCAGGGGACACGGGTTCGGGCCCCTGGTCCGGGAGGATCCCACATGTCGCGGAGCGGCTGGGCCCGTGAGCCATGGCCGCTGGGCCTGCGCGTCCGGAGCTCTGCGCTCCGCAGCGGGAGAGGCCACGGCAGTGAGAGGCCCGTGTACCGCAAAAATAAAATAAAATAAAAAATAAAATAAAACAGATTTCCAACAGGACTTGCCTGGCAGTCCAGTGCTTAGGACTCCGCACTCGCACTGCATGGGGCACGGGTTCCATCCCTGCTGGGAGAACTAAGATCCCACAAGCTGTGCAGCGCAGCAAAAAAAAAAAAAAAAAAAACCAACAAAGACCTACTGTAAAACAAAAAATAATAATGCTAATAAAAGAAAAACAAAATACTAAGCTAGAGGGGACGGCAGATACTATAATGGTGTAGTAATAAAGTCTCATGTGTTCCACTTTGCTAAGCTTTAAAACTTCACCCCAAACCCCAGAGCCCTCCCTCTGACAGCAAACTCCCAGACCCCTTGTCCGTGTGTGGCAGGACCCCCGCCTCCGACTGCTTTGTTGAGAACAGCTTGTAGGTGCAAGGCTGGAAGCTGGGAGACCAGAGCACCAGTGGAGTCAGGAAAAAGGGAAGCCACGGTGGGCACTTCAGTCCAAGGATCTCACCCAGGACGCTGGCTGCACAGAGAAAATAAGCAGCTACCAATCACCCTCAGTGCTGAGAGGACAGAAGGGCCGCGAGCTCAAAGGGCGGGCCCCGCAGCTCTCTGAGGAGTGGGTGCTGTGCAGCCTCTGAGGACAGGCGAGAGGCTGATTCTGGAAGCACCAAAGGCAGCTGCCCTGCTGGAGTGACACTGAGAAGGATAGGAAAATAGGGCCCAGGTCCCTTCTACCATCTCCCAGTCTCCCTCTGGAGCCGGCTGCTGGCAGAACAGGAGGACCAGGGTGTGGTCTGCTGAGCGTCAGCCCAGCATCACAGAGCAAAGCAGAGAAAGGGGGACTTGGAGGAGAAAGGTGCCGTGTAGCAGCCAGCAACCCCGAGGCGGAAAGGAGGAGGCTGTGCCGGGATCCAGGGAGGCGGGCTGCGGGCGGGCGTCTGGCCCAGGGCGGCAGCAGTGCAACGGGAAGACACGGGCAGATTCCGAGCGTGGTCTGAAGGCAGAGAACAGAGGACTTGCTGGCAGGTCACTGTGGGGTATAAGAGAAAGGTGCACAGGATGAGCGTGAGAGTTCAGGGGTGAGTGACCTTAAAGACCGAGCTGCAGCTGTAGACGGCGTGTCAGTGTCCTGGGGCAGCTGCAACAAATGACCACAAACCGGGCGGCTTAAAACCACAGAAACTTGTTCACTCCTGGTTCTGGAGGCTGCAAGTCCAAAATCAAGGTGTCAGCAGGGCCACGCTCCCTCCCAAGGCCCTAGGGGAGGAGCCTGCTCACTTCTCCCAGCTTCTGGGGCTCCAGGTGCTCCCG
Source organism: Lipotes vexillifer (assembly GCF_000442215.2). Classification (NCBI taxonomy): domain Eukaryota; kingdom Metazoa; phylum Chordata; class Mammalia; order Artiodactyla; family Lipotidae; genus Lipotes; species Lipotes vexillifer. Next base: position 4,618,368 of record NW_006792775.1, read on the forward strand.
GGATTGGGGCTGCGTCCCTCCAATCTCTGCCTCTGTGGTCACATGGCCTCCTCCTCTCGTGTCTGTCTTCTCTGCCTCTTATAAGGACACCTGTCGTTGGCTTGAGGGCCCATGGGCCGCCAGGATGATCCCATCTTGAGATCCTTAATTACATCTGCATAGACCAAAAAGTCTTATTCGTAGGTCCTGGGTAGTAGGATGAGGGCATATCTTTTTGGGGCCCAGTGGGCCTTCAGCCCACTGCCAAGGAGCCAGTCAGGTGCTCAAATTGGGACGTGTTGAGTTTGAGATGCCTCTTAAATACCCAGGCGCAGATGGGAGCAGGCATTCATTTGGAGTTGGGGGAAGACGGCCGAGAAGACAGTCAATGGGGAGCCAGCAGCATATAATTGACCTTAAAGCCCCGAGTGGCTCAGGCCTCAGTCTCCCAGAAGCAGAGGGGGCATCCAGGATTCAGGTGTCCGGCTTATGGGGAGCAGCCCCTCGAGGGGAGAGAGTGCAGAAGCAGATGGGCTCGGGCGAAGCTGAGCGAAGAGGAGACCTTAGCTGGAGACAGGCATCGGCCTGATCCCAAAGTGCTGGGGGACAGATCTCACCAGAGTCCTCCCGCCTTGAGCCAAGGGCCAGCATCTTGAATCTCTGTGTCCTGCTGAGTTCTGTCCAAATTCCTGAGCCCAGAACCCAGGAGTCTGATAAACAGTTGTTTTATACCAGAGTTTTGGGTAAATTTGTTATGTGGCCATAGCAACGGGAACAGCCTTTTTTTCCCCTCTGCTGAATGGGAAAGCCCCGGCCGGCATCTAGTTCGAGTGTGGCCCTGGCCTCACCCCACCTGGGAACTGGCCCTTTTTGCCCCCATCACCCACAGGTAGAACACCCCCTGCTTCTTCCCAGACCAGGAGCCTAGCAGGCCCACTGCCTCCCCGCCTCTGACTGCCCTAGTTCTGTCTGCTTTCTGGAACACAGGGATGTTTATCTTTGGGTGGGGCATGGCTTCGTGTTTTTAAACCTCTTTTCCATTTTATTAGGACAGCTGGGGGTGCGGTCAGAGACGGGGGTGAGGGCCGTGCCCCGAAGCATAAACTTGCAATGTCATCTTGACCGGAAGCCTGAGTTCCTCGCCTCCTGCCCTCAGTGATGGGGGCCCGGGGGACCCCCCGAGGGGCCTGCCCCTCCCATTGCCTCACCAGGGGAGAATAAAGAATGGGATGGCACAACCCCTGTTCTCAGGCTTGCAGAGGCGGAGGGTCCCCCCTTGGCCTGGAGACGGCTGTCTCTGTGCTGTAGGAGACAGAGGCAAGTTTATCCCCAGCTGAGGCCCCGGATCAATGGCCTGCCGGTGTCTTCCCCATACATTCAGAGACAGGGCCAGCAGTCCGTACAGGGTTTGCTAGGACTTGGCTGCGTGGATCTAAGTGCTGAAGCCAGCAGGGAGATCCACAAGCAAGGGTAACCTCTGTCCTCTCACTCTAGGAAAGGGTGTGAAAGACACCAGGACGCTCCTGCATTCACTGCAGAGGAACCACCAGAAATTCCCTGCCCCGGCTCGGCTGTGTCATCCAGACCTAGGCATCCCATGCCCATCCACAGCCTCTTTCTGTCCGGGGCCACTAGCAGCTTCCATAGCATCTCTGGGCAAATTAGAGACTGGAAGCCTCCTCCCCTCTCCAAAAAAGGGACTTCCCTGGCGGTCCAGTGGTTAGGACTCTGCACTTTCACTGCCGAGGGCCTGGGTTCAATCCCTGGTCGGGGAACTAAGATCCCGCAAGCCACGCGGCACAGACAAAAAAATATAGAAACTGAAAGCCCTTCCTCTGAGTGGCCACAGCCAGTTTCGCAAGACTTGATAGGCTGCGCACAGTTGGGTTTCAGCCCCAAATCACCCCCAAAAGCCACTTCTGTCCACTCCCGAGAAAGATGAGCAGGTCCAGCCCGGGGGCAGGACCCCTCTGACTGCTGAAGTTTTCCACGTGGGGCTAAAGGCTAAAACGAGTGGCATTACAATCTCAGAATGGTGTGGACACTGTGTTTAATAGGGAAGAGGGGGCGTGAGAAGTCCTCTGCTGGGTTTCTGTTTCTCTGGGTCCTGGAATCTCTAACTCATTGCACTGAAAGAATCCAAGTATGGCTTCCCCCTAAGGAGGTTCACGTCTGATGTGTGGCAGACCCCAAAACAGTGATTTCCAAGTGTTTCTGATCATATACCCCCATCAACAACATATACAAAATTATACACCATGACCAAGTGGGATTTATCCCAGGAATTCAAGGTTGGTTTAACATTCAAAATTCAATTCATGCAGTCTACCATATTCGTAAAGGACAAACCCCACATGGCCATCCCCACAGGCACAGAAAAACCTGTGACAAAGTCCAAAACCTATCCGTGATGAAAAGAGTAAAAAAATTTAAAGAGCTAATAAAAATTCATAAATAAATAAACAGAAACTCTCAGCAAACTAAGGATGGAAGGGGACTTTCTCCCGATACTGCAAATGGACATTAGGGAACGTGGTGGAGATGGACGGCCCAACCCTACACGTTAACTGAAATTTCTTGCGTTGTACACTGGCAACGGGTGGATTTTATGGTGTGATACACATCCCTCAATAAAGCTGTGCTACAAAATAACTCATCGGCAGCTGAGGGCAGGGGAGAGAGCGCTGAGCGATGGTTCCAGAAGAAAAGGGGGGAATCGTTGCTGAAACAGGCAGGCAGCCCAAAACAAAGAGAGAAGTCAGAGATTAAAGTAATTCACAAACTGGACAACCCAAGCTGGCATAACTAAGAATCTGCCCGCCTAGAGTGAGCCCAGGTCGGCTCACTCGCTCCACTTTTCCTCCGAGCAAAGAAGTTTCCAGACCAAATTAGGCTTCAGCTTTTGAAATGCTCCTGGCACAGAACACAGTTCCTTTTTAATACCAGGTTGTAACTCAGGCCTAAACCATCCACAAAGCAGCCTGGTGCCCATCAGCCCACTCTGATCGCCTGGTAACGCTCCAAACAAACCCAGGTAAACACAGGGCAGGGCAGGGCTGGCCCACCGGCAGGGGGTGAGGGTGCGCCCTGCTGCACCGAAGGAAGCCCGGGGTGCCAGCCCAGGTGCAGGGCTCACCGAATCAGCAACATCGGCTGGCAGCAGACCAGCTCCTGGGGCTCCAGGCATTCTGGCCGTGGCTGAGTGCGGGAAACACCATTTGCTGAACCCAGACGAGGAGCCACATGTGCTGTCTTGTGTCATCTTCACGGCAGCTCTGCAACAAGATGACAAGGACAGCGGACAATTCCGGAGCACTGAAGCACTCTTTCAAGGGCCTTGTGAGTTTAAAGCTTTTCATCTTCACAGCAACCCTGTGAGATGGGTCCTGTTACCTCCCCATTTTACAGACGAGAAAACTGAGGCCCAGGGTCATGCAGCCCGTACAAGGTAGATCTGGGCATGCTCCCCAGGGCTGACATGCTCTGAAGCCGGGGCTCCATCCTGGGCTGTATCGCCCCTACCCCAAAAGAAGAAAACGGCAGGCCCCCTCGTTGGTGCCTCCACAGAGGCAAAGAAACACGCCCACCCAAAGGGACCCCAACTCCAGCTGCTCCTTCAGGAAGGGCTGCAGCCTGCAGGTGCCAGCAGCTCACGCTTCTTTGGCCTGGGATGTTTTCTCCTTTTTTGGGGCTACCCTGCCCAGGCTGAACTCTAGGTCATTTTTTTGAGCAACCAGCTACAAATATTTTCCTAACAAAGTCTCTCCGGGATGAGAAATGGAAAACTTTTGTGTTGTAACCATCAACTCGTGACATTTTAACCATGGGTCAAAGCCGGCTTCAGTGGAGGGCAGTGGTGGAGGGGTGAAGGCTCCATGCGGAGCAGGGGCGTGAGGCAACCACAGCAAACCACACGGGGTACTGCCAAGAGCCCAGCAGCCCGGCCCAGGCCTTGCCAACACACACTGCCCACTGCCCGTTGCCCACTGCCATGCTGCGGACTTCTCAGCATAGCCAGAGAGGCGGCCCATTCCCGTCCCTATGGCAGCAGAAGCCACGTTCAGCAGAGCTGGCATCCACACGCAGGGCCCCCCACTCGGGAGGCCTCTCGCCACCCCCGCGCCAACTTCCTTCCTGTACTTCGAGCTCTTCCTGGCGGGATGGCCCACGGGACGAAGGTACAGGGCCTGCCCTTTCCGGTGCCCTGACTCGGCACCGCCTCTGTGCCGGGACTGGAGAGACCCAATAAGATACACAGACGTGGGCACAACTGGGTCAGCGAAGATCCTTTTAGCTGCTAGCGACGGAAACCCAAGGCAGATGGAGACCCAAGGCTAGAAAAGGGGATGTATTAGTCCGGGACACTGGGAGTGGGCTGGGGATCAGGTGTAGCTTGACCCAGGTGCTCGATGTGATCAGGTTATTGCCCCACACCCCGTTTTGGCGCTGCTTCCGTGCTGGCCTCCTTCTCTCCTACAGACAGGCTTCCTCCAGATGGCAGGAGGGGTGGCTGTGGGTCATCCCCGGTGGAAAAAGAACCAACACCTTTCTTTCAGCATCTGTCTGCGGACCCCAGGGTAGATCCCTGATGGGCCCTGTTTGGATGCTGGCCCATCCCTGAACCTGGTCCTCCTGTGGCTGTTAGGGTATGTTCTCTGATCCAGCTGAGGACCCAGAGCCTCCCTGTGGCAAGGGGATCGGGGCTTGTTACCACAGAGGCAGGAAGATTAGCACCCTCAGGAGGCAAAAGAGCTGCCACCGTACCGCTCAGCAACCATGAAACGATGCTTCAAATGCAGGCACCTTGTGACCTTGTAGCCACGTCCACGTTTCCCACCAGCCTGGGCCCTCAAGGGCAGCGGGAGCTGCGGCTCTACACGAGGCAGTGCCCTCTGTGCTGACATGAATCATCACCAGACCGTGTATGGCACTTAAAGACACAATGCACCCGGGTCCCCACTCCTTCCTCTTCCCGAAAAATTCAGTCCTACGGCCACTTCACGGGAGCCAGTGAGGAAGGCGCCCACGGAAGGGGCAGGAGGAGGGGCCGTGGTGCACAGTGGGTGTCGGGCCTGGGCAGGGGTGGGGCGTCCCCACGAGAGGGGGCACAGGGAGGGCCGCCAGGCGGGGGGCGGGGCCCAGCACTGGCAAACGCAGGGTGGTCAAGCGTGTCTGCCTGGCAGGAAAGACAGGCTCCATCAAGATGCTGGATAAATGGCATCTGGGGGGGGACTCCTGAGGGAGACTGAGGCCAAAAACCCAGACACCTGAACACCAGTGGCTCTGAGGGCCCCGGGGATGGGAAAGACGATGGGGGTGGGAAGGTGCAGTTGGTGACAGGGAAGGAGCCAGGCCGATGCCCGGAGGCCCCGCACAGGCCTGGCCTCTTCCCCAGCGGTGGCTCTGGGCAAAGCGTCATCCTCAACGCTGCCCTTCCTTCGAGCCGGACCCTGTGTTTTCCTCTCCAGTTCACAGTGCTACACCTGCCAACCTGAAACTTTCGTTCCAGTTGGTAGAAAATCAAGCAGAACAGGTACGTTTTCTCCCCCTTGTCGTTTGTCCCCAGGACAAGAGCTGCCCCGCGTGGCCGGCACCCACCTCCCCACTAAGGCCCCGAGTGTCCTGCGCTCACCGGCTCTCAGCCACTTTGGAAAGTGACGCTTTGAGCGAAGGGGAAGAATGAGCACCAGAGACACACAACACACATACCGTGGACACGTCACACACATGCCGCGGACACGTCACACACATGCCGTGGACACGTCACACACATGCCGTGGACACGTCACACATGCCGTGGACACACAACACACATACCGTGGACACGCCACACGTACCGTGGACACCCCACACACATACCGTGGGCACGTCACACACATGCCGTGGACACGTCACACACATGCCGTGGACACGCCACACACATACCGTGGACACACCACAATACCGTGGACACGCCACACACATACCGTGGGCACGCCACACACATACCGCGGACACGTCACACATACTATGGACCACGGGCACACATTTTTATTTAGTTTTTAAATCACTTATATCCCTTTGAAACACAAAAAACTCTGAGGATAAAAGAATACATCCACCTGGGGTTCTCTTCAACGAGGGACCCGGGAGGACACCTCCAGGGGCTCTGGGTCTGCAAGGGTCAGCAGCGCCGGCGCTCTGGGGCGGCGCTTTCCCGAGACCGTAACCGGGAACAGCGCCGAGGACGGGCAGGCGCCGGCCCGGGAGCCTTCGTAAACCACACCCGGGCCTGAGCTAGGGCCTGCACAGCAGCAGAATGGCCAGAGCTGTCAGGTCAGGTTGGGGCCACCGCAGCCACGAGGGAACAGACAGAAGACGGCCTCGGTGAAGTCACAGCCCCAACGAGGAGCGAGTCATGCACGGGGGCACACAGGAGAAGTGCCAGCTCCGAGACGTCACGTGTGCGCCCTCTCACCTGACGGGCTGAACGCTGGCCAGCCCTGGACAGCGGGGACATCACTTTTATGGAGTTTGAGGCCCAGGCAGGGGTCCGAGGGAACAGAACCTTCCCGACGCCGGAAGCAGCAGCCCGTGATTCCGAGGGTGGGATCTCGGGGAATGGCCTGGGCCGGGAGTGAGGAAGGAGACGCAGCACTCCAGGGCCTTCCCTACAACAGCCCTGAGAAGCGGCCACTGGCCCTAGCTGTGCCCCGCGGCCTCTCCACCGCGACCCACCACGTCAGAGCAGCTCACCGCCCCGTGCTCCTGCAGCCACCTCGCCCGTCACCGGGGAGACGGCGTGGGTCTGCCTGTAGCACTGTCGCCAGGAGCTGCCGCCAGTGACAGAAAGCCGCCGGGGGCAGCCCCGCTCACCGGCAGCCACAGCTTCAGACACAGAGGCGGTGCAGGCGGTGGGGTCCCGGCCTCACTTCCCCTTCTCCTTCCTCTTGCCCCTCCGCTGGCCGGTCAGCTGGTCCAGCTTATTGTCCAGCCTCCTCTGCAGCTGGGCCCTCTTGGCAGGGTCCAGGGACCTGTCCTTGGTCCCGCTGCCGGCGTAGAGGACCCCCTCCCGGCTAATCCTCTGCCGCGCATGGGCGTGAGCCCTCTCCCCGCAGCCGTGGATCTGGGGGACACAAGAGGCAGTGCTGTGCTGGGGGCGGAGGAAGAGGCCCCCAGTTCTGCCACCGCAGAGCTCGGGGGTCAGGAAGCCCAGCACCAACCTCGGAGGGGCTCCCTACCCTTCCCGCACATGGACTCTCACCTACAGGCTCCCGGGGGTGGGGGGCGGGCAGGGTCCACACCCTCACAGGGCTGGCAGCTAGAGCCCAAAACCCTTCCTGCAGCCCTGCCCAGACCCTCCTCCGAGCAGATGCCAGTGCAGGGCCGGCTCCCACACCTCCCTGGCAGGGTGATGTCAATCTGCTTGGCGGTGACACATGCACAGACCCACAGTTTGTATGTGGGTGACACACCCACGTGCACAGGTCCAAAGTTTATATGTGGGTGCCACACACACGCACAGGCCCACAGTTTGTATGTGGGTCACACACACACACAAACAGGCCCACAGTTTGTATGTGGGTGACACACACACGCACAGGTCCAAAGTTTATATGTGGGTCACACACACACAGGCCCACAATTTGTATGTGGGTGACACATACACGCACAGGCCCAGTCTGTATGTGGGTCACACACACACACGCACAGGCCCACAGTTTGAATGTGGGTCACACACACACGCACAGGCCCACAGTCTGTATGTGGGTGACACACAGGCACAGGCCCATAGTCTGTACGTGAGTGACACACACGCACAGGCCCAGTCTGTATGTGGGTCACACACATACACTCACAGGCCCACAGTTTGAATGCAGGTCACACACACACACCCACAGGCCCACAGTCTGTATGTGGGTGACACACACACACACACACACACACTCAGGCCCACAGTCTGTATGGAGTGCATACACCCAGGATCTGCGTCCTGGAGACAAAGCCCTGCCACCCTCCCCACTGCCCGAGCCCGAGGGTGCACGTACCTCGGGCAGGTGGTGGCTGAGGCAGTAACGGCGGCCGCAGTGCAGACAGAGCTGGCCCAGGGTTACGACGCTGGCTGTGCACTTGGTGAGGCCACAAGTGTTGTCAGCCTTGATGGCGGCCGAGACCAGGGCGTCAAAGTCCTCCCCGGCTGGCAGATCTACGGCCATGGGTCCTGAGGGGAGAAAGGCGTCACCCGAACAGGCAAGGAGAAAGAAGCCGGACCGGAACTCTCCCGCTGGGCCCACATCTGCCCCATCGGGCAGCTGCGCCCGGCCTCCTGCTTTCAGGGCCACAGCGTGTGAGCAGATGCACCATCGAGCTGGGTCCCTCACTGAACCGACGACCACTCACACCAGGCAGTGAAGGCATGAGTCTCCAGAAAGGGCTGGCCGTGCAGGGAGCAGGCCTGCACAAAGTTCATCCTCTTAAATCCAGAAAAGCATTTAAATATGAGACTGTTCCTTACCTCATTAAGTATTAAAAAACCCCGAACTACCACACCTCCAGGGTAATGGTCCAATGAACTCCTGCACGTTCACCAGCCAGGGCTAATGAAACCTTAATGTTTGTAACCAGGCGTGTGAAAATCTTTTAAAGTTGTAGAAAAACGCTCAGAAGAGGAAGAGAGACACAATTATGATATGGTCGTAATTCTGTAATCACTCCATAATTCTGGCTGCTTGAAGAAGCGTTTCAAACCCCCAGCAGTGCCAGCAGCCGTGAAATGGGGTGATGTCTCCCCAGGGCGCTCAGCCCTCAAGCGGCCATGCCCCACGCCTTCCTCTGGAAGGAAGGCCAGTTCCTCCAGTCATGCCTTCCTGGCCCCCGTCCTCCATGGCAGTTACATGTTCTCAGTGGGGTTTAAACAGGAGTGAAGCATCTCCTTCCCCCATCAGAGTGTCAGCTCCCACAGGGCGGAGGCGGCGTCCGTCTTGCTCACTAGCACAAGGCTTGGCACACGGAGGTCGCTCACTAAATGCCGTGGAGTGAGTCCAGACGGACCCTCAGGCGCAGGGAGACTGCTGTGAAAGCTGAGAATTATGCTCACGCAGCTTTGCGCACAGGCATCAAGGGATACGGGCAACGGGACCGCCTGTGCGGTCTTGCCAAGAGGGAAGCGGCTGTAACAGAGCTCGCCTAGGTGTCTACAGAAAATCCAGACCCTGGACCTTCAATCTCAGTACGGGACGGGCGTGCAGAGTAAACAGGCCCCGGGCGCCCCAGGAGAGGGCCAGCTCAGCCCGGGATGCGACAGTGGAGTGTGCGGCCATGCCTGGGACCCCACGAGCCCGTGGAAGGAGCACCGTTGCTGCAGCAGGGCGTTGCAGCTGCCCCTCCGTTCCCAGGGGCCCCGGGCCCACCCCGGCTGCCCCTCCAGGCCCTTCACCCGCAGTAGAAGCTCTGAGGGCTCCCTACCTGCCGGGCCCTAGGCGAGGCCCCAGGCACACAGAGGCCACTGTGCCTAGCACGGCCCTCAGGGAACTCAGACCACACCGACTGAAACCGGGCAGAAAATGCAGGATTAGGGCAGGGGCACCACCGGGAAGGGGTCCTGATTCTTTCGAGGGTGGCAGGTGGGTCTGCGGTGGGGCAAACTCCCCAGTGAAGGGGGCACCACGCCTGTGTTCTCACGAGCCGACCAGCTTACCGTCTGCTCTATTCTTCTTTTTCTTTTCTGGTAACTTCCGCGGCCCGGAGCCTGTGGCCCGCTGCTCCTGCTGGCTCTCCACCCTCTGCAGTCTGTCCAGGTGCAGCGCCTTCAGGTCCGGCTGGCCCCGGCTGCTCTGCTCCCCGATGGCGGGCTCTGTCTGCGCAGGGCTGGGGGGCTCTGGACACAGAGGGGCTTTGCTGCCAGGCCCTGCCGGGGTTGCTGGAGCCGCAGGGGCCGCTGGGACCCTCTTGCTCACGGTGATGAACCGTTCCTTCCCCTCCCCGGCACTTTCGTGCCTCAGCCCGTACTCTTCCGCGATCTGATGGACCCACATCCTGTCTTGCGAATCCAGGGAGGCAGGGAACTCTAGCTGTGTCTTCTCACTCGCCACGAACTCCGTTATCACGGCCCTGAATTGCTCTGTGCCATCTCTGCTCCTGGCCCCCTCCCGGCCGCCTCTGTTGAGGCTGGGCTGAGGCTGGGCCTCGGAGGACAAAGGCGCCGTGCCCGGCTCCTTCCGACCCAGCGCGGCCCCCGTGGGCTGCCTGCTCCCGGAAGCCCTCCTGGCCATCGCAGCAGAGCCATGGGTCTTCGCGCCGGCCTGGCCAGGGCCCTGGGCACCCTCACGGGAGTAGTTTTCAGGGACGATGTCATCGAGATACTCAAAGGCTGTGCGCGCCTCCCCGTGCTCTGTGAAGTAATCCACCAGCGTCTTCAGGAAGGCGTGGCTGCTGACGGTGTGGGAATCGCAGACCACGGCCACGTGCCGCCGGGCGCGGGTGACAGCCACGTTGATGCGCCGGTTCTCGGCGAGGAAGCCAACCTCACCTGCACACGAGCCGGGAGGGGGCGCAGGGACTAAGGGTTAGGAAGGCAGGCCTCCCCCCATCAGCGACCGTCACCCGAGAAGGACCACGTGGCTCCGTCCACCCCCACAGCCAGGGGCCCTGTCACTCAGCACCCACCCCTCAGCCCCCAGCCGCCGTCTAGGACGGTCCCACGGTCCCACCTGGGGCTTTGGCAGCTAGCAGACTGCCGCTCATTCCCAAGTCGGTACAAAGTCCTCTCCCTAAGCCCAGACCCAGGACACAGCCCAGGGCTGCAGCTGCGGCCGACACACGAGGGAAAGCGCCAGGGACACTCCAGTGTGTTCTTCCCCCGCCTCAGCTTATCCCCTCCTCTTATCTGCTGCCAACCTCGTACTGGAAATGACTCACAGAGCCCGTTCGTTAACTAACAACTGTTTCTGGGTACAGTTTTCTTACCAGATGGCACATCCACATGCCCTGGCCGCAGAAGCCATGCCCTGAGGCTAAACTGGCCTGGAGGCCAGGAGACAAGCTCTGGGCTCTTGGGGCCCCCTCTGCAGCAGCGTCCTGGTCTCCCCAGCCACCCCACTCGGCTTGTGGGACCCTAGTTCCCCAAGCAGGGATCGACCCTGGGCTCTGGGCAGTGAAAGCGCCGAGGCCTAACCACTGGACTGCCAGGGAAGTCCCGGCTCCGCACCTTTCCTGTTGGATCTGACGAAGGACAGGATCACAGCCTCCTTCTCTCGGCCCTGGAAGCCGTCGACAGACTTAATCTCGAGCTCCGGGTGCCTGTGTGTGAGGCTCTGTCTGAGCAGGTCCACCTGAAACACCAAGCGAGGCCACATATCACAGCCCAGGTTGGGGCGGCCTGGACGCGCTGCTGTTCAGCCCGGCGGAGGCCTGGCCCTGCAGAGCTGCCAGGCCCCAGGGAGGCCCCGCAGGAGCCTCGGGGACAAGACTTCCGAGAACCGCTTTTCCCACGGGCGTGCGCACGACAGACCAAGACAGCACACAAACGTGGCAGCTGTGACCCACACCCCAGTGCTGACGTGTGTGTCACCATCTCGCTTGGCTCAGACATCCCGTGTGACGCCTCCAAACCGGGATGGCAACTGATCAGCGGGCCTCAGAATGCTTTGAAGCAGGTACGTCTTTCCTACCAAAGCAGGCAGGCTTTGCTTCACGAGCACAGAGGCACTGAGAGGGGAAACGGCAGAAAAGCCCAAGAGAAGGCAGCAGACGTCTGCTGTGCTTGCTGGTCCCGACCCACCGCCCTCTCCAGGCGACAGCCGCGCCCCCGACCTTCCTTCAGGCAGCCTCCGGAGCCGCGCCAGCCCCGTGGTGTCCCACGAGCCGGAAGGCCGACCCCGGGAGGGGCGAGGACCCCTCATCCCAGCGGCTCAGGGACGGGACAACCTGAGCCGGACCGATAAGACTCAAAGCTGAGACTCCCGTGGGAAATGCCATAAAGAGACAGGCAGCGCCCCCAGGACCACTTGGAAGGACGATGTCGGGCTGAGGCTGCCTGGGCCCCGAGGGCAGGCCTGAAAACGCAGCCGACACAGCAAACCAGGAGAGAGCCCAGGATGGGGCAGGGGATGGCACAGCAGGAGGGAAACACGGACAGGTGGACGGAGGCCGTTGCTGAGGTCATTTGAGCTCTGGATCCAGTCAGGCTGTGGTCAGTACCACCCTGGAGCTTTCGTCCCAAGAGCCCATAAATCGCCCACTCCCTCTGGCCCCCCTGGGGCGGCGAGTCGCCCCGACACACAAGAGACAGCAGAGCCCCACACCTGCAGGTTGTACGGCGTGATGACGGCAATGTCGCCGGCCTGGACACCGGCGTCCACCAGCGCCTGGACGTGCAGACTGACGAGGCGCACTTCACCTGGAGGGAAATGGACGACTCTTCAGCACGAGGTGGGGCGCGCCTTGGACGCCTGTCACCGACGCCTGTTTTTTAAGCACTTTTCTGTCTGTGACGACAGGCTGCTCTCACACTGGGCCTGACTCCTGCGAGCCAGCAACCTGGGGCAGAGGGGCCGCCAGGCCCAGCAAACAGCACAGGACCCACAGCTGACGGGAGTCTCCTCTTTTAGTGGAAGAACGGCCGTGTGTCCCATTGACTGGCAGCCCTGTGAGTGAGCCAGGGTCGCGTCCCAAGGCCAAGCCAGGCCACGCTGGGCCACTCGGTTCTGAACGAGGACACAGGACATGGCCTGGGCCACCCGCTCCCTTGACTCGGGGCCGCCCGCCCATCGAGAACTTGACCTCCCAGGGCGTCTGGCTCAGGACTGCTGCCCCAAGGAGCGCTGTGCCATCGCCTGCTCCCCTCGCTTCGCTCCGCTCCTCTCTGACGCGGGCAGCTGAGAGGGGCTTCGATCTTTAAAGAGCAGCGCAGGGCCGTTTTGGGCCTCTGCAGGCAGGCTCACCGGGGTTCCCTTTAGACTGCTCATCCTCGTCCTCCAGCTCAAACAACCCGCAGCCGGCCGTGTCCAGCAGCAGCAGGGGGACACCCGTCTCCTCTGTGGCAGCCACTCCCGGGAGATCCCTGCACACAGGTGAGACTGAACGCACGAGGCCCCGGCGACAGAGCGGCGCTGGGGTCCCAGGAACAGAAGCCCCACTGCCCTTCTCCCCCAGCCACCCCTCTCCCCCGACAGGACAGCGGGCGGTGCAGAGAGCAAGGGACCTCAGACTGCAGGAGCCTGACCCAGCTCTCCAGGGCAAGATGCAGAAATCCAGTCTCAGAGGCGACTTTCACTCTCAGATCTTTGTGGAACACGGTTCCGGCAACACAGGGGACAGGGGTGCAGCCGAGTCACTCACCGCAGGAGGTGCCCGGCCACGGAAGGGTGGGTCGTGAGCTGTCCATGGTACAGGGCCTCCGAGGCCCAGCGCGCGATGGCCTGGTGCATGCGGTACTGCACGCTCAGCATCCGTACCGACCTGGCGCCATGCCCTTCCGCCAGGCGCTCCATCAGGCTCAGTGACAGCCCCGCCAGCGCAGCCCTGCCCCAAGGAGAGGACAAGGAAGGAGGGCCTGAGTCCTGAGTCCAGCCTAAACCAGGGGCCGGGGAGGAAAGCAGTCCTCAAACGTCAGCATGCAACCCACGCCCCATTTCTCACCTAGAACTAAGGGTGCGGCCCCACAGAGGTGCCCACATCCTAATCCTGGGACCTGCAAGCATGTGACCTCAGTGACAAAAGGGAGGAACAGAGACGGGAGATGATCCCGGGTCATCCGGGAGGGCCCACGTCATCACAAGGGCCTCCTAAGAGGGAGGCAGAAGGGTCAGCATCAGAGAATGTGATGTGACAAGAGCCCTGAAGATGCTGCAGAGCCAGCTTTGAAGACGGAGGAGGGCTCACAGGTAAGGCAGGCAGGCGGCTCCAGAAGCCGGGAGAGGCAAAGGCCCGGATTCTCCCCCCACCGAAGCCTCCAGAAGGAACCAGCCCCGCCCACACCTTGATCTCAAGCCGCAGAGACTGATTTTGGACCTCCAGAACTGTAAGATAATAAAGCCCTGTTGCTTGAGTTCGTGGTAATTTGTTACAGCAGCTAAAGGGAACTGACACAGACAAGTTTTTAAGAATTCCAACACACTCCGGCCGTAAGGAGTCCACTACTAACAACAGGAGTAGGTGACGGTTGCTGGGTGCTTCCCACGCACCGGGCACTGATCTGGGCACTTTACACCGATTAACTCGCCTCATCCTCACACAACCTGAGCCAGTTACTGTTATGCTTCCCTTGTTCCACACGAGGAGTGAGACCAGCCCGCGGCCGCCCAGCCAGTGAGCCGCAGAGCCAGGCCCAAGCCAGGCGGCCAGGCTCCAGAGCCTCCTCTCACCACGGAGGCAAAGTGCCCAGTGTTACCCAGGCATCCGTCCTCCCTCCGTAACTGACCAGGCCTCTGCAGTTAATGCTGTTTAATAAAGGTACCAACCAAAATCAGCGCCACGGACAGGAGGGGTGAGGTGACTACCAGCCCCAACCACAAACCCAGAAACACCCAGCACGACCCCACAGACAGACTTCCCCCCAAATCACCCTACTTTCTCCACAGACACCATACGGTGCCCCCTCCCCGAGCCCACACCGTCCACCCAGAGACCCGCTTCCCAGGACCCCCTGGGCCTCCTCCGGAACCAGCCACTGAATCGACGCCCCTGAGGCTCCCGAGGCCCTGCTTCTGGAGAGCGTCCGAGCCCCTCCCCATGCACACGCCCGCTCCCACCAGGACAATCTTCCAAACCACGTTCCCCTGTCTCCCACTCTATTCACCCCATGCTCTGCGCCCTCACTCTGCAGCCCCCGGCCGGATGCCCCTTCCTGGGGGACCCTGACCTGCACACCCCTCAGCTCCAGGGTCGCCACTCCCCTCCCGCGGGCTCCCCCGACGGCCTCCCTCACACGGACTGGCGGAGACCCTAGTCTCCGACAGCAGCGGCAGGGAGAGGTCTGCCCGCCTCCTGATCTCGCGGGGGCCTCAGCCTCTGGGAGCCGCCCCTGGACCTGGGCGTGGGAGCTGGCCCGGAAGAGGCCAGTTTGCTCAGGGACGCCAAGTGCCAGGCCTTGTCCCCAGGCCTCACAGGCCTCACACTGCCGCTGGAAGTAAACGATGGACTGACACACACCACTGCCAGGAGTGCCGAGTGCTGACAAAGCCAGGCGAGCGAGCCGCCGACGGGGATGACAGTGAAGTGAATGAAGGGCAGTCGGGACCCGACACCCGGGGAGGAGGGACCGAGGGGGCCAGCGTGGCCGGAGCCCTGGGGGGGTCTGCGGACGGGGTGAAGAGGCCCGGTGGCGGCAGCAGGCCGCACCCAGGAAGCAGTCACACCACCAGGGACTGACTGCTGTGTCTCTACAGCGGCAGGAGCGCAGTCCCCTGAGCCACCCCTTGTGTCCTCAGTGTAAGGACGTGCCTGCAGATGAGGGCCAATCAGCCAGAGTCAGTCACACAGCCACCGAGGGGACCAGCTCTCCCCCGGGACCCCCGCGCGAACGCGCACCCCCACCTGCCGCCCCATTAGAGGACATCAACTCGACAGGCAGGGACTGAGCACGCGCCCGGTTCTGGGGCCACAAGGATGGACACCACTCGACCCCCGACCTCAGGGAGCACGCGTCTGACCGAGCTGCCGTCTGAACGAGCAAGGAGAGGAGCCCACGGAGGACAGCACCCCCAGTGGGATGAGAAACACCACTGCTCTCGGAGCTGCTGCCCGGGCGGCCTCACAGTGTGACCATCCAGCTCACTCCAGAGCCCGCACGCCCAGAGAAGGACCCGAGCTCAGGGCTCCCGCGCCCGCTCTGCTTTGCCCGGGGCACCTTTTACAGCCGCCCCTGAAAGTGAAGCCCAGGAAAAGCCAGTGGCCTCGGCCCCAACCAGCTAGCCGCTCTCTAGTGACCTGGGCTGGACGGCTGCCCCTCCCCCGCTGGCCACGCCCCCTCTTCTGGGATCTGTGAGTCATACATCTTGAGACCCTACCTCCTCTGTGCGGTGTAACTGAAACCGTGCCTCTGATCAGGGGGACCCCGGGCTTTTCCCTCCGCCAAGGTGGGGGCTCAGATGCCCAGGGAGCCACCGACCCACCGCACATCCTTAAGTCAGCACATCGGCCAGGCTTCCCAGCACCTCCAGGACCTCCAGGTGAGCCCGGGGCTTCTGGGCTGGGCTTCGAGGGACAGACAAAGGGGTGGCAGCTGAGGGGCGGAGGGGCCTTACTTGTGAGAGAAGATGGTGGGGGGCAGCTGTTTGTGGTCTCCGGCCAGGACGCATTTCCTGGCCTTCAGTAGGGGGATCCAGCAGCTGGCCTCCAGGGCCTGGGCACACTCGTCAATGACCACCATGTCGAAGTGGCCATCTGGCAGCAGCTTCAGGGGGCCGTCCGAAGAGGCACCTGGTCGAAATCAGAACTGTAAGCCTTTACAGGAGGCACCGGCTATGTCATCCTAGCTGCAGTCACCCCAAAAGAGCCACCAACAAGGGCTTCCCTGGTGGTGCAGTGGTTGGGAGTCCGCCTGCCGATGCAGGGGACACGGGTCGTGCCCCGGTCCGGGAAGATCCCACATGCCGCGGAGCGGCTGGGCCCATGAGCCACAGCTGCTGAGCCTGCGCGTCCGGAGCCTGTGCTCCGCAATGGGAGAGGACACAACAGTGAAAGGCCCACGTACCGCAAAAAAAAAAAAAGAGCCACCAACAAGCCACTGTTTCATCTTCTAGTCTTGTATTAAGGCTCATGTAATATGCTTGCACTTTGGAATAAAACCTGGGAAGGACGTTCCGGAGCTCACGGTTCCAGCCCACTCCACGTGTAAGTGTGATGCAGTGTGCCCCGGGCCACGGCCACTCCAACGTTTCATTCACCAAAATCAATCACCACTTTGGGGCTGGGACCCCAAATCCCTGGAAGGCTGTCTTAATTCTAAATGTAATTTCTGTATCATTTTCTGAATTTAGAATTTAGTTAATTCTCTTCTTAGGTGTTCTCTTGAACACACAGAAAATGAACTGCTGGGCGTTCACCCAGAGGAAAACCCCTACGTACCAGCAACACAGAACCACCGCACCAGTGCCTCCTCCGTGGAACACAGAGCCGTACAGTGGAATGAGGTCCAGTGTGGGCGAGACCCGGGGCCCACGCCCACGCTCACAAACAGCGGTGAGGCCCTGGGCAAGCCACCCGACCCCAACTCCTCACCTACAAACGTGGACAACACCTGCACCTCACAGACTGTTACACACACCACATACTAATAGAGCACGGATGTGTCAAATAACACATACTGGTTGCCCAAATGCACATATAAAAATGTAGCACACTTATTAAATAACATATATCAAGTGCCTGCCACAAGATGAGAGGCTTTAACAAACGCTACAAATGTGAGTTCTTGCCGTTTCCCACTAGATTAATTATGCTAAGATGTATATTATCTTACGATTAAGACCTACATCTTGATAAATTTCCTGAGCCTGACTTTTCAGAGACAGTTAGGGAGTCTGTCTGCAGAGAAGGCAGAATTTGGATGGGGCTTTGGATAGCTAAGAGCTGTGCCTGGATTATGGCTGTGATTTCACGTTGCAAAGGGAAGCGCTTCTAGGAATCTCATTCCAGTTCCCCAGTCTAACCAGGAGGGACCTAAAAGGCCACATGCTGACCTTGCACGGAGGGGCAGCTGTGATTTCCAGCAGGTGCTGCATTAAAGTCAGTCAGAGAAGAATGTGAGCAGAACTGGCTGGATAAGAGACTCTGAAAACTCCCTCCACCACCAAAGCAATAAGAACACTGGCAGAACTGGCAGAACCGACTCTTTCAGAACTCCAGAAATCAATCAAAAGCTTACAGCAATCCAGGAGTGTCTGCTCCGAAAACTGACTAACTCTGGGCAAGCAGAGCAGGCTCTGTGGCATTCCTGGGCACA
>NW_006792775.1:4636300-4644721 GCF_000442215.2 Lipotes vexillifer
CAGAGCAGGCTCTGTGACATTCCTGGGCACAGGCACCGCGCCCAGCTCTGTGCTGGCCCTGAAACCAACGGCCTGCAGTCACAGTGAAGAGCAGCAGCCTGCCCCACTGGGGGCAGAACTCCTGTGAAGCCCCACCCCCAGAGAACTGTCACTGCCAGACTTGCTGCTGGTTCCCTGGAAGGTCCCGCTCGCAAGACTGTCTTTATTTGACCTGACTTGGAGCTCGCCCTGTGCAAACAGTCCCTCCCCAGGGGGTGTCAGTGGGAAACAACCAGAGGCCACTGTTGCACACGAGTGCTCTCGGAGGCCGTGGATAACAGCTGGCGCAAAGCAGGACGACCAGAAGCTTTGAAGGAAAACCTGGGGAGTGAGACGTCCATGGGCTCTGAAAGCTCCGACACGTGGCCGAGAACCTAGAAGCCACACTCGTGTAAGGGCTGTGTGCACACTCGGGAAAGACCAGAGGAGGCCCTACGCACTCACCTCTGGCTGACCTTGGCGCTCTGCGCCCACAGGAGGTGAGGGTGAGGGATGTCTGAGAATGACGTCCCGCCAAAGACAGACTATCGATAAAGACACAGAATTATTTAAAAAAAAAAAAAAAAAAGTCTGCAGTTGAAAAGTACAGTAACTGTTATTCACTGGAAGGGCTAAACAGCAGATCTGAAGAGGCAGAAGAATCGGGAAACAGGCCACAACTGAATTATTCAGTCTGAGGAACAGAAAGAATAAAGAATGAATCCCATGACCACCACCTTGAAGACCATCAAGTACACCAACGTGTGCATAATAGGAGCCCTAGAAGGAAAGGAGAGCAAGAAAGGGGCCAAAAGAATATTGGAAAAAATAATGGCTGAAAACTTCCCAAATCTGATGAAAAACAATGCACGCATCCAGGGGACTCAACAAATCCATGTGGTTAACCCGAGGGGAGCACACCAAGACTTTTACCACAGTCAAGCTGCCAAAAGACAAAGAAGGAACAGCAGGAGAGAAGCAACCTGTCACATACAAGGGATCCTCAGTAAGACTAACTCTGTGTTCTCAGCAGAAACCACAGAGGCCGAGAGGCAGGGGGTGAAACGTTCAAACAACTAAAAGGAAAAGGCTGTCAACCAAGAACTCTACCTCTAAAAACAGAGTCACTCAAAAACAGAGGAGAAAAAAGATATTCCCAGGTAGAGAAAAGCTGAGACCTGCCCTTCAAGAAATACTAAAGGGAGTCCTTCAGGGTGACATGAGGAACCCTAGACAGTAACTCAAATCCACACCAAGAAGCAAAGAGCACCAATAGAGGCAACTACATTGGTAAGTACAAAAAACACTATGAAAGTATCTTTGTAATTCTGTTTTTGTCCTATCTGGTATAAAAGGCAACTGGATGAAACAATAATTACAAAGTCAATCAGAACCTGGACTCTGTTCCTTAGAGTAGCCCCCATGAGAGGTTGTGTCAGACAGACCCTAAGGCAACCCCCTCCTTGACCCTGGCCTCCCGGTATTCACACTCCGTGTAATACCCTCCCCTTAAGCGTGGGCCAGACCTGTGCCTTGCTTCTAGCCAAAGGAATATAGCAAAGATGATGGGGTGTCACGTCATGGTAACATTACAGAAGACTGTAACCCATCTTGCTATAAGACTCTCTCTCACTTGCTGGCTTTTAAGAACCAAGTGGCCACATTAGAAAGGCCTAAAGCAGCTAAATGTGGTCTCCAGCTGAAGTGACTACCTTTATACCAAAGTAGATTTCAAAAAAAGAACATACTAGGGATAAAGAAGGTCATTTCATAATGATAAATTGGTTAATTAATAAAGAAAACATGACATTTACGCCCCAAGTAAAAGAGCTACAAAGGACACAGGGAAAACACTGACAGAACTCCAAGGAGAAATAAACGCATGTGTAGTTACAGCTGATTTCAACACCCCTCGCTCGGTGACAGGACACACAGACAGAAAATCAGTAAGATACAGACTTGAACGACAGTCATCAACCATTATAAAACACTTTGACAAAACCAGACAGCCCATTCTTTTCCAGCGTACGTGGAACGTTCACAGAGACCACATTCTGGACCATAAGATAAGCCTCAATGAAATGATCCAAGTCGTACATAGTACGTCCTCTGTCCACGTGGAATTAAATTAGAAATCAATGATAGGAAGCTATCTGGAAAATCTCCAAATATTTGCAAAGAAAATGATACACTTCTAAATCATCATGGGTCAAAAACAGAAATTAAAAGGGAAATGAGACAATATTTCACAATGAATGAAAATGAAAACCAATACATCTGAATTTATGGGATGCCGTGAAAACAGGACACGGGGAAACATTTATAACACTAAATGCCTATAGTATAAAACACAACGGGTCTCAAATCAATACAAATCAATGACCTCCGCTTCCAGAAATTGAAGAGCAAACTAGACCCAAGTGAGCGGGAAGAGGGAAATAATAGGAACCAATGCTGAGATCAATGAAACAGAAAACAGAAAAATAACATAGCAAACTGGTGACACCAAAAGCCAGTGCTCTGAGGTGATCAATAAATTAATAACCCTCCCGCCAGAAGATCAGGGGAAAAAGAGAGGGTACAAATTACCAACATCAGGAACAAAAGAGGTGACATTGTTACTGATGCTACAGACATTTTTTAAATAAGGGGTTATTATGAACAACTTTATGCCTAGGAATTGAACAGCTTAGATTAAATGGGCAAATTCCTTGAAACACACAAGCTCACTCAAGAAGAGACACCCTGAATATCCTATATCAATTAAAGAAGTTGAATTTGCAGTTAAAAACCTCCCTACAGGGAGTCCCCTTCCCTGGCAGTTCAGTGGTTAAGACTCGGCACTTCCACTGCCATGGTCCGGGTTCAGTCCTTGGTTGGGGAACTAAAATCCCGCCAGCATGCAGTGTGGCCAAAAAAAAAAGAAGAAACCTCCCTACAGAGAAAACTGCAGGCCCAGAAGGGCCGGAATTGGTGTGTTCTACCCAATTTGAAAGACAATTCTACCAAACTCTTCCAGAAAACCAAGGAAGAGGGCACACTCCCAGCCCTCTTCGAGGCCACACGGGGTGGAGGCCCGTCCCCTCACCTGTGTTTGTCGCGAGGACCACATTGGCCGCTACCAGGCTCTCCAGCATGGCTGCTTCCTCCCTTTCCTTCAGCTCCTTCCTTAACACCTTGATTTCATTTCGAAAATTACTTTTCTCTCTTTTATTCTGGGTCTTTTTGCTTTTTGCCTGTAAAGAAAAGCAAAGAAAACATCATAATTCTGGCTTGACTTTGCACTTACTTTAGCTCCTTTTAATTCACAAAATGCTTTTATTTATTTATCATCAATTGGTCCACTTAAGTCCCTTCAAAGATGCTAAAAAGTCAAAAGTCTTTCTTGAAGGAGCAACAGATCCACACAGGTGACATCCTGACTGGCCTTAGAGCCACTGTCACCTCCACAGGGAGAGGGAGGAAGGGAGAGTGTAGGTCCTCCAAGAACCATAAGCTCAGCCAAGCCCAGGGGTGGGAGCCCAGCCCTGCCCTGCACAGTCATCAGACATACTCCTGGGGAAGAAAAAGCACCTGCTTGTGCCAGGATTTGGGTTTTGGTAGTTTATACAGAGAGAAGTTGAGTTTCTCTCACTATTCCACATCTGTCAAGAGAGTAAAATATTTTCTTCAGCCCCAAAATGTCTACCTAGACCCTGACTTACTTCCATACGCAAAAGACACGTAACCCCTTCCTTATCTGTGATTTCTGCTTTGGAGAAGGGGTTTTAGCCGGAATGACAGGAGGGAGGTGTAACTTACAGAGAAGAAAACTCTGAAAAGCATGGATTTTTTTTTTTTTTTTTTTTTTGGCTGCATTGAGTCTTCGTTGCTGCATGCGGGCTTTCTCTAGTTGCGGCGAGCAGGGACTACTTTTTGTTGCGGTGCGCAGGCTTCTCATTGCGGTGGCTTCTCTCGGTGTGGAGCATGGGCTCTAGGTGTGCCGGCTTCAGCAGCTGTGGCACACAGGCTTCAAGAGTTGTGGCTCGTGGACTTCAGTAGTTGTGGCTCGCGGGCTCTAGAGAGCAGGCTCAGTAGCTGTGGTTCACAGGCTTAGTTGCTCCGCGGCACGTGGGATCTTCCCAGACCAGGGCTCGAACCCGTGTCCCCTGCATTGGCAGGCAGATTCTTAACCACTGCGCCACCAGGGACGTCCCAAAAAGCATGGATTTAAAAAGGAACAAGAAAATGAAACTGGGCTTCCCTGGTGGAGCAGTGGTTAAGAATCCGCCTGCCAACGCTGGGGACACGGGTTCGAGCCCTGGTCCGGGAAGATCCCACGTGCCGCGGAGCAACTAAGCCCGTGCGCCACAGCTACTAAACCCGCCCTCTAAAGCCTGCACGCCACAACTACTGAGCCCATGCGCCACAACTACTGAGCCCACAAGCCACAACTACTGAAGCCCGCACGCCTAGAGCCTGTGCTCCGCAACAAGAGAAGCCACCGCAGTGAGAAGCCCACGCACCACAACGAAGAGCAACCCCCGCTCGCCGCAACTAGAGAAAGCCCGCGCGCAGCAACAAAAACCCAACACAGCCAAAAATAAATTAATTAATTAAATAATTTATTAAAAAAGGAAAATGAAATCATCCACACGTGTGATGGCACGAATCACATCACTGCAAATTCCTACAGCGCCTTTAACCTTGAGTAACATGCGTGTGTCCTGGTCTCTGCCCCTGGGGTTCCCACTATTCCACAGGTCCGTGGGGAAGGCTGAGTCTCTGCACCAGCCCCCGACACGAAGAGAGAAATGTGAGGCAGTGAGACGGGCTGGCGGTGAGCAAATACAGGGCAGGACACGCGATTAAGGGAACTGGGGGCGGACATGTAAACTAGAGACCCAAAGAGCTCGAAAGTTCTGAACTGCACGAGAAAACCCCATCTCAGATTGACCTATCACCTACCTAGTTCTCTTTCACAAGGATTACACCATGTTTTATATTAATGGACTAGAAATTTAGGGAGGATGCATATTTTCTGAATTTTTATTTTCAGGCTGCTTTTTTTTTGCTTGTCGATATTATCCAGCCAACATGCCAGACATAAGAAATCCTTAAGAGGAATATTTTCTGCAAGACAATTGCTCGCCTCTTCATGAAACTATCTTGAAGACAGGTGAGTCCCTGTTTCAGTACTGAGCACAGGTCTGTACCAAAAATGGGCAGTCCCAACGTTCAAGATAAGTACATGAATCGGCAAAGGCCAGAGAAAAGCAAGAGGATACAGTGCACTCCCAAACGCAGAGCGTACACCAGCTGAGAGCTACTCACCAAGACCTGGTCGATGTCCTTCCTGATGTCAGCCACAATCCGGGTGCCGTCACCCCGCGCCAAGACCGCGTCCAGGGAATGCTGCTGGACAGACTCCAGGAGCCGTGCAGGGTGCCCAAGGCGCAGGAGCCTCTGCTTCCACTGGGCCAGCTGCTCGACCAGGTTGTCCACGGCGATGTTAGAGGGGGCGCAGCACAGAACCTGGGGGAGCACAGCACAAACTCGGGCTTGGTGATTTCTTTTTTAATGAAATCACTTAAGTTCATATTAAGCAAATGGAAAGTCCGAAAGTTAAAGAGAGGAGGGTGGAACGTGCACAACCAGTAACGTTACAGTGTAAACGTCCGGCTGTAAGGACAGATGCAGACAGTCTGCAGGACATGAGTTACTGGAAACCGACACAACATCTGGATACTAGACCTCGGGTCTTAAGAACCCGTTAGGCTCCAAAGGACCAGAAAGGATGCCCGGCAACTGGAAGGAAAGGCCTCAAAGTGCCCTGAGACAGTCAGGGCTGGGACACCCGTCTCATCACCCATCAAGTCACTTTATCGTCTGACAAAGCGGAATGAGGAAAAACCTTTCTGAACGGGCCCAATCTTGCTTCCAGAACTGCAGTCTGGCTCTTAGGAGGGGGTGGAGCGGGAAGGGGAGGCGGAGAGGAGGGTCCCCACCCCATCCAGGTGGCCAAAGGCGGTTTGCACCAAAGCATGAACACAGACGTCTCCTGTTCCACCGTTTCCTGCAACAGAGGCACCCGATTAAACCATCAAATCTGCTCCCTGCCAGTAAGTCATCTTTCACCAGCTTTTCTTGGTAAACGTCTTGCCAAGACAGTCATTTGCAGGAGACCATTGGACATGGCCTTGTAACCAACATGGATCTCCCTGCAGGAGCAGGGGCTCTGGGGAGAGTGTCACCCGAGTCTGAGTCCTGGCTCTGCCACCCACTGTGGAGGGACGCGGCCCGAGACCATAGAGTCCCCACACCCAGGGCTTCTGTGAGGATTAAAGGGGCAAACTCTGGAAAGACTGAGAAACGTGTCTCGTTCGTAAGAAGCACCCAGGAAATGTCAACCTACAAATGTGGACCAGATTGCTCTAATTCTTATCCTTATCCAACGTTTACGACCCAGAAAGGTTTTCTAAAAAGCTTTCCACGTGCTCAGGATCCACGATGACTTGTGTTGATACAGATGAGGATGAAAGATCCTTTCTCAACCATTAAAAATCTAAGTGAACAATAATACACGATATCACATTCCACATCTCGGAAACCGGTAACCTGCACTCTGCACAGTTCACCAGACCACCTGATCACCCAAAACACTTCTGTCTCCGGTAACTGGCTGCAGGGTCTCCTCCTGAACGGCACAGACAGCCCCTGGTCACCTGCACGCCCGGCATGCCCAGCAGGGGCCTGAGCACAGAGCGTGGGTGCTGAGCAGATGCGGCTCCTGGACTGTGGCCTGGTCGACAGTAACCCAGACCTCACCACCCCAGACCAACGGTCCCAAGCACGACCCCACACCCCAGGCGCTGTCAGAGACTGAAAAGGGCCCAGCCCAGTGCTCAGTCAGTAAACACTCAGGAACACTGCCAACCGAGTCCCCCAGAGCCCAGGCTGGGGCCCTGTTGGGCACCTGCGAGCACGGCAGACCGGAGTGAGGGGTGCCGGCGGGGACACGGTGCCCACTGCCCACCTTTGAGCCCTGTTTCACAGCTTGGAGAATGATTTCAACCACAGTGGTGGTCTTCCCGGTGCCGGGAGGCCCATGGATGATGGCGAGTTCCTTCTGGGACAGCGCGAACCAGACCGCTTCCTGCTGGGAGGCGTCCAGAGTGACGTTGTAGAAAGTCAGGGGGGCTGCGGAACAGGCGACAGTGAGGACCCAGCTCCCCGTCAACCGGCGCTCCCCGCCCCTGACCCCGCGTGTGCCGAAAGAAATACGGGCTGTAACGAGGAGAAAGCCGGCCCTCCCCAGGGGTCAGCCAGTCAACACAAAATCAACCTGCTTTGTTTTCCTGGACCAGGAATCTGCAGACTGTGGCCCGCGGGCCAAGCCCAGCCGGCCGCCTGCTCGGTGGGTCAGGTGTCCCGGGACACTGTCCCCAGCAGCCCGCCGCCGCACCGGCCGGCACAGCCTACAATGTTTACCATCTGTCTGCCAACTCATGCCCCAGAATAACAGCTTCCTGTAAAGTAAATGTTTCTGGGAACAGATTCATTTCTACCATAGTGACCCTTTTTAAGCGCCCATAAAACGATGAACACAAACACCACCAAAGAATTATGAGCAGATCCAGGACCATGTTTCTGTTCTGAATCTTCCATGGCCGATTCTAATGACCTGCTTCGTAAGCTCCATGCTCTGAGAGCAGGTGCCGCTGCATCCAGCCTCGCACCCGCAGCCTCCGCCCCGCGGTGCCCGCAGCAGAGACGAGCATGCTGACCCCCACGGGCATAGGGCGCCGACCCGGAGGTTAAGACGGAAACAGACTCGGAGACAGCAACGGAGCATCTGACCCAGAGCTCCTGCGTGTTCCCTTCTCCCCTGGACGCTGGCTACAACCAGGGCACATCGTGTTCCTTGAAACACAGCAAAAACAATGCTAGTTCCCTTCCCAGCTCATAGTAGCCTCTCGGTAAACAGTTGGCAGAAATAAAATCTTATTGAAATGTGAGTGCTTTTGGAATCTGAGAAGGTACAAAGCAACCCTGAGCTAAGAGCCAACACACCGCCAGGGTACGAGCACCGGCTTGACAGGAAAAGGGTGTGGGCGGCCCTTGTGTGAGAATGACTGAAGCTATACTGTAAAAACCGGCCAAGTCCAACATCTACAGGGTGGTTCAGTGACGGGCAGCTGCTTGATTAGGTGATAAACTCCTCTCAAAATGAGCTTCTGGGCTTCCCTGGTGGCGCAGTAGTTGAGAGTCCGCCTGCCGATGCAGGGGACACGGGTTCGTGCCCCGGTCCAGGAAGATCCCACATGCCGCGGAGCGGCTGGGCCCGTGAGCCATGGCCACTGAGCCTGAGCGTCCGGAGCCTGTGCTCCGCAACGGGAGAGGCCACAGCAGTGAGAGGCCCGC
>NW_006792775.1:4644904-4694895 GCF_000442215.2 Lipotes vexillifer
GGGGGGGGGGGGTATACATGGACACATGCGTGTGTCTGTATGTAAGTCAGACTGTTCTATGTGGAGGCGGAAAAACAACTAGAAGAATACACACGCGTATCAGTGAGGCTCTCACTCTAAGTGGCAGGTTTTCGAGTGATTTCTTTCCCTTGTTTATATGCTTCTTTATTTCCAAACATTCTATGACTAATACACGGCACTCTCACAATTAGAAATAAACTGTCTTCAATTTAAAGGATACTGAGAAAATAATCAAATACACTTAGAACTGAGACTTTTCAAACTATAAAAAAATGCTATCGAGCATGAAGCACGATCAGTCATCCTCTGTTCTCACAGGGCACTGGGCTAGAAGAAATACCCTCGCGTTTCAAAACAGAAATATTCAATATTTAGATAGATTAGAAAGAGCATCATAAAACAAACGAACGAACTACTCCTCTGACGCCGTGCACAGGAAAGAGGCTTAGTTCTAGCAAGTCACACAAAGAAACTTATAAACAGACACTGAGGTAGGTTTCTTCTCACTGTACATCCTCAAACTCTTGCTAAAATGGCCCAGGGTCTCACTGTTCGAGATCCCGTCCGTGGTGATTTCAACCAGGAAAGGAAAACCACAAGCTCTTACGTATGTCACTGGCAGGGCTGGGGTCCGATCCACCGAAGAGGACCTCCGTGAGCGAGGACGCGGGGCCAGAATGGTACTTCTTCAGGGTGATCAGAGTTCTGCCAAAGGAGAAAATGAAAATTAGCGGCTTAGCGAAAACCAGCAATTAACCCAGCGCCCGAGGCTCCACGCAACGCTGCCGCCCGCCGCCCCCCATGAGGGGCACGCGACCGACCCCAGCCTGGATGTGCCTGCCCTCTTCTGCCCAGCAGGAGGGAGGTGCGTTTAAGGAAAACGTCACATGTGACCTCCAGTCACACACACTTACTTTTTCAGTCGCTTATAAGTGATGTCGTTAGCAAGTTTTAACAGCCTGTAGGAATGCTCTCGGTCCAAACTCAACCGGAAATCATGGGACTCGTCAAAGGCCACGGTGACCAATTGCTGGGTGATCCGGGTCAGGATCCCAGTGGCCAGCTGACTGCCTTCCTCATACAGACCCACTATGTCACCTACAGAAGCAAAGACCAGTTACATAAACGCTGAACAAAGTTAAACGTGAATTACTTCGTATAACAAAGTACAGCATATTTCAAACGTTGTATCTGTTACTTTCATCAGAAATGAAGTCAGTAAAAAAAATACTTTTAACTAACATCATATGTGAAAATTTACTGGAGCTCAATGAACTGTTTAAAACAAACATGACAGTCAATAAAATATTTAAAGTGGTCCTCTGTGCCCAGCACTGTTCTGGGTGCTGGTCTGTATTAGGAATAAAACACGGCGCCTGAGCTCCCATCACGGAGGAGAGGAGCAAATACGAAAACCTACCAGGATCAGAGCCAAGGGCTTTAGTTACGATGAAGTGCAGGGGCTCCCCTGGGGGCGCAGTGGTTAAGAACCCGCCTGCCAATGCAGGGGACACGGGTTCGAGCCCTGGTCCGGGAAGATCCCACGTGCCACAGAGCAGCTGAGCCCAGGCGCCACAACTACGGAGCCCGCGAGCCACAACTACTGAAGCCTGCGCACCTAGAGCCCGTGCTCCACAACAAGAGAAGCCACCGCAATGAGAAGCCCGCGCACCGCAAAGAAGAGTAGCTCTCGCTCGCCACAACTAGAGAAAGCCCACGCGCAGCAACGAAGACCCAATGCAGCCAAAAACAAATAAAATAAATGTATTAAAAAAAAAAAAAGATGAAGTGCAGCAGAGGGTGGAGAGGGACGAGGGTGCCATTGCAGAGCGTGTGGGAAGGGCCTCTCTGAGGGGTGACCCGTAAGCAGGGTGGGCCCTGGAAACAGTGGGGGCCACGAGCTCACCTGGGGGAGAACATTCCAGGTGGAAAGGGAACACTGATGAAGGAGGGAGAGGGTGGTTTGTTGCCCACTCAGCTGGGCCTCCCCACTCCTGCGACAGCTGTTTGGTGATTCACCCATCACCAGGCGAGTCTGAGAGGCTTCCCCTGATGCCGGGACGGAGCACACGACCCATACCCGAGCCAATCAGGGCTTCACGTGCCCCCTGGCCAGTGACTGGCTCGGGGATGGACAAGGGACCAAATCAGAGCCCCTGAGATGTGGTGAGACTTTTGGGTGGACAGCTGGAAGGATGCCCTCACCCTTCCCAGCTGGACCAGAAACTGGAGAGGACGTGAGGGCTGAAGCTGCTACCACTTGGTGCCTGAGAAGGAAGCCAACCCAGGAGAGGGTGGAGCCGAGACACAGAGCGGAACTAAGCCCAGGTGACCTCCTCTGAGCCGTGCAGCCACCTTCCAGCTATCACAACCCATGCGTCCCCCTCCTGTTCCAGCCCATCTGGCTCGGGGTTTCTGTCACTTGAACACAGACAGTTCTGACCAAACAAGAATCCACGCTGAGATGCAGCCAGGGCCTCCCACATACTCACACCCCATTTATTCCGAGTCAGAGTACGTGCCACACGTCAACCAAGCATGAGGCGTATTCTTAGTCCTAGCTGTTTTCCTTCTAGGCAATGAGTTTCATCTGCACCTTGAATCTTTTCTGTCTCCCGCCCCAACTTTTAAAGACAAAGAGCAGGTGGCAGCAGTGCCCCTGGGCCCGAGGTCTGGTTCTGTGCACGGGGACCTCCACGAGGCTGAGTGCAGGTGACCCCGTCCCGACTGTGACTTCCCCACCGGCTGCCCTGAGTACGGTCCCACATTGCAGAATTCACACCTCTTAGCTATAGAGCCTTAAAACTGCTCTTCAGGAGACGAAAACCTAACAACCCCACCTACGTTTGATCAGAAGCCGAAGCAACACATCAGGTTTTCAGCTCCGTACTTTTTCACACGAACAGCTGACTTCCTGTTTATCAGCTATTCATCAACCTCTCAGGTCATTCACTCCACAACACTTACTAACTGAACACATACTATTCCTTTGGTTTTCAGAGTTCACAAACACCCGGCACATTCAGTCCCACCCACTTATCCTGATGGCGAGGCCGAAAGCTCAGCTATAATCCCCTTGGTTCTGTTCTTCAGAGGACACGTGACTGACTCTCGGCCACTTAACAGCAAAGTGTAAGATCTGACTCCAAACCAGCAGCTTCCCCTCCTCCTATCTGTCTCCAAACCCAGCCCGTATTCCAACAATTGTGGGGCAAGAGTCTAGAAAATCGAAATATGAAACCAACAAACTCTGTCACCACCAAAACAAGGCAGAGAGAGTTTTCTAGTGGAAGTGCAGTGTTCGGCAGTGTTGCTCTCTCCCAGTTTCCAGGTCTGATCAAAAATAAGCGTCCCAGGGATTTCCCTGGCGATCCAGTGGTTAGGACTCCACGCTTCCACTGCAGGGGGCACAGGTTCGATCCCTGGTCAGGGAACTAAGATCCCACATGCCGTGCGGCGTGGCCAAAGGAAAAAATAAAAATAAATAAAACAAGCATCCCAGGTGTGAGCTTAAGAAGCTTCTTCTAACTGCCCCTCCTTTCCAGCAGAGCTGCCACAAGTTTAGCCAAAGTATCCTTGGCACGAGGAAGGTCGGGGAATACACAACTACACACGTTGAACCATCTGGACCAGGGCTATTCAAGAGACACGTGAGAGTCATGTGTAATTTTACATTTCCTAGTAGCCGTATTAAAAAACCAAAAGAGGGCTTCCCTGGTGGCGCAGTGGTTGAGAGTCCGCCTGCCGATGCAGGGGACATGGGTTTGGGCCCTGGTCTGGGAGGATCCCACATGCCACGGAGCGGCTGGGCCCATGAGCCACAACTGCTGAGCCTGCGTGTCTGGAGCCTGTGCTCCGCAACGGGAGAGGCCACGATGGTGAGAGGCCCGCGCACCGCGATGAAGAGTGGCCCCCACTTGCCACAACTAGAGAAAGCCCTGGCACAGAAACGAAGACCCAACACAGCAAAGATAAATAAATAAAATTAAAATTAAAAATCTTTAAAAAAATAAAATAAAAAAAAATAAAAAAAAAGAAACAGGTAAATTTAATCACATTTTACTTAACCCAATACATGAAAAATATTATCATTTCAAGACATAATCAGCTTTCAAAGAAATTACTCTTGATATTCTAAATTTTTTGTACTAAATCTTCAAAATCTCATGCGTATTCTACACAAGCAGCAATCACTAGCCATATTTCGAGTGTTCAATAACCTCACGTGGCTAGTGGCTGCCAGTCTGGACAGTGCTGATCTAAACTACCAAAAAGTCTCGTGATTGCTGAATTTCTAAGTGAGAGTTTTCCATTACAATGCTTTATTCTCCAACTGGTCGTATGTGACCTGGTCTTTACAACCCACATCTGAAGACAGCAATGCTCAAAGTCCACCTATGTTAAAAATGCACAGACCGGAAATAAAGCTGTTACTGGGAAGCACAGCTGCAGACATGCATCTCCTGGGCTCAAAGGTGACCAGCAACCGTCCGTACAGCCCGGTCCGCTGGCTGGATACCTGCAGCTTCAGCAAGCAGACGCCTCGGCTCTGGAGTTCTTTCAGAGAGACATTTTCCTGCCAGGCCCTGGGAGACACCCAATGTTGAGACTTCAGTGTTTGTATTTTACCAGTTTTTACTTCCAACCGTGCAGGAAGAACAGATGGAGATCTCTGCACAGGCACTAAGGGTGACCAGGGAAACTCCAAACCTGCCCCCTCTCAAACTTGCCCCCCCTATAGCCCCAGCGCGATCTGTGCCCTCCTCCCAGTTTCCCAAGACAGAACCTTCGCTCATCTTCACCTTCTGTCCTACGTCCTGTGTGTCACTGAGTCCCACCAGGCCCCTCCCATTTGTACCCAGAATCCACCCCTGCCTCATCCTCGCCGCCACAGCTTTGGTTCAAGCCCACATCACTGGCCGTCTCTGGACTAAACTGAGCTTCCTAACTTCCTTATCCCTGGGTTCTCCCCAGCCAATCCCAGCAGCAACATCCAACAGATCCCCCTAAGATGAAAATCTATTTACCTCCCTGACCTGCTTAACTGCGCCGAGGCCCATCCTCTGCACAGGAATATAATACAGTCTTCTCCACAAGGCCCTTCCCAATCTGGCCCCCACCTATCTTCCCATGGGTGCTTACTCTGTACTCTGAACCATGCTGAGCACTTGACTTAGAGATCATTGTGTTCCTACCTCGCTGGTGTGCTGTGAGAATGATCTCATTTTACAGATGAGGTAACTAAAGCTGCAAAGTCAGCCAGCCATAAATCATGGAGCTGGGATCCCACTGACGTCGACAGGACTGCAAACGCTCTTAACCATCACGATCAAAAACCTCTAAAACAAATCCCCTCCACTTGGGTAGCACAACGGTTGAGTGCAAACTCTGGGATCAGCCTGCCTGAACTCAAATCCTGGCTCGACCTGTTACCTGGGGCACGTGACTTAACCTCTGTCTCAGCCTCCTTAGACATAAAACGAGAATTACAGTAACCAACTACGCAGAGTTGACGTGAGGTTTAAAGGGGCTGATGTGTGTGGGGTGCTTTTACAGCCCTCAGTGTCATCTCTCAAAGTTTCGGCCCTACGGAAACAAGCCTGGCTTTCTCAGGGCTCCACCCTCGCCTGCAGGGCTGCCCTTCCTCCCCACATCTCTTCCAGGAATATCCTCCCCCGCATCCACCTGAACCCCTATTTTTCTGCAAGCTGTGCTCAGGCACCACCTCCTCCACGAAGCCAGCCTCAACCTAAGGCTCCCCAGGGTCAGCTGTCCACCCTCCTGCTCCCACAGCACTTTGCCTACACACACGGGTCAGCATCTATCACGCTGGAAGGGAACTGTTTCCGCTCCCACCTGCCCCTTCCGCTCAAGCCCAGCCGCCAGGGGACCGTCAGTGACTCTATCTCACTCGGGGCCTGGCACGGAACAGGCGCAAACACTGACAGAGGGGACGATGACGGAAGAGGGCTGAGAACACTTTGGGGATGGAAATGGGGAGAGAAGCAGGACCTACGAGGCAAAGCTCAGAGGGGGACTTCAGGGGGAGAACAGACCCTTCCTAAGGGTCCCCCAAACGGAACGGGCTGTCCCGGGGGGTGAAGAGGCTTCCATCTCTGTGGGAGGCCGAGCCCCTTCACAGCCGCGATCCGGACTCGAGGAGTCAGGAGGGCAAATCCCGACCCCCAGGCTGGTCAGGCCGAGCCCCCAGGAGGGAGGTCCGCCCGAGGTCTGAGCTGGGAGAGTAGGGGGGCCTGGGGGAACCGCCGGACCGACCCCAAGGCCGGGCCGGCGGCCGGACCTGCGCTCCTCGACCTCCGCGTCCCTCTCGAGCTCCAGCAGGTCCAACTGCTTGGTCACAAAGCTCTCCACAGCCGCCGACGCCATGGCCGCAGTCCGGCCCGGGCCCGGAGCAGCCGAGGTCCCGCGCCGCCGAGTTCCGGCTGCCGCGAGGGGCGGTGCTTCCGGCCGGGCCCGGTGCGTCGACGCACCAGGTTCGCACCTCTTCCGCTTCCGGTGTCGGTCTAGGCTGCGGGAAGATGGCTGCGGTTGTGGCGGCCTCGGCCCTGCCGGTCACCTTCGGGCGGCTGGTGTCTGCATGCAGCCGCAGTGTCCTGAGAGCGTCGGGGCCCGGAGAGGGTGAGACCTTGGCCGCGGGGTGAAGGGAGGAAGTGGGGCGCCCCGCCGTCCCGCCACATGTGTGTCTGTGTCCGACCGATGTTAATCGCTTTTTTTGATGCGGTGATTACAACGCGGACTTTAGAGTTGGGGAAACCTAGGTTCAGATCCTGGTTCCTTTAGTTAGTAGCTTAAATACTGATGAAAGCTCCCCAACTTCCATATAGGCTGTATTTAACCGGGGGAACAAACTGAGGCTCAGAGTGGTTAGGTAACTTGCTTACGGTCACACAGCAGGGAAGTGGGAGAGGAACTGAATCAGACAGCTCGGTCCGGCTCCAAGGCCTGTGCTTTAACCATCACCCGCAGGCTGCGAGCCACTCTCTGAGCCTCACCGTCCTCATCTGGAAAATGGTGATGAATGTCCTTGCCTAATGGTAACCAATCCAGCAAAAGCGACAGCTGTATTTTAGGCACTGGGTTGTCATGAGGCTCAAAAAGATTGTTTGTCAGAAACACTATAAACCTCTGTCTGAAACGGTTGGAGTGTGTATCTGTGTGAGGGAATGTTTATGTATGTTTTAGAATTGGGTCTGAATGTGTATTTGATGATAATAAATAATTGTTCCCTTTTTTAGGTGTGATAATGATATTGTGGTTGTGTTTTTGTAAAGAATCTTTATCTTTCGTAGAAATACACTGACAGTTGCTTTAATCACAGAGTTGGGCCAGAGGCACTGTGAATGAATCAAGCTTGGCCAAGAGTTGATAACTGTTGAGTCTGGGGAGAGATACAGGAGGACTCGCTATTCTCTTTACTTTTGTATGCTTGTCATTTTCCATAATAAAACTTGGGTTTAAGCAGGCAGGGAAGTTTTTACAAAAGCAGTGGGACTTACTGCATTCTACCAATATAAAACCACCTCTAGAATGCTGTGTTCAATTCCAGACCCAATGTTTTCAGAGAGAAGCACAGATGAAGTGAACTGAGTAAAGAGAGGGTGACCAAAATGATAAACAGGCAGGACCTTGAAGAGTGAGTGAAGGAAACAGGATGGACAGTGGCACGATCCTTAGGGATCTAAAGGATGATCCTGGGGCACCATTTGTTCCCAGTGGGGTCACTGCTAAGCTAAGACCATAGGCAAGGGAAGCAGATCAGGTGCAGAAACTTTGTGAGCTTTCAACGGTGGGATGGCTCTCAAGAGAGGCCAATCACAAGTTCCCAATCATGGAGTATTCCACAGGGGCTTCATTTGATGGCTTAGCAGAGTAGATGTCATTCATTTATTCGTATATTCACCATTTATTGAGCACCTATTACAAGTCAAACACTGGTCCAGGATAGGGAATACATCAGTTATAAACATAAAACAATAATCCCGGCTTTTATGGAGCTAGCATTCTGACGCAGGGGGAAGGGTTGTGCAGAGAGACAGACAAATTTTGAAGGAGAAGCAAATTACGTAGTATGTTCGAAGCTGTTCAGACTCATGGAGAAAAATAAAGCACGAGTTGGGAAGAAAGGGTTCAATTTTAAATAGGATGGGTGGGGAAGGCCTCTCTACTGAGACGGTATTTGAGTGGAGACCCAAAGGAAATAGGGAATTAGCCTGG
Source organism: Lipotes vexillifer (assembly GCF_000442215.2). Taxonomy (NCBI): domain Eukaryota; kingdom Metazoa; phylum Chordata; class Mammalia; order Artiodactyla; family Lipotidae; genus Lipotes; species Lipotes vexillifer. Next base: position 4,653,161 of record NW_006792775.1, read on the forward strand.
GGGCCACGTGGGGTGGGGGAGCGTCCGGGGCAAGAGCAGGCAGGCATAGGCCCTTGAACTTGGCATCTCCCAGGAATAGCCAGGAGGCCAGAATGGCAGGTGTGCAGTGAACAAGGGGAAGCTCGTGAGGCGTGGGCTCAGAGAGACAGATGGAATCGCACTGCCCGCTGCCCTGTCGGCCGCTGTAAGGACTTCGGCTTTCTCTCTGAGTGAAGTGGGGTGCTCTTGTAGTGTTTTGCAAAGTAGTAACGTGATCTGACCTCAGTTTTAATAGGATCCCTCTAGCTGCTGTGCAGAGAAGGGAGGCTAGGGCGAGAGCAGGGTGTTAGTAATAATCCAGGCTTGGGTGATTGAAGTGGTCAGAGCCTGGATCTCTCAAAGAGAGGCAAGGGGATTTGCTGATAGGTTGGCTGAGGGGTGTGAGAGAGAAGGGTCATAAATGACTGAGATTTGGGGCCTGAGCAACTAGAAAGATGGAGTCGCCATTACGTGAGATGGGGAGGGGTGCGGGAGAAGCAGGCATGAGGGGCAGATCAGGAGCCTTTGTTAGGTTCTGAGACGCCTGTTAGACATGCAGGTGACGATGACAAAGAGACAGGTGTTTGTCGTGTCCGACAGACTGCAGGTGTAAACTTGGGAGTCACCAGTGTTTAGGTGACATTTAAATTCATACAGTCACCAGAGGAACGGCTATAGGTAAAGAAGAGGTAAGATCCAATGTCTAAACCACAAGCACACCAAGACGGCAGAGGGGAAGAGAAGCCAGCCCAGAAGACCAAGAATTGGGAACAACCGCTAATGAGTGAGCTTTAAAAGAGTGAATTTTACGGTTTATAAATTATAGCTCAGTTGAAAAAATAAAACGAACAGTAGTTATTGAGAAATCTGTCCTCTGCTTTTTGCACTTAAGCACCAGGCATTTTATTTCTGAGTCCTTCTCAGTAGGCTGTGGGTACCTTTGTCGGTGTATTAGTTATCTACTGCTATGTCCCAGATTACCCCCAAGTCCAGCAGCTTAAGATACCTAACATGTATTATCCATCGCTGACGGTCAGGATCCAGCAGCAGCTTAGCGGGTGCTTCTGGCTCCCAGTCTCTCATTAGATTCAAGTCAGGCTGTCAGCTGGGGCTGCAGAATCTGCTTTCCAGCTCCCTCCCTGGGCTGCTGGCAGGATGCCCCTCCAGGGACGGCCCACAGCACAGCAGCCCTGCAGCAGAGATGAGAGAGGACACCCAGGACAACAGCTGCCCTTTTATAACTTACTCTCAGAAGTGCTGTCCTGTCACTTCTGCCACATGCTGTTGGTCACAGAAACCAGTGCCCTGTCGGGGGACAACACAGGGGTGAGAACACCAGGAGGTGGGCTCATCGGGGCATCCTGGAGGCCGCTCCCACACTGGGGTACCAAACAGGGCCTGAACTTAGTGGGCACTTGTGGTCAAGGAATGGGTTAGCAGGTAGGTGATTTGGTTTTAGGCCCTTTTCAATGGTGTGATAAACACATCCTGATGCTTATGGTAATAACCAGTAACTATAAGTGATGTTCTTTTGGTTTTGTTGGCCTAGATTTTTCTGTAGACATGTCGTGATGTGGTGATTTAAATCGGGTGCCAGTCACAATAGCGGCACTTGCACACTGAGCATCGTAAAGGGCAGTTTGCGTTTCGTATTAGTAACTACGCGTGTTTCTTTATTCCCTTAGCTTCCCTGTGGTCTGCTTCTCGAAGGTTCAGTTCGCAGAGCGCTTCATTTCCACAAGGGTAATATCAAAATGTGGGTTTTGGTGACTCTTCCTTTCCTTTCTAAAGTCAAAACTTCAAACATTTGGGTTTTCAAGAATATTTAGTTTTCTTTTAACTTTTTTGACAGTATTTTTCTCAGACCCTTGACATATAGAAATACAGACAGAATCTCAAGCACCCAAAGACAAAGGTATTCTGGGCCTTGAACAGCTGTGTCTTTCTAGGCAAAAGCTTTTAACTCCTAATTGGGGATTTATTTCCAACTGGGAAGGTCGAATCACAGGATGGTTGTGTCAGAATCTCTAGGAGGACCTTACGTAATTTGAAAGAGCGTGTTCAGTGTTAAAGAAAAAACATAAAATTAATATAAACTACAGAAGGTAAATTTGACAAAATCATACTCAGGTAGGAATACACAGGGTCCCGTCCCTGCCCCGCCCTGTCAGCCCGGGTCCCTGAGCAGGGTCACGCACTCTGAGCTTCGTTCCTCTTCGGCAAAATGGAAGCAATATTAGTCTCCATCTCAGTGGGTTTTCATGAGAGTCGAGTGAATTTCTGCATTTAAAGAGCTTAGAAGGGAGCTCCCCTGCCGGCACAGTGGTTAAGAATCCGCCTGCCAATGCAGGGGACACGGGTTCAATCCCTGGTCCAGGAAGATCCCACATGCCGCGGAGCAACTAAGCTCATGCGCCACAACTGCTGAGCCTGTGCTCTAGAGCCTGCGAGCCACAACTACTGAAGCCCACGTGCCTAAAGCCCGCGCACCACAACGAAGAGTAGCCCCACTCACCGCAACTAGAGAAAGCCCGCGCGCAGCAACGAAGACCCAATGCAGCCAAAAATAAAATAAATTTTTTAACAAAAAAGAGCTTAGAAGGACTTGTGGTTGCCATGGGGAAGGGATGGATTGGGAATTTGCGATTAACAGATACAAAGTATTATACATAGAATGGATAAACGACAGGATCCTACTATAGAGCATAGGGAACTATATTCAATCTCCTGAGATAAACCATGACAGAAAAGAATATAAAAAAAGAATGTCTGTACGTGTGTAACTGTATCGCTTTGCTGTACAGCAGAGATTAACGTTGTAAATCAACTATAGTTCAGTACAAAAACTAGAAAAAAAAAGCTTAGAAGACCGCCTGGCACGTAGTAAGCTCTCAGTGCAGCTGCCTGCGCTCCCGCAGCGGAGATTCTCAGCAGGGGGGACGCAGGGCCTGGTGTTTCCCTAAAGGAGCAGTCGGCACCCTGGGTGAGGGTGGAGGCAGAAACCCTCAGGGGCGCTTTCGTGAACTCGGCTGACTTCTCCTGTGACCACCGTGAGTGGCCACTGCTGCCCCCAGTCCCTTTCCAGGTTTGTCCCTCGGTCCTCGGCTGGCTGCTGCCGGGCCGCCCGGGGCTGCTCAGACACGATGCGCGACGGGGGTGCACAGCTTCATTTGGGGGCCAGTTGACTCCAGCAGGGAGGGCGTTCGCTCACTTCACAGGTCTATTCAGCACCTTCTGTGACAGTGACGGGGGCCCTGGGCCCTGCGCTGGAAGCGGCAGGGTCCCCAGTTTTCTGGGGTCTTCTGGCTGGTCTAAGAGTTAAATTGACATGAGACATGTTAACAGGAGAAAAATCAAACCCAAGTTTAGTAACCTGTACCTACAGGAGAGACCCAGGAGAACTGAGCCACTCGCGCAAATGGCCAAAGCCCTCACCTTAAGTAGCACCTTCAGCTAAAGACAAAAGATGATGTTGAGGGTAGGGGTTTGAGACTTCAAAGGGGACGAAGGCAATTCACATGGAGGTGGAAAAGCAGATGTTTGGTGAATAAATGTTTGCTGGGCAGAGACAGTGGGACAGGAGTGGCCTCGGATATCTGGGCCCCCATGTTCCTCACAGCCGACTGGTGATGCTGTGTCCCAGGACAGGCCCTCCGTCTCGAGTCTTTCAGGAAGCTGTGCGCAGACCCAGGCCTGCCTGCCTCCTGCCAAAGTTTCTTCCTGCGTCTTTTGGGCCTTGATTGTTTTCGGCTTGAAGTAATCTGCATGCCTAAGAGACATTTGGAGGCAGGCATGTTTTGCTGTCCTACAACTGTGGGGGCAGCTGTCCCGCCAGCCACACAAGCATCAGAGACATGCTGGATGCTTGCCCTTCCTAGTGTGCTGAGCGCAGTCATTTCTCACACATCTTTTTTTTTTTTTTTTTTTTTTTTTTGCGGTACACGGGCCTCTCACTGTTGTGGCCTCTCCCATCGCGGAGCATAGGCTCCGGATGCGCAGACTCAGCGGCCATGGCTCACGGGCCCAGCCGCTCCGCAGCACGTGGGATCTTCCCGGACCGGGGCACGAACCCGTGTCCCCTACATCGGCAGGCGGACTCTCAACCACTGCGCCACCAGGGAAGCCCTCTCACACATCTTGAACCGTCTTTTCACGTGTGTGTGACCCACGTCTATAAAATATTTTTACAGATACGTTCCTAAAACGTCACTGAGTTCACCACCTTGGCCAGAAGTTGTTGTGCCAGACCCCGTCGAGGAGGCCAGACACCACGCAGGTAAGAAAGGCAGAAGTTAGGGGGTGGCGCCCTTGCTTCCACCACAGAGGGGGCCTCCTGGCCACAGAACAAGGACTTCACGTTTCCAGGTGCCCGAGACACGGCGCAGTGTGAAAGCTCAGGTTCGCTCAACACCAGAGTTCAAAACCCTCATTCGTTGAGCCAATCCTCCTAGGGCACCAAGGCACCAGCGGAGTTGCAGGCAGGTAATGCGGGTGACACAAGGGCCAGGGCCCAGCTCTGTCTCCCGCTGTTGGTAGAAACGGGAGTTCAGGGAAGAACAATGTGCCCGGTCATCGGTGGAAGCCGGCCCCAGCCCAGGTGTTCGAGAGGCCATCAGGGTGTCGGGAGGCATGTCACACAGGATGCGTGTCGCCAGGAGGGCAATGTGGCCACCACGCCCAGCACTGGGATGAGTGCAAGATCCTCAGTTTCCAAAAGCTGGAAGTCCATAGTAATGCGTGGAATCTTCCAGTTTTTTTTTTTTTTTTTTTTTTTTTTTTTTTTTTTCCTTGCGTTATGCGGGCCTCTCACTGTCGTGGCCTCTCCCATTTGCGGAGCACAGGCTCCGGACGCGCAGGCCCAGCGGCCATGGCTCACGGGCCCAGCCGCTCCGCGACATGCGGGATCCTCCCGAAACAGGGCACGAACCCGCGTCCCCCGCATCGGCAGGCGGACTCTCAAGCACTGCGCCACCAGGGAAGCCCCGGAATCTTCCAGTTTTTAAATACTATTTCGGATGCTGTGCCCGAAAAGTACAACTGCAAGTGAGGTTCCGCCCTCTTGGCCAGGTGCAGCCGAGGGCTTGACTCGGTTTCCAGGGCAGACACCGTGCCCTGCGCCCAGCCCCAGGCGAGGCCGGGAGGGTCGGGGCAGGAGAGAAGGGCCGGGCCTAAGGCGAGGTGGTGACCATGGGAGCAGGGACTGGGTGTGGGCGGACGCGAGCAGGTAGCATCCAGCGCCATGAGGGTATAATTCTAGGTTTTCCTTGTTTGCAAAAAGGCCGCTGGCTCGTTAATAACGACTGGGAATGAAACCAGGTGAGGGTTTCTCCACCGCAGGGTCAGAGAAACCAAGCCAGGCGCGCCGAGCGCTCAGGCGGGAGGATGGCAGGGGAATGGGGGCTTCTGTGCCGTCAGGGCACGATCGTCTGTAAGAGCCCCGTGTGCCCCATGCGCCCCAGTGCCAGCTCCTGGGAGCAGCGGCTCACCCTGGCCTGCGGGGGGGAGAGCGCGGAGGAGCTGCTCGCATGCACCCTGCCGCCGCTCCAGGGGTGCTCAGGGTCGCGGCTGCGGCGGGGCAGCGGGCACCCGGGTGAGGGCGTAGCTGTGGGCCTGACTGTCCCTCCCCCCACAGAGGTCGTGGGGAAGGTGAACGGGCTGATCGCCCGGGGCCGCTACGGCAGGCTCTTCGCAGTGGTGCACTTTGCCAGCCACCAGTGGAAGGTGACCTCTGAAGACCTGATTTTAATTGAAAACAAGTTAGACGTTGCGTGTGGAGAGAGGATCCGGCTGGAGAAGGTGAGACTGTGGGTCAGCTCTGGGGACGCGGCAGGCTGGCCGGTGGGCACGGTGGGGTCGGGGGGTTGTGGGCAGAGCTGCTCCCCGAGGGCGGCCCGACTCGGTAGGGCCCCTCCTTACAGGGAGCCGATCAGCATGTTTCTCTAAGGGGACGCGTGTGTCTGTCTCACGTCAGACAGAGAAGGGTTTGTCTCACGTCTCCTTAGTGTATTCTTAGAGGAAAATACCTGATCACAGGTACAGTGAAAATCCCAGTTAGGGATGTAAAGAGTTCTCAGGACCGGATTTATGAAGAGAAAATGTTCCGTTTCAGCTCGAACGCTCCCCTGACGTTAGACATGACAGCTGCTGCTGTGCTGAACAGCGAGCACGGTTTAGAGGCACCCCGCAGGGCGCTGGTCATCTTCTGACCCTCCTGAACTGCCGCGTGGTGTGTCCTGCATGTTTAGCCAAGTGCCTCTGCCCTCCGCTTGTGATTCTGTTTGCTGTGTTCGGGGGCCTATTTGGTTTTTGCCTATTCTACTTCTGTTCATAAAACTGTAGATAAAATAAGAGATTTCTGTACCAGATCATTTTTTTAGGACAGGGTTAACTGTTGGTGTGATGTGATATAACATATGGTTTTCTTTATAATTTAAAACTTCTCCTTCCTTTGTGATTGTAGATTCTTTGCATATTTATACCCAGGGGAGCATTAAACTTTCCTTTCTCAGATGGTCTTCCCGCAGCCTGTGATCCAAGCAGGACCACAGCTCGGGCTGAACCAGGGTGCTGTGTGGACGCCAGCAGCCAGCACAGCCCCTTCTCCTTGGTGACCCCCGTGGTTCTGTCATGAGCTCACGAACAAGAGTACTTTTGACCTTTTACATCTAAACTAAGAGACTTCTGGAGTGTGTGTGTTAGGATCTCTAAAAAGACAGTATTTTGAAACATTTCACATTAACAAAAACATAGGAAGCTCCACCTAATGCAGGTGGTTTTTCATAACGTAGGAAACCCAGCAATAGAGAACATGTCGGGCTAAGAGTGAGTCAAGCAAGATTTCATTATTTGTCATCACCTAACACACATAGCCCATTGATGTTATTATAAAATAGGCTTTGTCCTTAGACATTTAAGCTTAATGCAATCGAGTTTTTTTCTCATCAGGAGAATTTCAGACAGTCTCCCAATGTCTAATGAGAACCCCACTGCACTTGGGTCTCAGAACTGTCTTCATCTGAGGCCACACTTAGCGTCACAGTTTCCATCCAGTGAGAGAGGCTGCCTGGCCATGCAGGGTTTTGCAGTCATTAAACGAATACCTTGAACCTCGATCTTGGCAGTCAGCAGGACTGTGAACCGCATAAAAGACACCACGGCCTGGTTTGTGCACTTTTCCCCGTATGTGTTTATACTTCAATAAAAAGTTATTTCTTAAAAGCCGCTGTTGCCATAGGAGGTTACCCGCTCACCCGGATGACTGAGTTCCACATGTCGGGGTTTGACAGCGCGGGCATGTCCACAGGCAGCCGGGCGCCCCTGCACACACAGGCACGCCGCCACCTGGCGCCCCCTCTGTCCCAGGTTGAGGGAGTCGCTGGTTAGATAGCAGAGGAAGCCCACGTTTTGGTTTCGGGGAACCGACACCTTGCTTCCTTTCCAGTGTGCTCGGGTCACTGCCTGTTCTAGGGGCTTTGTGTTATTTGCTGGTAACACGCCTGTTTGATTCCAGGTCCTGCTGGTTGGGGCCGACGACTTCACGCTGCTCGGCAGACCCCTCCTCGGGTAACGTGCTCTCACATGCCGGCGGGGAGGCTGGGCAGAGGGGCTCCTGTCACACCCGCTGCAACCACCAAGCTCAACACGCTTACACGTCTCACCGTGGGTGTGTAGTGTCCCGCGTACAGAGAATCCAGAACAAATCGTTGGCCTGTTACTCATTCATTGCAGTTTGACCCTTTTAAGATTTGCTGTGGGACGACACTGTTCTTTGTTGTGCTTCTTGGTAGTTTTCACAGTGCCTGCAGGGAGGGCATCTGACGTCGATAACCGGCCGCAAAGGAGGTTAAACTTTATTTCGATGTTCTCACGTAAAGCACTAGTAAAACTGAAAAGTAATCAGGAAGCTACATTGCTGTTTGTTTTCCTCTCTTCCAGAAAGGATCTTGTTCAGGTAGAAGCCACAGTCATTGAAAAGACAGAATCGTGGCCGAAAATCAATATGAGATTCAAGAAAAGGAAAAACTACAAAAGGAAAAGAAGTAAGTTGGAGAAAGCGTGGCTGCTGCGTTCCCGTCCTCAGGGTGTTGCCCCGCGTCCTGCGCTGGGCCAGGTTGGACGGGTCCTGCCCTCTGCTGGGCGCTCTTGGGGGTACAGCAGCCCAGAGACCAGTGAGAGCTCTGCCCGCGTCCTGGCTGTGCCAGGGAGGGGCAGGTAGCAGTCCTTAACCACGCCAGGGCTTGTGGAGGGCGCGGCCCTGGCAGCTGGGTTCCTGCCAGACAGCCCAGAAGCAGGTCACGTGTCCACCACGGGGAATGGACGAGCAAACGGAGATTCCCTCAGTGGGATGTTGTCCAGTGCAGTGGACGGCCCACCTCCACACGGCAGGGACGATCTTAGACTATGTGAGGGTGAGCCCGAGTCGTGAAGCCCAGAGGGGGGCAGAGCTCAGCCTCGTGCTGCTGGGCACACGCTCGCACCTGCACGCATTATGCACACGCATAACGATGGCACATATTTAAAGGAAGAATGGTATGCGCAGAATCACAGGTGTGGCTGCCTCTGGAGGGGCGGGGGGCGGGGAAGGAAGGAGTCACAGATGCAGAGGGATCGTGTGTCCAGTGTTCCAGTTCCCGTGGGCGCCCCGTCAGACTTCATCTTACCGTAATGCTTCGGGCGTTCGTTCATGTTTGTTCCGTGAAGCAAAGACAGGTGGGGACAGCATCCTCAGAAGGTGGTTAAAGAGAAGAGGTGGTGGCTGGAAGGGTGTGAGGTCAAGACTGGGCTGGGAGGCAGAGGTGGGGCTGGTTTGTTTGAAGGAGTGAAAGAGGCTTTGGGGGAGGAGGGAGGCCCATCTGGAGCCTGAAGGAAGGCAGTCCTGGGAGAGAAGGTCTGGAGAGGCTTCCCTGGGGAGATGGCAGGCGGGGTGGCCCCTGGAGGGCCAGGGCATCCGGATGCTGGTGGGATGGAGCGGGCAGGGTGGGCTCGAGCACAGGGGCTGAGAGACCAGGGATGGGAGGCCTCTCTGTCCTGTCCAGGCGGCATGTGGTGCCGCAGCATGTGGTGCCCCTGGTCCAAAGGGCCGGTAACAACAGGCGTCATCAAGGTGGGTCTGCTGGGAGGGGGAGGGAATGGAGGCGGGAAGGGGTGAGGCCAGAGTTCGGAGAGGTGAAGAAACAGCGCCCCTGTGTGGACTTTGCTGCGGGTTCTGGCAGGTGCAACGCGTGGGTGGACAGAACCTCAGCCAGGAAGGGAGGAAGCGGGGGCGGGAAGGGCTGGCACCTGAGGGGGGTACGTCACAGCAGGGGCCTCCCCCAGGGGCGCAGGCAGGGCCTGCTGAGCTGGAGTGGAGAGGCCGCCGCATCCAGCAGCCTTGTGGTGACTTGTGGGAGTTGGCGGCTCAGCGTAGGGACAGGAGGGGAGTCTGTGCCCTGAGTGGGGGCAGGAGACCCCGCTCTCCCTGCCTGGCCTCACGGAGCAGGGCCGGGACGAGGGTTCACGGAGGGATCCCCCTCAGCCCTCACCCAGCCATTGCTGCCCACTTTCCATGGCCTGGGCTGTGTCTCCCCCGTCTCCCTGACCCCACACGACCTTTTGTTCCCAACCAGAGCCCCCTGCCATTGCCCAGTAAACTCACAAGCGGGAACAGAACTGTCCCTGCAGGGGCCTCCACTGGAGGTCACAGTCCCTTGGGGCGGGACCCACAGGCTGCAGCATCTTGTGTCAGGAAGTGTACAGTTGGCCCCCTGTATCCCCGTCCCACACTCGCAGAGTCAACCAGCCACAGACTGAACATTTGCAGGAGGGACTTCCCTGGCGGTCCAGTGGTTGACTCCGCGCTTGCAATGCAGGGGGCGCAGGTTTGATCCCTGGCCAGGGAACTAAGATCCCACATGCCACAACTAAGAGCCCGTGTGCCGCAGGGCCAGAAAAAGGAAAATTTGCCGGAAAAAAAAATTCCATAGAGTTCCAAAAAGCAAAACTTGAATTTGCTTCACCAAGCACTTACATAGGATCTATATTATACATTGTATTTACACCTGTTCATGTGGTGTTTACAGTGTTTTAGGCCTCACGTGTGACCTAGAGATGGTTTAGAGTATACGGGAGGGTGTGTACAGGTTACATGCAGACACTAGACCATCTTATTCAGGGGCTTGAGCATCCTTGGATGCCGGTGTCCTCGGGGGTCCTGGAGCCCATCCCCTGCAGATAACGAGGGACGATGTGTGTCTCTCACAATCCTCGGTTACAAACGGTGAAACGTACCAGAGACGGTAGCCTCAGCTTTACTAGAGTTGGGTCAGTAGGGAGCCTCTCCTGTACCGTCCGCCACCTCCAGTAGGCTCAGCGTAGCCAGAAGGGGTGCCCCCACCCATGCAGGGCAGGGGTCTCTGGGCACGTGGGGGAGGCCAGGCTGGGGGCCCGCAGCAAGGGCGCCCCTGGCCTCCAGGCCCTGGGGTGTCGCAGCCCCTGTGGGGTCTGACAGGGCTCACGGAGCGAGTGGTAAGGCAGGTGGTCAGTGATGACCAAAAACCACGGCCTGTGGGACATCACTGGGTGTCCAGTGCTGCCCGGCTGCGGGGCGGTGCTGGTGCAAGGCAGACCCTCGAGGAAAGAGCGGGCGGCGGCTGGGTCTCACGGTAGCTGGTTGACGGCATCCGGATCTGTGTTCATGCCCAGGCCCTGCTCTGTCTTGCAGTTATCGTGAGTCCTCAGACCGTCCTCCGGATAAACACCATCAAGATTGCTCCATGTCTGTGCTGATCATCCAGCTAATGTTTCTAGAAATATACAAATAAATCCATTTTCCGAGGAGACTGGGTTTCTGTGTTCTGGTGTAGGTAGCTCTGCGTTAAAGGCTCCGTCCTGTCGTGGATTGTTTGAGGCTGAGCACCCTGACTGGGAGCTTATCCTTAGTAAGGAATAGTCTCCCTTGGCTGGAGAAACGAGGAATTCAGGAAGAATTACAGGTGTGGCCCTCCCAGGGCTGGTGCCGGGATGCTCGTGTAAGACACAGACTGATATTACTGGCTGCCCTCCACCAGGCACCGCAGGTGCGTGACGTGGGGGACACAGCTGGGGCCCAGGAGCTGACGCCAGGAGAGACACGATCTGGGTTCCACTCCTTCCTGGGCAAGATGTGCAAAAACATGAGCAAATTCCCATCCCTTGGGTAATCCAACTACCTGTTTCTAGTGATTTGCTTTTCTCAGAAGCTGCGATGCAAACCAGGCATCTGGGTGCAGAGTCCCTGCCCTTGTCCTTCTGCTCCACTGGGTCCAGCAGGGAAGGGGCGGCACTCTGTCCAAGGCCGGGGCACGGCGCTGGGGCTGCAGAGCTGGGGCAGCGCAGCACGTGCTGGGAACTGGATGTGAAGTGACAGAGCAGAGGGGCCGGAGCAGTTCTGAACCTGACCCTGAAGGCAGCCTCCTGTCCCAGAAGGGTTGGGGGCTGCTGTCTGGGGCGGGTCAGGCCGGCAGCTGACCCCTGTGACAAGGGAGGGATCCCAGACCAGATTGGCCAGGGCTGGAGGGCAAATGGAAGGACGTGGAGGTGGGGGTCGAGGGTAGGGAGCGGGGGGCTCCCAGGCGTCTGGTTCTGTGTCCTTACAGAGGCCGGGCTTCCTCCAAGAGAATAGTTAGGGCTTTCAAGGGATGCAGTAAAACCCTTCATCAAACTGTAGTTAATACTTTCTTCCAGAGTCCCATGATGGGGGAGTGAGTGAGGCAGGTGGCACTGCACCAGGAGGCCTACCCCTCTCCCTGCCCCCTTTCAGGTACCCAGTCACCCTCAGGGATGCTGGGGGATGCTGGCTGGCCAGGCCCGTAGGGACACTCCCCCTCCTGCAGTGCCTTCCATGTACAGCAGGGGGCAGCAGTCCTGCTGGATGCAGAGATTCTGGATTCCGGCCGCTGGTTACTGGCTGCAGTGCGCCTGGGGTGGGCGGCAGGGGTGGTGGGCCGACCTCAGAGCGTGGGTGCTCTCCCTCTGACACTGCCACGTCAGGATCTGTGACAACTTTCCACACGCTGTAGCTCGTGCGGACTGCTCTGAGAGCCACGGCTCTGGATCCCGGGGCCTGGCTCTCTCCGGGTCCTCTCGGCCAGCCTAGGGCCCACTCCTGTGGTCCTTTTCACCTGTGCAGGTAAGATGGGAATCACCTTCCACATCCTTCAACTTATGCGCATCCATATGCTTGAAATACAGAACAGATTCTGAAGTCGTCTGCCGTAGTCAGGCAGCACAGCTTATGTAGTTGGGGAGCGGGTGGGTGGCTCCGGACCCAGACTGACCTGGTGTGAACCCCAGACCCACCCTCCAAGGAGTCCTTGGGCACATCATCTGGTCCCTGGGCCTCAACTTCCTCATCCCTCAAATGGGGGCGATACTAGTTCCCACCCGCGGGACCACCGTGAGGATTCTGGGCGACAGCAACTGCTCAGCCTAGTCAGCATTTGTGATCCTAGAAAGAGGCAGAGCCACCGTGTTCTGGGGAACTGGTGACGTGCCCGTAAAGCCTTGACATTGGTGTCGAACTGGTGAAAGATTACTCCTTTTAAGAACTGGACTAGGCATCATTCATAATAGCCAGGAGACAGAAATAGCTCGTGTCCATCCTGATGGATAAACAAATGTGGTCTGCACTTAGCAATGGACATGTTTGTAAAGCAATAAGAAAGGAATGGTTAGGACTCCACGCTTCCACTGCAGGGGGCACAAGTTCGATCCAATTGGGGAACTAGGCTCCTGCAAGCCGCCACAGCCAAAAAAAGAAAGGAATGGCATTCTGACACTTGCTACAGCACAGGTGACCTTGAGGACAGTGTGCTGAGTGAAAGAAGCCAGACACAAAAGGACAAATATTGTATGATTCTACTTATGTGAAATACCGAGAACAGGCAGATTCATAGAGACAGAAAGTAGGTGAGAGGTCATCAGGGGCTGGGGGGAGGGGAAACAGAATTCTCACTTGAATGCTCACTTCCTGGGCACCGGGTTTCTGTTTGAGGTCATAAAGTCCGGAAGTGGATAGTGTGATGGTTGCACAGCATTGTCAATGTCATTAATGCCGATGAATTGTCAGTTAAAAGTGGTTAAGTTGGTAAATTGTATGTTATGTATATTTCACCACAACTTTTTAAACACAGGGAAAAAAACCCACTAGGTTAATGAGTCACATCAGTTGAAAAAAAAAGGCAAAAATTGGATTCCCGTGGCTGTCGTTGATGACTGTTCCCTCCCAGCTGTTCTCGGCCGGTGCCTGGACACTGCAGCTGCAGGTCACCTGGGCTTGGCAGGAGGCTCCAGCCACACCACCCTCACCGCCTGTCACCTCGCTGCCCCCCTGCACCCTCCCAGGCCGCTGTCTCTGTTCCCTTTTTCACAGGAATACCTTGCTGCTCTGTCTGCAGTGGGGCCTTCACCCTGGCCTCCAAGCACCTGCTTGCCTCCCTGCCCCCCCAACCCCACTAATCCAGACCCCTGCCCAGCGGGCACCACCTTGGCCCCGCCCGGCTCCCGAGCTCAGGCTGCCCCTCCATCCTCCGCCCAGTTCACTCCGCCAGACTGCAGGGCTAACCCTCTCAGGGCCAGGTGTGGCCCGAGACCCGAGTCCGCTGTCACCCCAAAACCTCCCAGCGGGTCCAGACAGATAGTGGGGGTGGAGCACGTAGGGGGAGCGTGAAAGGGGACAATGGGATGCAGGACAGCCCCGGGCCAGGCACGAGGGCTTTGATCAGACTGTCACCTCCGTTACTAACCAGGGGGCCTGGCTGTTACTGGAACGTGTCACTTAGCTTAGATGGGACTGTGGAGCTGTCCCATCTTAGCAGGTTCCCCTCCCAGGTCACTGTCCCTGCTCCCCGTCTTCTACCTGGTGTCAGCACACGTGTATTTTTCTGTCCCGGGTTTCTCCTCTGCCTCCCTCCCCCACTGGACCACCAGCTCCAGGAGGGGGGAACGTATCTATTTTATTCACTAACGTACACGCAGCATCCAGGACCACACCTGGCCCGCGGCAGGGATGCAGGTGCATGCACAAATGTCTCCGTCACAACCCCTAATTCCACGCTGCTGCTGACCAGGGGAGGGCTGAAGGGGCTCCTTCCGTCTGCGGGGTGGGTCCCAGGCTGTGCTCGGGGCCGCAGGCGTGGGGGCATGGGGCCTGGTGGGGAGGAGGGTCGGTGGAGCCTGCCCAGTGGCGTCGGGTGTGGCTGCTGGCCCAGAAGCTTTATGGAAAAGATGGAGTCCTTGGTGTCCAGCAGGACCACAGTCAGACAGAGCTCTACAAACATTAAAGATGTAAGTTGGGAATTCCCTGGCGGCCCAGTGGTTAAGACTCCGTGCTTCCACTGCAGGGGGCGCAGGTTCGATCCCTGGTTGGGGAACTAACATCCCGCATGCTGTGCAGTATGGCCAAAAAAAAATTTTTTTTAATACTTTTTAAATAAAGATGTAAATTGCTGTACAGTGCTGGCGGGGCTGCTCTGGTTCCTGCAGGTGAGCCCAGCTGTCAGGAGGGCAGCTTCCTCCCGACTTCTCCCCACCCCGGGGGCCTCGGACTCCTGGGGCCACTTCCGCAGAGTCAGGGTGCAAACCCGCAGGGCCTGGTTCTCGGAGATAAGGGCGGCACACCTGGCGGCTGGGCGCCCTTTGACCCACTTCCTGCGAGGCCCCACGGCAGGGATGCGGTATGCGGAACCTGGGATGCTCACCTCCCTCGCCGCGCCATCTGGCTGGCTGCTTCCTCTGCTCCCGTGGGCGGCCACCAGAGACACATCATCCCCTTGGAACCCGGGCAACGCTTCCAGGCCTTGGTGTGCAGTACAGAATTGCAAGATAGAGTCCGGCCCTACCCCAGGCTCCTGATAGAAGTTCAGGACTGGCAGAGTCGTTATCAGGTTGTCCTGAAGCGATCTCGGGGGGACAAAGGTCACCTCGTGGAGGGATCATTTTCAAGTAAAATTGCCTGGCGTGGGGCCTGCCTGCAGCCAGCAAGCCAAAGAGGAAATCGTGAAAGGGTGGGGAGACGCAGACCCTACCCGGAGGGGACAAAGGAGCAGAGTTGAGGCCGTTGCTGGGAGGTCCATGCAGGTCAGACCTTGACAACGGTGGCATCTGTGAGATGCTCTGGGCCAGGTGCACTAAATCATCTAAGCCTCCAAGAGCCCTGCAACATGGGTACTGTCATTTCTCACCATTTTACACACAAAGAAACTAAACCATAGAGGGGTGAAGGTGTATTTTTGGTTCCCCAGATAGTTCTGATACGGGCGGCCGGGGCTGAGGAAGCCCCATGGCCAAGTCTCCCCTCTTAACCGAGGCCAAGGGAGACCTTCTTGGGGCTGAAGGTTTGGACAAATAATGAACTGAGGGGGTACTTTTTTGGGGGGAGGGAGTTGTTTGTTTTTTTGTTTTTTAATATAAATTTATTTATTTACTTTTGGCTGCATTGGGTCTCCATTCCTGTGCGTGGGCTTTCTCTAGTTGCAGCAAGCGGAGGCTACTCTTCGTTGCGGTGCGCAGGCTTCTCCTTGCAGTGGCTTCTCTTGTTGCGAAGCAGGGGCTCTAGGCGCGCAGGCTTCAGTAGTTGTGGCACGTGGGCGCAGTAGTTGTGGCTCATGGACTCTAGAGCATGGGGGCTTCAGTAGTTGTGGCACACGGGCTTAGTTGCTCTGCAGCATGTGGGATCTTCCCGGACCAGGGCTCGAACCCGTGTCCCCTGCACTGGCAGGTGGATTCTTAACCCCTGCACCACCAGGGAAGTCCCTGAAGGGCTTTTTTGAATTGTTCAAAGTGGTGTCTTGAAACTCCCTAAGTCTTAAAACAGGGGCCCAGATGTAAACCTGGGTGGAAGCCGTAACCTGGGCCTCAGACACCAGCCGAACCCCCCGACGCTGCACTCTGGAACAGAGAAGGCAAGTGCCTAGTACCCCACATGACTCAGACCTGACGCCCAGCCCTCAGGCCACTGCACCTGACCAGGAAGCCCCTGACAGGAGGCCGCCCCTCAGGCATCTCCGGGACCTGAGGAGAGAAGCACCTGATAGGACGCTCAGCTCTCAGTTGACTCCGTGACAGGATGGCTGCCCGAGCTGCGTGGCTGACAGGGTCTTGGTTCTCCGGCCTGGTGTCAGGCCTGAGCCTCTGAGATGGGAGAGCCAAGTTCAGGACATTGGTCCACCAGAGACCTCCCAGCCCCATGTAATATTAAATGGCAGAAGCTCTCCAAGAGATCTCTGTCTCAAGGCTAAGACCCAGCTCCACCCAACGGCCAGCAAGCTCCAATGCTGGATAACCTTTGCCAAACAACTAGCCAGATAGGAACGCAACCCCACCCATTAGCAGAGAGGCTGCCTAAAATCATACAAAGTTCAAAAACACCCCAAAACACACAACCAGACGCAGCCCTGCCCAGCAGAAAGACAAGAACCAGCCCCATCCACTTACACAAGCCTACGCAAGCCGCTAAACCAAACTTACCAACTGGGGGTAGACACCAAAAACAACAGGAACTAGGAACATGCAGCCTGTGAAAAGAGACGCAAAACACAGTAAGTTAAGCAAAATGAGAAGACAGAGAAATACACAGCAGATGAAGGAGCAAGGTAAAAACCCACCAGACCAAACAAATGAAGAAATAGGCAGTCTACCTGAAAAAGAATTCAGAGCAATGATAGTAAAGGTGATCCAAAATCTTGGAAATAGAATGGAGAAAATACAAGAAACATTTAACAAGGACCTACAAGAACTAAAGAGCAAACAATGATGACAACACAAAAAATGAAATTTAAAATTCTCTAGAAGGGATCAATAGCAGAATAACTGAGGCAGAAGAATGGATAAGTGACCTGGAAGATAAAATAGTGGAAATAACTACCACGGAGCAGAATAAAGAAAAAAGAATGAAAAGAATTGAGGACAGTCTCAGAGGCCTCTGGGACAACATTAAGCACACCAACATTCGAATTATAGGGGTCCCAGAAGAAGAATAGAAAAAGAAAGGGACTGAGAAAATATTTGAAGAGATTATAGTTGAAAACTTCCCTAACATGGAAAAGGAAATAGTCAAGTCCAGGAAACGCAGAGAGTCCCATACAGGATAAATCCAAGGAGAAACATGCCAAGACACATATTAATGAAACTATCAGAAACTGAATATGAAGAAAAAATATTAAAAGCAGCAAGGGAAAAGCAACAAATAACGTACAAAGGAATCCCCACAACGTAAACAGCTGATCTTTCAGCAGAAACTCTGCAAGCCAGAAGGGAGTGGCAAGACATATTTAAAGTGGTGAAAAGGAAAAACCTACAACAAAGATTACTCTACCCAGCAAGGATCTCATTCAGATTGGATGGAGAAATTAAAACCTATACAGGGGCTTCCCTGGTGGCGCAGTGGTTGAGAGTCCGCCTGCCGATGCAGGCAACACGAGTTCATGCCCCGGTCCGGGAAGATCCTACATGCCGCGAAGCGGCTGGGCCCGTGAGCCATGGCCGCTGAGCCTGCGCGTCCGGGGCCTGGGCTCCGCAACGGGAGAGGCCACAACAGTGAGAGGTCTGCGTACCGCAAAAAAAAAAAAAAAACCTATACAAACAGGCAAAAGTTAAGAGAATTCAGCACCACCAAACCAGCTTTACAACAAATGCTAAAGGAACTTCTCTAGGCAGGAAACACAAGAGAAGGAAAAGACCTACAAAAACAAACCAAAAACAATTGAGAAAATGGTAATAGGAACATACATATCGATAATTACCTTAAATGTAAATGGATTAAATGCTCCAATCAAAATATATAGACTGGCTAGGGCTTCCCTGGTGGCGCAGTGGTTGAAAGTCCACCTGCCGATGCAGGGGACATGGGTTTGTACCCCGGTCCAGGAAGATCCCACATGCCGTGGAGCGGCTGGGCCCGTGAGCCATGGCCACTGAGCCTGCGCGTCCGGAGCCTGGGCTCTGCAACAGGAGAGGCCACAACAGTGAGAGACCTGCATACCGCAAAAAAAAAAAAAAGATACAGACTGGCTGAATGGATACAAAAAAGAAGACCCATATATATGCTGTCTACAGGAGACCCACTTCAGACCTAGGGACGCATACAGACTGAAAGTGAAGGGATGGAAAAAGATATTCAATGCAAATGGAAATCAAAAGAAAGCTGGAGTAGCAATTCTCATATCAGACAAAATAGACTTTTAAATGAAGACTATTACAAGAGACAAAGAAGGACACTACATAATGATCAAGGGATCAATCCAAGAAGATATAGCAACTGTAAATACTTATGCACCCAACACAGGAGCACCTCAATATATAAGGCAAATGCTAACAGCCATAAAAGGGGAAGTTGACAGTAACACAATAATAGTAGGGGACTTTAACACCCCAGTCTCACCAATGGACAGATCATCCAAAATGAAAATAAGGAAACACAAGCTTTAAATGACACATTAAACAAGATGGACTTAATTGATGTTTATAGGACATTCCATCCCAAAACAACAGAATACACTTTCTTCTCAAGTGCTCATGGAACATTCTCCAGGATAGATCATATCTTGGGTCATAAATCAAGCCTTGCTAAATTTAAGAAAATTAAAATCATATCAAGTATCTTTTCTGACCACAATGCTATGAGACTAGATATCAATTACAGGAAAAAAAACTGTAAGAAATACAAACACATGGAGGCTAAACAATATGCTACTAAATAACTAAGAGATCACTGAAGAAATCAAAGAGGAAATCAAAAAATACCTAGAAACAAATGACAATGAAAACACGACGACCCAAAACCTATGGGATGCAGCAAAAGCAGTTCTAAGAGGGAAGTTTATAGCAATACAGTCCTACCTCAAGAAGCAAGAAAAATCTCAAATAAACAACCTAACCTTACACCTAAAGCAATTAGAGAAAGAAGAACAAAAAAACCCCAAAGTTAGCAAAAGGAAAGAAATCATAAAGATCAGATCAGAACTAAATGAAAAAGAAATGAAGGAAACAATAGCAAAGATCAATAAAACTAAAAGCTGGTTCTTTGAGAAGATAAACAAAATAGATAAACCATTAGCCAGACTCATCAAGAAAAAAAGGGAGAAGACTCAAATCAATAGAATTAGAAATGAAAAAGGAGAAGTAACAACTGACACTGCAGAAATAAATATAAACAGACCAATCACAAGCACTGAAATTGAAACTGATTAAAAATCTTCCAACAAACAAAAGCCCAGGGCCAGATGGCTTCACAGTCGAATTCTGTTAAACATTTCGAGAAGAGCTAACACCTATCCTTTTCAAGCTCTTCCAAAATATAGCAGAGGGAGGAACACTCCCAAACTCATTCTATGAGGCCACCATCACCCTAATACCAAAACCAGACAAAGATGTCACAAAAAAAGAAAACTACAGACCAATATCACTGATGAATATAGATGCAGAAATCTTCAACAAAGTACTAGCAAACAGAATCCAACAGCACATTAAAATGATCATACACCATCATCAAGTGGGGTTTATCCCAGGAATGCAAAGATTCTTCAATATATGCAAATCAATCAGTGTGATACACCATATTAATAAACTGAAGGATTAAAAGCCATATGATAATCTCAATAGATGCAGAAAAAGCTTTTGACAAAATTCAACACCCATTTATGATAAAAACTCTCCAGAAAATTGGCATAGAGAGAACTTACCTCAACATAATAAAGGCCATATTTGACAAATCCACAGCCAACATCATTCTCAATGGTGAAAAACTGAAACCATTTCCTCTAAAATCAGTAACAAGACAAGGATGCCCACTCTCACCACTGTTATTCAACATAGTTTTGGAAGTTTTAGCCACAGCAATCAGAGAAGAAAAAGAAATAAAAGGAATCCACATCGGAAAAGAAGAAGTAAAGCTGCCACTGTTTGCAGATGACATGATACTATACATAGAGAATCCTGAAGATGCCACCAGAAAACTACTAGAGCTAATCAATGAATTTGGTAAAGTAGCAGGATACAAAATTAATGCACAGAAATCTCTTGCATTCCTATACACTAATGTTGAAAAATCTGAAACAGAAATTAAGGAAACACTCCCATTTACCACTGAAAGAAAAAAAATAAAATACCTAGGAATAAACCTACCTAAGGAGACAAAAGACCTGCATGCAGAAAACTATAAGACACTGATGAAAGAAATTAAAGATGATGCAAAAAGATGGAGAGATATACCATGTTCTTGGATTGGAAGAATCAACATTGTGAAAATGACTCTACTACCCAAAGCAATCTACAGATTCAGTGCAATCCCTATCAAACTACCACTGGCATTTTTCACAGAACTAGAACAAAAAATTTCACAATTTGTATGGAAACACAAAAGACCCCGAATAGCCAAAGCCATCTTGAGAAAGAAACACAGAGCTGGAGAAATCAGGCTCCCTGACTTCAGACTATACTACAAAGCTACAGTAATCAAGATGATATGGTACTGACACAAAAACAGAAATATAGATCAATGGAAGAGGATAGAAAGCTCAGAGATAAACCCACACACATATGGTTACCTTATCTTTGATAAAGGAGGCAAGAATATACAAAGGAGAAAAGACAGTGTCTTCAATAAGTGGTGCTGGGAAAACTGGACAGCTACATGTAAAAGAATGAAATTGGAACACTTCTTAACACCATACACAAAAATAAACTCAAAATGGATTAAAGACCTAAACGTAAGGCCAGACACTATAAAACTCTTAGAGGAAAACATAGGAAGAACACTCTTTGAGTTAAATCACAGCAAGATTCTTTTTGACCCACCTCCTAGAGAAACGGAAATAAAAACAAAATTAAAAAATGGGTCCTAATGAAACTTAAAAGCTTTTGCACAGCAAAGGGGACCATAAACAAGAGGAAAAGACAACCCTCAGAATGGGAGAAAATATTTGCAAATGAAGCAACTGACAAAGGATTAATCTCCAAAATATACAAGCAGCTCATGCAGCTCAATATCAATAAAAAACAAACCCAATCCAAAAATGGGCAGAATGTCTAAATAGACATTTCTCCAAAGAAGATATACAGATGGCCAACAAACACATGAAAGGATTACTAATCATTAGAGAAATGCAAACCAAAACTACAATGAGGTATCACCTCACACCAGTTAGAATGACCATCATCAAAAAATCTACAAACAATAAATGCTGGAGAGGGTGTGGAGAAAAGGGAACCCTCTTGCACTGTTGGTGGAATGTAAATTGATACAGCCACTATGGAGAACAGCATGGAGGTTCCTTAAAAAACTAAAAATAGAACTACTGTACGACCCAGCAATCCCACTACTGGGCATATACCCTGAGAAAACCGTAATTCAAGAAGAGTCATGGGGGCTTCCCTGGTGGCGCAGTGGTTGAGAATCTGCCTGCTAATGCAGGGGACACGGGTTCGAGCCCTGGTCTGGGAGGATCCCACATGCTTCAGAGCAACTAGGCCCGTGAGCCACAACTACTGAGCCTGCGCGTCTGGAGCCTGTGCTCCGCAATAAGAGAGGCCGCGATAGTGAGAGGCCCACACACCACGATGAAGAGTGGTCCCCGCTTGCCACAACTAGAGAAAGCCCTCGCACAGAAACGAAGACCCAACACAGCAAAAATAAATTAATTAATTAATAAACTCCTATCCCCAACATCTTCAAAAAAAAAAAAAAAAAAGAGTCATGTACCACAATGTTCATTGCAGCACTATTTGTAATAACCAGGACATGGAAGCAACCCAAGTGCCCATCGACAGATGAATGGATAAAGAAGATGTGGCACATATATATAATGGAATGTTACTCAGCCATAAAAGAAACAAAATTGAATTATTTGTAGTGAGGTGGATGGACCTAGAGGCTGTCATACAGAGTGAAGTAAGTCAGAAAGAGAAAAACAAATACCATATGCTAACACACATATATGGATTCTAAAAAAAAAAAAAAAAAATGGTTCTGATGAACCTAAGGGCAGGACAGGAATAAAAACACAGATGTACAGAATGGACTTGAGGACACAGGGAGGAGGAAGGGTAAGCTGGGATGAAGTGAGAGAGTGGCATGGACATATATACACTACCAAATGTAAAATAGATAGCTAGTGGGAAGCAGCCACATAGCACAGGGAGATCAGCTCAGTGCTTTGTGACCACCTAGAGGGGTGGGATAGGGAGGGTGGGAGGGAGACACAAGAGGGAGGGGATATGGGGATATGTGTATACGTATAGCTGATTTTATTTGTTATACAGCAGAAATTAACACAACACTGTAAAGCAATCATACTCCAATAAAGATGTTAAAGAAAAAAAAAAAGTGGAGTCTTGCCAGCCCAGCAAGGCTGAAACCCACTTCTGCCACTTATTCCGTCTGTGCCCTGAGCAAGTTCTTACTGTGTGCGTTGGTTTCCTTGTTGCAAAGTGGGGACATTAGCGGGACTTCCCTGGTGGTGCAGTGGTTAAGAATCTGCCTGCCAATGCAGGGGACACGGGTTCAAGCCCTGGTCCGGGAAGATCCCACATGCCGCGGAGCAGCTAAGCCTGTGCACCACAACTACTGAGCCTGTGTGCCACAACTACTGAAGCCCGTGTGCCTACAGCCCGTGCTCTGCAACAAGAGAAGCCACCACAATGAGAAGCCCACGCACCACAAGAAAGAGTAGCCCTGCTCACTGCAACTACAGAAAGCCCGCGTGCAGCAACAAAGACCCAATGCAGCCAAAAATTAATTAATTAATTTAAAATAAAATGACTTTTTTTTTTTAAATTGGGGACATTAGCGGCACCCGCCTTGCCTTGCACTGGTGGGTGTGCTGGGGTGAACGTGGGCGTCATGGCTAATTGTTAAGGCACGTTGCTCAGCGGCTCACTGACAGTTTCTTACCTTCCAGAAAGTTCTCTTCACAGGACCGTGCAATGCGTACAAAAGGAAAGATGTGATTTGCCTGCTCCTTTAAGGGAAGACTCTGCTTTACTGTCATACCCATACCTTGAAATTGAAACTGGTATTTCACCTGATAAGAAAAGTTCCTTAAGAAAACCTTCCAGGAATTCCCTGGCAGCCCAGTGGTTAAGACTCCACGCTTCCACTGCAGGGGGCATGGGTTTGATCCCCGGTTGGGGAACTTCCACATGCCACATGGCCGAAAAACAATTTAATTCAAAAAAATGAAAGGACTTCCCTGGTGGCGCAGTAATTAAGAATCCACCTGCCAGGGGCTTCCCTAGTGGTGCAGTGGTTAAGAATCTGCCTGCCAATGCAGGGGACCAGGGTTTGAGCCCTGGTCCGGGAAGGTCCCACATGCCGCGGAGCAACTAAGCCCGTGCACCACAGCTACTGAGCCTGCGCTCTAGAGCCCGCGAGCCACAACTACTGAAGCCCACGTGCCTAGAGCCCGTGCTCCGCAACAAGAGAAGCCACCGCAATGAGAAGCTCACGCACCCCAACGAAGAGTAGCCCCCACTCGCCACAACTAGAGAAAGCCCGCGCACAGCAATGAAGACCCAACGCAGCCAAAAATAAATAAATACATGAAAACATTTTTTTTTAAGTGAAACTTGGGGGGACTTCCCTGGTGGTCCAGTGAGTGAGACTCCGCACTCCCAATGCAGGGGGCCTGGGTTCGAGCCCTGGCTGGGGAACTAGATCCCACATGCCGCAACTAAGATCCAGCAAAAATAAATAAATATTTTTTCTTAAAAGAGTATTAGAACTTTAATTAAAACTTTAGAACTTTAATTTTTTTAAAAAAAGTGAAACGGGAATTCCCTGGCGGTCCAGGCGGCCCAGTGGTTAGGACTCCACCCTTCCACTGCAGGGGCCATGGGTTCGAGCCCTGGTCGGGGAACTAAGATCCCGGAAGCCATGCGGCATGGCGAAAAAAAAAAAAAGTGAAACAATGCCTCTGAGAACACAACAACGAAGTAGAAAGAAAATGACCAAATGCGCAAAGGAAAAATGTAAGAGACCTGTGAATAGAAAAAACACCTGTATGTTTCTTCTCTGCTCTGCTCTTACGACCACCTTCACACTTCTCTGCACTCAGGACTTCACGTCTGGCCCCCCAGTGTGGAGCTTTCCCCACACCAAGGAATCCTCAGAATCTCGGGACACCAGCTGAGGGTCCTACAGCTGAATTCTGACACCATCCACCTGGGGAGAGCCCAGACCCAGTCCCACAAGACAGCCCCACTTCAGACGCCCATGGCAGGTCCAGGTTGTCACCTGTGCTTCTGACCGACAGCGATAAACTGGAGATTGCCATGACTCCCTCCTCAGGGCTGACTGTTTGCTAGCAAGCCTCATGGAATGCAGGGAAACAGTTTCCTTACTAAATTACTCACTTATTACAAAGGATACTAAAGGATGCTAATGAACAGCCAGGTGAAGAGGCACACAGCACAGGCCTGGACGGACCCCGAGCCCAGAAGCCTCTGCCCCCGTGGACTTTGGAGTCACCACCCTCCTGGCACATGAATGTTCCTGTTCACCAGAACTGAGGTTCTCCAAACCCCGCGCTTTAAGGATGTTTAACGAGGCTTCGTTATAGAGGCATGATATTTATTTGTGGGGGGGAAAGTTTTTTTCCCAGCTTTATTGAGATATAATCGACATGGAACACTGTGTAAGTTTAAGGTGTACGACATGGTGATCTTGATACACGTAGATATTGCAGAATGTTGACCACCATGGCGTCAGCTAACACCTCCACCGCATCCCATAATTACTAAGTTGGCATGATTGATTAAATCACTGGCCGCCAGTGATTGACTCAACTTCCAGCCCTTCTCTGCTCCTCAGAGGTTGGGGGTGAGGCTTGAAGTTCGAACTAGGAGCTTTCCGAAAGTCACCCCATTAACATAAATCAGGCGTGGCTGAAAGAGACCAGTTATAACAAAAGACACACGTTCTATTCTGGTGACTTTTATCCTTTAGGAAATTCCAAGAGTATGTTTTAGGAACTCTGCCCCAGAAACAGGGATGAAGACCAGATATACTTTCCTTATTATAAATCGCAACACAGCTTGGAAATGGTGTACAGCAGGGGTCCCCAGCCCCTGGGCCGTGGACCGGGAGCGGCCTGTGGCCTCTTGGGAACCCAGCTGCACGGCAGGAGGTGAGCAGTGGACGAGCAAGTGAAGCTGCATCTGCCGCTCCCCGTCGCTCGCATTACCGCCTGAACCATCCTCCCACCCCCGGTCTGTGGAAGAATCATCTTCCACGAGACCGGTCCCTGGTGCCAAAAAGGTTGGGGACCACTGGTGTACAGGGTGTATAATGCAGGGAAATGGTTAAAGGAAATTCGAGAGGATCGGTAACGTTTCTAGGATGATTTTCAGGAAAAGCCAGCAGGAAGGAAGGACTAGAGAAGGGTCAGATCCACGGGAGCCCTCAGTCAGCTGCAGATCTGATGGGTGTTGGTAGCGGCAGGTGGGCAGCCAGGAGGTCTTAAGGAAGGCCCAGAGCTCCCTCTGGGATCGTGGAGGGCTACTGGTGTCACAGCAGGATGGGGACTCATTGAGGAGGTCCCACCAAAGCAAAATTGGCCAGGGTGGTCCCAACTGGACACCTGGGACCCTCCAAACACCTCCCCTCCCCTAGAGACTCTTGCCTTCTCTTTCTTGTCACATCCCCATCCTTCCACTGGGGATGGGTACCTGGACCCCTGGGACCAGTGGCCTTTGTCCTTCCCTGAAGAGTGGGGAGGGGTCCAGGGATGGGTGCAGGGCTAGGATGATGGGACCTGTCTTGCTGCCCCAGCAAGAGTGGGGCACCTGGAAACTTAAGACCACCATTCCGCACCTGTCCTGCTAACCTGATGTCTGTTCCAGAAGGAAGGGATTTCCCTGGGGCGAGGTGGAGCAGCAAGACCCTTGCCTATCACCACGGTTCCCAGGCTCCCTTCAACTTTGACCTTCCTGATTTCTGCTGTAGCCTACCAACATGGGTGTTAATACCTAACACTTCTCCCTAATTTCCCTCACTTTTGTTTTTTTACTTAAACCCTTCCTTTAGCTTTGTCATGAGCCATTAGAGCTATGAAGTCCTAGCCTTGATGTAGCAGCTGTTTATTGACACATATTAAACAAATGCCTAACTGTGAAAATCGAAACTGCGTTCCTGTGTCACCCGAATCTCATCCTGTGCCCGGACGCACCCAGACCGCTTTCGGTTCCAGCCTCCACTGATCACTGGCTACGGTCTTGAGCCAGTGCTCGACCCTCTCTAAGCCTCAATTTCCACCTCTGAAAAGTGGAGGGGACCTGGCAGGTGAGGTCACTGGAGGTCAGTTTACAGGTGGACTGCCTAGTGACCCACAGCAGGTGTGGGAGGTCTCCGCCTCTACAAGGTGTCTGACTCTGCCCCAGGCCAAGCTAAGCATGCAGGCTCCGCCCACTCCATCACTACCTTTCATCCACTGCTTGCTGTAGGCCAGGTGCTGTGCCAGGCACTTTGCGTGAGTTATCATACTGTGAAAATTAGTAAAGGGAAACCTCATTAAAATGGATTCAGGAGGCCACAAGGGGGAGCTCTCACCACTTGACCTTAATTCAGATTCTCCGCAGGAAGTGACACTGCTTACTACATCCAGCAGGAGAAACAAAAGATTTTCTCCTTGCCTGGCAACAGCTCAGCCAATGAGAGACTGTCATAACTCAGCCAATGAAAGGCCACTACACTTCCAGCCCCCAGTTTCCTCCAGTCGACTTTTTGTTTATAACAGTCCCTCCCAACTCCCCGTTCTCTATAAAAGGGTTTCCTCTCCTCTGCTTTACTGGACTCGCATGTGGTTTGCCATGTTTGTGTGTCTGTATTGTAATTCTTTGCTGCACCTGAATAAACCCGTTTGCTGGTAAAATAACTGGCTATTTTATTGTTTTAGGTTAACAATATTTAATCCCCCCCCAAAATCCCATTGTGTTAGTCAGGGCTGTCCAGAGAAACTACCAATAGGATATATATAGATATAGAGAAAGAGATGTATTATGAGAGATTGGATCATGCTGTTGTGGAGGCTAAGTCTCTCAATCTGCCATCTTCAAGCTGGAGACCCAGAAAAGTATAATTCTACTACAAACCTGAAGGCAAGAGAACAAGGGGAGCCAATGATGTAAGTCCCACTCCAAGTCCAAAGGTTAAAAACCAGGAGCACTGATGTCCGAGGGCAGAGGATGGATGTCCCATCTCAAGCAGAGAGCAAATTCACCCTTCCTGGGGACTTCCCTGGTGGTCTGGTGGTTAAGAATCTGTCTTCCAATGCAGGGGACACAGGTTCGACCCCTGGTCGGGGAACTAAGATCCCACATGCCACGGAGCAACTAAGCCCGTGTGCCACAACTACTGAAATGGCACGCTCTTCAGGGAGCGTGTGTGTCCCCTGCATTGGCAGGCAGATTCTTAACCACTGCGCCACCAGGGAAGTCTCAATAAATAAATATATATTTTAATTATGAAAAAAAAATTTTCCCTTCCTCTCCCTTTTTGTTCCATTCAGGCCCTCTGTAGGTTGGATGGTGCTGCCTCATTGAGGAGGGCAAGGCCACCTTCTTTACCCACTCTGTGATTCAAATGCTAATCTCTTCTGGAAACACCCTCACAGACGCACCCAGAAATGTTTTACTAGCATCCCTCAGCCCCGTCAAGTTGACACATAAAATTAACCATCACACCCATGTAATTCTCACAATAATCTTTTATTATCCTTTAATTATCGATACAAATAAGGAAATTGAAGCTGGGAGAAGTTAAAAAAACACATCCAAGTCCACACTGCTAGTAAGTGGAGGCACCTGGATTTGAGGCCAGGTGGCCTATGTCCCGAGCCTCACTGGGGAGGTTTGTGCCAGCAGGGGAGGAAAAAACTATTTTCCTCTACCCATCATAGGTTCTCCAGCCAGGGCTCTATAAATGAGACGGACCAAAGACAGGTTAATAAGAAAAAGGCAGGGACTTCCCTGTTGGTCCAGTGGTTAAGACTCTGTGCTTCCACTGCAGGGGGCACGGGTTCGATCCCTGGTGGGGGAACTAAGATCCCACATGCTGTGCGGTGCAGCCAAGAAGAATAAAAAGAAAAAGACAAAAAGAAGTTTATTAACATGGTCATCTCATGTGGACACAAGGGAGCACGAGTGATGAGTAACCCACTGGGTTAGTTAGAACTTGACCTTAAATACTACCTTAGCTTAAAACCAAGGAAAAGGGTATTTGGGCTTTGAGGTGGGAGGGTACAAGTTATAGGAAGGTGACTGGGAAAAGGATGATAATCAAGGGTTGTTTAGTAAGGTTTGCTATGCAGGTTTGTCTGGTTTTTAAATTTTATTTTTATTTATTTATTTGGCTGCGTTGTGTCTTTGTTACTGTACACAAGCTTTTCCCTAGTTGCGGCGAGCAGGGCTACTCTTCGTTGAGGTGTGCGGGCTTCTTATTGCGGTAGCTTCTCGTTGCAGAGCACAGGCTCTAGGTACGCAGGCTTCAGTAGTTGCAGCATATAGGCTCAGTAGTTGTGGCACACGGGCCCTAGAGCACCTGGGTTTCAGTAGTTGTGGTGTGGGCTCAGTAGTTGTGGCTCACAGGCTGTAGAGCACAGGCTCAGTAGCTGTGGCGCACGGGCTTCGTTGCTCTGTGGCATATGGGATCTTCCCGGACCAGGGCTCAAACCCATGTCCCCTGCATTGTCAGGTGGATTCTTAACCACTGTGCCGCCAGGGAAGTCCTGCTATGCACATTTAAGTCTTATCTTCTCTATTGATGAGAGTTTCAAGTTCTCTACCTCTTTGACGGGAGAAGGAGACTCTTTACAAAAGGAAATTGCCTTTATGAATAAAAATTTCCGGGAATGCCCTGATGGTCCAGTGGTTAGGACACAGCGCTTTCACTGCCATGGCCCCGGGTTCAATCCTTGGTTGGGGAACTAAGATCCCACGAGCCGTGTGGCACGGCCAAAAATAAAATAAATAAATAAATAAAATTTTCCTTTACAAAGGAAAATCTGTGCCCCATTTTTAGAGCTTTTCCTGTGTCTACTGGTTCTCAATGGCCTTTAGGTCAAAATAATCCAAAGGCCAAAGGGGCCTAGTTTGCGGTGGCATGTCTGGTGCCCCCAAACCTGCTTCTCCCCTCCACCTGCCTCAGAACTGCTCTCAGCCACTCTGAGGACCCTGTGCCTGGAGGCCCAGACTCCATCAGAGAAGCCTGTTGAGCTCAAAGAAGTTGATCCAAGATTTTTATCTCACCATCCTTGATGCAGGAGTCTTCAGACTTCTGTAGGGTGGGGCATGGCTGAAGGAGGGCTGCTGGTGCCGTCACAGCCTGCTCTGGGCAGGACCCTACCAAGGTACAGAGTGCTGTTGGGTCACAGGGAAGAGGCAATCCCATCAGATGTTAATGTTTGTTGCTTTCACAGCCACAAAAGTACCTCCGCCAAACAGCCAGCCCTTATTCCAAGCAGGAACATCTGAGCCACACTTGGAGAGTTAGCTGCTGCTGCTGCTTCCTCTTCTCTTGTATTAAAAAGATTCAACCGAAAAAAGAAAGAAAGAAAGAACAACAACAACAAAAAAGAAAAAAATTAAAAGAAAAAATAAAATAAAAATAAATAAAAACAAAACGATTCAACTTTCCAGAAAGAAAACCAAATGTAAAGTGAATGTCATACCTAGCAAGCCTTACAAAGGGGATTTGACAAATTGTCCCAAAAGTCTTAACATTCATAACCTTTGGTCTGGTAATATCAGTTCTAGGAATTTGTCCCCCCAAAATATTCAGATATGTGGAGAGTTATGTTTGTACAAGGATGTGCATCCTGGCTGGATTAATAAATAGCAAAAATGGGATAAATGCAGATGTCCAACAATATAGAATTGCTCAAATAATTATGTAACAGTCATATAGTAAAAACTATGGAATCATTATCAAAAAGCAGATTGTTGGTTGCCTGCAAAGGGGAAGGAGTGGGGAGGGATCATCAAGGGCAGGAGGAACTTTTAGATGTGCTAGATGTGTTCACTATGTTAATCGTGGCGATGGTTTCATGAGTGTATACAGATGGCAAAACTTACCAAAGCGTACACTATAATTATGTGTACTTTATTGTGTCAACCTTAAAATAAAATAGCCAATTATTTTACCAGCAAGATGATTCAGGAATTCCAATTTGGGACATGCAAGCTATGGCAAACCACAGGCAAGTTTGCAAAACTGAGGAGAGGAGCATTCTTTTATAAAGGAAAGGAGGGATTTGGGAGGGGCTATTATAAACAAAAAGCCCGTTGGAGGAAAGCCAGAGTTCAGGGTGGTGATAGTTTCTCATTGGCTGAGTGGTGGTGGTTTCTCATTGGCTGGGGTGGTTTCTGGGCAAGGAGAAAACTTTCTTCCTCTTGCTGTAGTAAATCAGTAATCTTCTTCCTTCTTTTAAACGTAAAACTTGAAAGCATAGAAGTACTAAAAGAGAATATAGGAAGGTTTTTTATGACCCTAGAGTGGGGACAATTTTCTCCATAAGTCAGAATTTGGAAGCCATAAAAAAATAATAAATTTATAGGAAAAAAATTCATGAAAAAAAATCAAAGTCAAAAGACAAATTGATTAGCCCCTCAAGGAAATGCAAATCAAAACCATAATGAGATAGTCCTTCATATCCACAAATCAAAACTACAGTGGGAATTCCCCGGCAGTCAAGTGCTTACAACTCCACACTCTCAATGCAGGAGACACGGGTTCGATCCCTGGTCGGGGAACTAAGATCCCACATGCTGCACAATGCGGCCTAATAAATAAATAATTAATTTTAAAAAATTTTTAAATCAAAACTGCAGGTAATAACAAGTGTTGATGAGGTTGTGGAGAGAGTGAAGCCCTCATACACTGCTGATGGGAATGTAAAATGGTGCATAGCCAAAAAGTGGAAAGAAGCCAAATAGCCATCAACAGATGAATGGATTTTTAAAAGGTGGTATATCCATACAATGAGATAGTATTCAGTCACAGAAAAGAATTAAATACTGACGTATACTACCACACAGATGAACCTCAAAAACACTATGCTCAGTGAAAGAAGCTGGACTCAAAGGCCACATGTTGTATGATTCCATTTATATGAAAGGCCCAGAACGGGCAAATCCATACAGACCTAAAGTAGATTGGTGCTCACAGTAGATTAGTGCTTAAGCCTGAGAGAGTTGGGGGCAAATGGGAAGTGACTGCTAATGGTAGGAGGTTTCTTTTGCGGATAATGCTAATTTTCCAAAATTGACTGTGGTGATCATTGCACAACTCTGTAAATATACTAAAAACCATTGAAAATACACTTCAGATGGATGAATTATATCTTATATCATATGTGAATTTTATACACACACACACACACACACACACACACACACACACATTTCTATTTTTTGGCCACACTGCACGGCTTGTGAGATCTCAGTTCCCTGACCAGGGATTGAACCTGGGCCACGGCAGTGAAAGCCTGGAATCCTAACGACTGAACCACCAGAGAATTCCCATGAATTATATTTTGATAATGCTACTTTAAAAAAGACACACTGGTGAGGGTATGAGGAATAATTTTATATGTCAACTTGACTGAGCCACTGGAGGCCCTGAACTTTGGTCAAACATTATTCTAGGTGTGTCTGTGAGGGGGTTTCTAGATGACACTGACATCTGAATCAGTGGACTAAATAAAGCAGATTGCCATCCCAAATTTGGGTGGGCCTCATCTAATCAGTTGAAGGCCTGTATAGAAAAGGCTGACCTCCCCCTGAGTAAGAAGGAGCTCCTCCTGCCTAACTGCTTTGGAAGAATTATCCTGCCTTCAGGCTCAAACTGAAACATTGGCTCTTCCTGGGTCCTGAGGCTGCTGGCCTTCGGATTGGAACTACACTACGGGCTGTTCTGGGTTTCCAGTTTGCCAACTGCAAATCATAATTATGTGAGCCAATTCCTTTTGTAAAACATTTTATTGAAGGGCTTCCCTGGTGGTGCTGTAGTTAAGAATCCACCTGCCAATGCAGGGGACACGGGTTCAAGCCCTGGTCTGGGAAGAACCCACATGCCGTGGAGTAACTAAGCCCATGCGCCACAACTACTGAGCCTGCACTCTGGAGCCCGCGATCCACAACTACTGAAGCCTGCATGCCACAACTACTGAAGCCTGCATTCCTAGAGCCCGTGCTCCACAACAAGAGAAGCCACCACTATGAGAAATCTGCACACTGCAAGGAAGAGTAGCCCCCACTTGCCGCAACTAGAGAAAGCCCGCACGCAGCAACGAAGACCCAATGCAACCAAAAATAAATAAAATAAAATAATAAATTTATTTTAAAAAGATTAAAAATTTTGATTGAAGTATAGTTGATTTACAATATTGTGTTAATTTCTTCTGTATAGAAAAGTGACTCGGTTATACATATATATTCTTATATATATATTCTTTTTCATATCTTTTCCATTATCATTTGTCACAGGATATTGAATATA
The DNA here is from genome assembly GCF_000442215.2 of Lipotes vexillifer. Taxonomy (NCBI): domain Eukaryota; kingdom Metazoa; phylum Chordata; class Mammalia; order Artiodactyla; family Lipotidae; genus Lipotes; species Lipotes vexillifer. Next base: position 4,685,682 of record NW_006792775.1, read on the forward strand.
GTCCCCTATGCTATACAGTAGGACCTTGTTGTTTATCTATCCTGTATATAATAGTTTGCCTCTGCTAATCCTAAACTCCCATTCCTTCCTTCCCCTACCCCCTCTCCCCTTTGGCAACCACAAGTCTGTTCTCTATACCTGTGAATCTGTTTTTGTTTTGCAGATGTGTTGACTTGTATTTTAGATTCCACATATAAGTGATATCATATGGTATTTGTCTTTCTCTTCCTGACTTTCTTCACTTAGTATGACAATCTCTAGGTCCATCCATGTTGCTGCAAATGGCATTATTTCATTCTTTTTATGGCTGAGTAATATTCCATTTTATATATATATATATATATATATATACCACATCTTCTTTATCTATTTATCTGTCGATGGACATTTAGATTGTTTCCGTGTCTTGGCTATTGTAAATAGTGCTGCTATGAACATAAGGGTGCATGTATTTTTTCAAATTATAGTTCTGTCTGGGTATATGCCTAGGAGTGGGATTGCTCTATCTTTAGTTTTTTGATGAACCTCTATACTGTTTTCCATAGCTGTGAGCCAATTCCTTATAATTATTACTTTATATTATATTATATATAAAATTTTATGTATATGTATGTATATATCCGATTGGTCTGTTTCTCTGGAGAACCCTAATACAGAGGGCAAACAGTAACACACATCAACACTGTGCACACACAAGGCCTTGACCCCAGCTATCACAGTTCTGAAAATCCACTCTATTGACTGACTTCCAGGTGGGCAAATTGACCTTTGTATAGTTATTCACTGCAACATTGTTATAGGGTAAGAGACAGGAAACACCCTGTGTCACACTGTGTGTTCGTTACAGGGCACAAATAGACTGTGGTAGAATAAACCATATTGATAGAACACTGTGTACCCTGAAACAATTTACAAACAAAGTTGAACAAGGAAGCTCTCTATGTGATGACAGGAAAATAGTGCCAAGACATATAAGTAAGCAAGCTTCCTTTTACACGGGGAAAGAAGGGAAGTATACATAACAACTCTTTTCTACTTGCATTTTCATGAGGAAATTCTGGAAGGATAACACAAGGAACCAATGAGTGGCTACCCGTGTGTCCAATGGGCAAGTGTGGGAGTAAGACGTTTCCCTCAATACTTTTTTTTAATATAAATTTATCTATTTATTCATACTTTATTTTTGGCTGCGTTGGGTCTTCGTTGCTGCTCACGGGCTTTCTCTAGTTGCAGCGAGAGGGGGCTTCTCTGAGTTGTGGAATATGGGCTCTAGGCATGCGGGCTTCAGTAGTTGTGGCTCGCAGGCTCAGTAGTTGTGGCTCGTGGGCTCAGTATTTGTGGCGCACGGGCTTAATTGCTCCACGGCATGTGGGATCCTCCCAGACCAGGGCTCAAACCCGTGTCCCCTGCATTGGCAGGCGGATTCTTAACCACTGCACCACCAGGGAAGTCCTCCCTCGGTACTTTTTTTATACTGACTTGATATTTGAACCATATTAGTGATTGGAACCGTCCCTATTTAAAAAAATAAAATACCCGTCCTGACCCACCTACAGTATACTTGTCAGTTGCCCTTGTAGAAGGTCAGGCCCAGGAGGGTGGTGTCTATTTTGTTCATTATTGTACTTTCTGAACCTAGGAGAGGTCTGGGTCTGGCACACAGCAGGTGCCCCAGAAACGCATTTGGGATGAACAGCTGAATAGAGAGAAACTGGAAACAAACGAAAAACAGCAAACAACAGAGAATGCTCGACAGGAATGAAGGTGCAAACTACGGAATATCATAACGGAGTTAAGAAAGAGGTGTATCTAGACCAAGTGAGTTCCAAAACATACCGTTAAATTGCGGGGTGGGGGGATTCCAAACAACCCAATCTGACTTATGTAAAAGAGATCCCCAAGTAAAACTATATATATGTGTGTGTGTGTGTGTGGTGTGATGTAAAATGTGGAAAAATCTGGAAGAACATCCAGCAGAGAAGGGGAGTTGGATGGGGTGGGGAGGGAGGTGACCAGGGGCTTCTGTGCAGTTTCCATGTATTCCAAGAGAATGCATCTAGTACTCGGGGAAAATGAATAACGTCAAATCAGAAAAACCATAGAGACGCTTGTGTACCATACGACTTCCATTTCGTAAACACGCACGACATGAGAGTGAAAAGATACACAGAAAGTAGCGCCATGGAAAGACGGAAAGGAAATGCAGCCGCGTCTTATCAGGGAGTGCGATTCCAGGCAATTTTAAAACTTTTTGATTATGGTTCAGTGTTCCCTGTTTTCCCACAATTAATACACCTTAATTGCGTAATTTAAAAGGTTAATAGAGGGCCAGCCTTGTAAGTCAACTGCCGCTCCAGCCCCTGCGGCGACTGGCCGTAAGCGGATCCGCCGGGGTTGCACGGACCGAGGGCACCCCAGGAGGCAGCGCGCGGCCACGAGGAAGCCCCGCGCGTGGAAGGGCGCGCTCGGAGTACCCCCGGGGCTCCGCGCTCCGGCCCGGCTCGGGGCTCCGGGCTGGAGGGCACGCACGCCGCCCCCAGCCTCCTCCCTGCGGCCTGAAATCGGCCAGGGGGCGATTTCACACGCCCGCCCGGCTCGGCGCCGAACCGGTCCCTCCCGAAGTGTGACTCTGACCCCGCGGGCGCGGCCCCGGGCGGCCTTGACCCTCCGCTAGCGCCCGCCGGCCGACCTCTGCTGACCCCGGGCGGGTGTGCGGGGAAACAGCGCGCCGCCGAGGCCGCCTCTCCCCCTAACCTCCAGCTCCTCCTCCTGCGTAAAAGAGCGGCCCTAGGGCACCTGGGGACGCACAGGGGCCGTCGGCGGGCGCCGAGAGGAGGCGGGGGAGGGAGAGCGGAGGAAGCCGGGGCGGGGGGGCGTCCCGCGGCCCCCTCCCCACCCGCGACCAACGCCCTCCTCAGCGAGCAGGACCGGCGGCTGCGCGGGACGCCCGGGACCTTGACCTTCCCCGGGCCTGCGGCGGGCACCCAGGCGGGCAGGGAAGGGGCCTGCAGCTTCGGGATCGTCCTCCGAGCTTCCCACGAGAAGAACACAGATTCGAGGGAGCAGGACAATTGGGCATTTTTTCAACTGAAACTGCGTTCGGCAGCCGCCAGCAACCGCTGGTCTGCCGCTCCCGCTCCACCTGCCCCCCCCCAATCCCCCCACAACCCCGCTGCTGGGGCTGTCACTTCCTCCTCCGCACCCCACCCATTCCCGAAATTCCCCGGCTTTCCTCCTCCCGTCAAAGGCAAGAGATCTCAAGGAAACAATTAGTTTATCTGGCGGCCAGTTAGCGCCTAGCCAATCCCCCTCTCTCCTTTCCACAAAAGGTTGGGCGGCTTGGCGGAGTCCAAACGCAGGGGCTTCAGAAATGGGACTCCACCGCGGTTCCGGATCTGGAGTGGGGCGGGGAGACGCCTCAGGTCTTAGAAAAGGCAGGTGTCCTGGAATCAGGGCCGGTGGGAGGGCCCGAGAAAGGAGTTATCAGTCTATTTGGGGTCATCTGGGGAGGCTTCTTGGAGCTGATGGTGTCTGAGTTGGACTTTGAAGGTTAAGTGGGAATGTTTGTGGTGGGAAGGGAGACGGCCAGCGGCTTGTATTTCAGGGTCAAGGTCAGAGTGGGGGGCTGCACCCCTCCCCAGCCCTCCCCCACAGGCAGATTGGCAGCTGGTGTGTGAAAGAGCTGTGGGCATCCATCAGGGGATGAATGGATAAACAAAATGTGGCATACCCTTACCATGGGATATATGTGGCCCTAAAAAGGGATACGAAGCACTGACACAGGCTACAACCTGGATGGACCTTGAAGATACTATGCTCAGTGAAGGAAGCAGACATAGAAGGCCACATATTGTAGGATTTTATTTATATGAAACTTTCAGAATAGGCAAGGCTATAGAGACAGAAAGTAGATTCGTGGTTGCCAGGGCCTGGGGGCCTGGGAAGAGCACTGCTGATGGGGGATGGGGTTTCTTTAAGAAAAAAAAGTTTTGGGGAACGTTCTGGAACTAGATTGTGGTGATGGTCGTATAACCGTGTATATGTAAAAACCACTGAATTGTACACTTTTTTTTTTCTTTTCGGCTGCTCCCTGCACAGCTTGCGGGATCTCAGTTCCCTGACCATGGATTGAACCCAGGCCATGGCAGCGTGAATTGTACACTTTAAGAGGATAATTTTATGGTACACAAGAGTCGTATCTTAGTAGATTTTTTAACAGGGAGGAGGGCTATGAGCAGAGCCCCACGTGGATCCAGCATCGTCCTCGTTGCTGCCTGTTTTGCAACAGAGGGAAAGTTTGCCCGCTTTGGGCCTCACAGCTGGACAGAACCACAGCTGTGCCAGAACCCAGATGCCCTCTGAGCATCTTCTCTGGGGAGTTGGGACTGGGTGTGGTTTTCCCCATCTCCCTTCCTGGCACCTAGCGCACGGCGTGGGAAGGCACCCTGGGCGGTGGGAACCTCGAGAATAAATGCCCAGAGGCCAGAAGTGAGGTGTGAGGTCTTGGGTGGAAGATGCACTGAACTCATCGAGGCTTGTAAACACAGGCTGGCGTGGTCTCTTGGGTGCAGATCTGGGGAGGTCTTGTGGCCCTGTCCTGGAGACAGGGCCGGCTGCCTGAGTGTCCCACCCGTGCGGTCGCAGGGCCAGCACTCAGAAGAGCCCTGTGGTTGGTGTAATGCCTAGTTGTCACTGTCTTGAAATTCTTAATGATTTTTGAACAAGGCTCTGCATTTTTGCTCTGTGCTGTGCTGGGCAAATTATGTAGCTGGGTCTGCCTGAGGTCACAGGATGCATCAAAGGTTTTGAGATGCAGAAGGTGACTTTAGGAGCCCCAAGAAGGACAGGCAGGAGTGAAGTTTAGAGGGGTTCCTGCAGGGGACTTTGAGATGGGATGAGGGCCTGGAAAGGAAAGGCCAGATGGGAGGGGCCCCAGGGAGCTAAGCCGGCAGGGCCCTCCATCCATCTGCCCACCCATCCATCCACTCAACCATCAGTTAATCATGCAGCTAACATTTCTGAGACCATATGATGTATCAGGTGCTGGTTACAGCGTCCCCACCCTTTGGAGCGTATGGTCCATTGAATACCAGCTCCCATCCACTGCATCCTAGGCCACGCACACTCTGTCCCACTTTCTGTTTTGTTTTGTTTTCTCATTTTCCCTTTCTTTTCACATGAGAGAGTTTTTGTTTCTCGCCTGCCTCTCCCACCAGTGTGGACTCCTGAGGGCAGGGCTTGGTCTAAAGGCTCTGTCACTACTGAGTTGCTCAGTATGTATTTGCCAAATGAATGAATGAATGAATGGACAAATGAATGAATATGGGTAAGAAGAGGGCTGGATTCAGATCATTCGAAAGCCCTACTTGCTAGAAGGATTACGGTAACCTCTTCATGGGTAATTTAAAAGATATATGCTAAAATAAGTGTAAGAAAATCCATCAAAGTTCTCATTCTTCCCTTGAGGGCTATTTGCTGCTTTCTTTAACATAGAAAATATAACACCCCTCCCGCATTTTTCTTTTCTCTGTGGCCCTGCTCTGCTCGCACCTGAAGCTTGACTTCTCCTGGTGGGTGACAGCCCTAGGAAGCAAATGAGTCAAGTCATTTCTCTTGGAGAGGGTCCCTCTGTTGGGGATTTGGGAGGATCAGAATGGGGGTGCCAATGTGGCAGGGTGGAAGCTCGCGGGAGAGCAAGGCTAGTGGCAGAGGCAGGGCCAAGGCAAGAGGCTGGGAGCCTCACCTAGCCTGGGGTGGGGGCCAGACAGAAGGCAGCCAAGGAAGGCATCTGAGAACAGGTCCCAGGGGAGGGGAGAAGTGGGGCAGGGGTGACTCACGGGTTACAGAAGGAGTGGATTCTGGCGGGGGAAGGGGGGGGATGGGGCAACAGTGAAATGCAGCAGAGGGTCCCAACAGGATGGAACCTGGGGAAGAGGCAGGTGCGGCTGGTTACTGGTGAGCCCTGTGTCTCTCTTCATCTGGCTGTTCATCTGCATCCTTTATCACATCCTTTACTAAGTTGGTAAATGTGTTTTCCTGAGTTCTGTGATCCACTCTAGCAAATCAAGCAAAGGCAAGGGTGGAACCTCTGATCTGTAGCAGGGGTCAGAAGCACAAGTGACAACCTGGACTTACAACTGACATCTGGAGTCGGGGGACAGTCTTGTGGGACTGAGCCCTTAACCTGTGAAATCCGATGCTATCAATGGGTAGATAGTGTCAGATTTGAGTTGATTCTTGGATACCCTAGTGGTGTTGGAGAATTGCTTGTTGGTGTGGGGAAAACGTCCACACACTGGGTGACCAGAACTGTCAGAAGTGAAGTGTTAGGGACTTCCCTGGCGGTCCAGTGGTTAAGACTCCATGCTTCCAATGCAGAGGGCATGGGTTCGATCCCTGGTCGGGGAACTAAGATCCCACATGCCACGCAGCGCGGCCAAAAACTTTTTTTTTTTAATTTTGAAAAAAGAAAATTCTTTCAAAAAAAATTAAAAAGGAAGTGAAGTGTTTCCTGTGAGCAGTGAAGAAAACAGACAGGGAAGAAACACACAGTGGGGAAGAGCTGGGGGCGTTCCCTGCACAGGAAGGGTAGACAAAATCTGGTTTTCCTAAATAGGTACAAAACTGGTTAATATTCTACATGGCAATAAAAACACAACTTTGGCGAATACTTTTTTTCAACTGAAAGAAATCCTTGCATTGCTTTTTCTTTATTTAAAAAAAATTTTTATTGGCGTATAGCTGATTTACAATGTGTTAGTTTCAGCAAAGTGAATCAGTTATACATATATAACATATATCCACTCGTTTTTAGGTTCTTTTCCTGTGTAGGCCATTACAGAGTATTGAGTACAGTTCCTCGTGCTTTACAGTAGGTCCTTATTAGTTATCTATTTTAATCCTTGCATTTTTGTGGGACAAAAATCTACCAGTTACATGTAACTTCATAAGAGTCTGGGGCTTAGTCAAAGCACAGTTCCCTAGAGAATGAGCTAATCCTTGGATGGGTGGTTAGACAGTGAGCCAGTGAAAGGACGGACATTCCAGACATCCTTTTGCTTTGTTTCAAAATTTTGGATACATTTTTCTTAATCTATGTGGGTCAGGAGTTGATAAATAGGCTTCGGAAGGTCCAAGACTGAAATTATTTACCACTGTTGACGTGTGTCTGCGTTTTTCTGGAGAAAGTGTTTGTAGCTGTCATCAGGTTTCCAAAGGGTCAGTGACTGCCTGCAACTCCCAAGTTTAAAAACTATTGACTCAAGGTATTACCTCCTCATCTCCTTCTGCAAAGCATCTTGACACAGAAGCATCTCCTTCTGCAAAGCATCTTGACACAGAAGTGTTCTGCCGATGATTATTTAGATATTCAGGCATCTGTTCAAATGTGCTGCAGGATGGTCACCTCTTCCCCATCTCTGGGGTCCCTGTGTCCAGGCAGGCCAGTCAAGATGCCAGCTTCAAGGAGCATCTGCTGAGGTGTCGCCTGCTGTTTGCTCAGCACGCTGCTCTGGTCACACCAAGAAGCTCAGGTCCTGGCCCGAGCTCACATTCTCCAGGTGGGCTGGCTGGTGGGACCCTCAGAGATGACTGGGATCTGAGGAGGTCATAATGCTGAACTCTGAGCTATTCGGACCTTTCCAAATAGCCTTAGAAAGGTCCCACATTTATCTGAAACGAACCTACATGGATCAAAGTGTGCATGTCGTCTGCCCCTGGCTGGCAGCCCAGCAGATCTTGGCAATCCCTGCGATTAGAGGCAAGCATCTCTTGAAGGAATGAATACATCTCATGCTGATTATAAGATGGCAATTGTGCCCATGTTTCTGATTAATAAATGAGGAAATAAGTTATTAAATGTGCTGTTTATAGACAAAAGCTTTTAAAACATGTGCTCCATAGCGGGATGAAGGATAATCACAGCCAACATTTATATGGTGCCTACTGTGTACTGGGGAACGTCTTAAGGGCTTCCCATCAGCTACTCAGGTAAGCTTCCTTAGGATTCTCCAAGGCAGCTTCCATTCCTCTCCCCACTTTCCAGGTGAGGAAACCACAGGACATAGAGGTTAGGATCACTCAGCTGGGAAGCAGCAGAGTCAGGGTTTGAAGGCCGTCTAGCTTTGGAGTTCACACCCCTAAGTGACTAGAATTGCTGCTTCTTCAAATAAACAATGGTGGTGACAGACTTAGAGAACAGACTTGTGGCTGCCAAGGGGGAGGGGGGAGGGGAGGGATGGATTGGGAGTTTGGGATTCCCAGATGCAAACTATTATATATAGAATGGATAAACAACAAGGTCCTACTGTACAGCACAGGGAACTATATTCAATATCCTGTGATAAACCATAATGGAAAAGAATATGAAAAAGAATGTCTATATATGTATAAATAAATCACTCTGCTGTACAGCAGTCATTAACACATTATAAATCAACTACACTTCAATTAAAAAAAAAAAAAAAAAGAATGGTGGTGAAAAGTTTGCTCATTATCGGCCCAGCCTAACGTCCTCGTTTTTTTCTTTTAATTAATTAATTTTTAAAAATTTTATTTATTTTTGGCTGCGTTGGGTCTTCGTTGCTACACACAGGCTTTCTCTAGTAGTGGCGAGCGGGGGCTACTCTTCATTGCGGTGCGCGGGCTTCTCATTGCAGTGGCTTCTCTTGTTGTGGAGCACGGGCTCTAGGCATGCAGGCTCAGTAGTTGTGGCGCACGGGCTTAATTGCTCCGCGGCATGTGGCATCTTCCCGGACCAGGGCTCGAACCCGTGTCCCCTGCATTGGCAGGCGGATTCTTAACCACTGCGCCACCAGGGGAGTCCCTTTTTTTCTTTTTAAGTGAAGAAATTGAGGCCCAGATGGGGGAGCGAGGCACCCACAAAGCCAGCCAGGGGCAGACCTGGCCCAGGGTCCAGGCGTGTCCACGCCTGGCCACTGTGATGCCTCCCTGGGAAGGCAACCCTCACCTCTGCCCACCTTCCTTGTGCCTAAAAGGGCCCCAGCAGGGCCCTGGGTGTGGTGAGGTGCAGAGGAAAGAGAGTGGAGTCCACGGCCTGGAGAGGAGGGGGAGGCGACAGGACAGGAAGAAGAGAGGCTGGGGCGCAGGTTTCCTTTGCCACTCCTGCCCACAGCCCTGCCACCTCCTTGGCTGTGGGCACTCTCCCCGCTGCTCTCCCTGCCGCTCCCCTGCACCAGCGAGGAGCTGGCAGCTG
>NW_006792775.1:4694905-4699427 GCF_000442215.2 Lipotes vexillifer
AGTCTCCCCAGGTGACCCAGTGTCTCAGCTTCATCACCTCTTCATTTCATGACCACCCAGATGGCCTCACCCCTACCACCAACAGTCAATGCCCTACTCACCTCTAAATCTTTTTTTAAGTTTTGATTATTAAAATTGAGGCCATGGGAATTCGCTGGCGGTCCAGTGGTTAGGACTCGGTGCTTTCACTGCTGGAGCCCAGGTTCAATCCCTGGCCGGGGAACTAAGGTCCGCAAGCAGCGAGGCGCTGTCAAAAAATGAATTAAATAAATAAATTAAATAAAATTGAGGCCTAACATCAGGGAGAAAGCACCATCAAGTGTGTAATCTTATGCATATGGAGCAAGGCATTTTCATACACCCCACCTCCCCCCACCCCACCCCCACCATGGGCTCCTTTGTATATTTCTAGGTCAATAGCCATCACTGCTGTTAATATGTCTCACTTGGGACTTCCCTGGTGGCACGGTGGTTAAGAATCCGCCTGCCAATGCAGGGCACACTGGTTCAAGTCCTGGTCTGGGAAGATCCCACATGTTGTGGAGCAACTAAGCCCTTGCGCCACAACTACTGAGCCTGTACTCTAGAGCCTGTGAGTCACAACTACTGAGCCCACGTGCCACAACTACCAAAGCCCGCGCTCCTAGAGCCCGTGCTCCGCACTGCAATGAGAAGCCCGTGCATTGCAGCAGAGTAGCCCCCATAGCCCCTGCTCGCTGCAACTAGAGAAAGCCCGCGCACAGCAACGAAGACTCGACACAGCCATAAATAAATAAATAACTGTCAGAGAGAACAGAAAGAAAAAAAAAACTTAAAAAAAATATATCTCACTTATGTTATTGAAATAATACAGTGTATTTATTTGTGTGTGTGTGTTCGGCTTTCTTTTGCTTAACATAAGCTCTGTAAGATTCATCCACCTTGTGTGTGTCAGTAGTTTACTCTTTTTTCTGGCTGTGTATTATCACACTGTATGGAGAAACCACGATTTATTTAACCATTCTACTGCTGATGGGCATCTGGGTTGTTTCTGGATTTTTGTCACCTTGAGTAAATCTTCTGTAAACCTTCCTACCTGAGTCTTTGAGTGGACGTGGGTTTTCATTTCTCTTTGGTGCATACCCAGGAGTAGGATTACTGGGTCATAGGCCAAGCCCATTGAATTAAGAATTCGTTGTCACTCTGAGGTCCTTTCACTGGCACATGGTCTAGCCGCCTTCGTTCTTTGCTTGCATCTGCATTATCTCATTTTGTCCTCGCCAGATCCCAGTGATGCTGGCAGAGCAAACATTGTCACCACCCTGATGTGGAATTGCTACTATTTACTCACTGCCAATGGGGCTCAAGGTCCAAGTTCAGAAGTGCGGAACTCTGCGATTATAAAATTGTTTCCTATGGGAAATAGAAACTGAGCTCCAAAAAATCTCACACACTTTTGGACCAGAACCTGCTGGGAGCTGCCAGCAAGAAATGAGGCTGGCAAGGGTGAGTGGGACTCAGCTGTGCTCTTCACAGGCCCAGAAGGCTTTACAAGTTTTGTATTACAATTGTTTCTCTATTTTAGGTTGGACAATGGCATTGCCATTCTGTTTTTTTCTTTAAAAGGAACTTTATCTTTTTTTAGCGATTCCTACTCAAGAACTTGTGGACAAAACGACAAGATTTCTGGGTTTGCTTTAAAGAAATCAGAAAAAAAGAGGGACTAGTTCAATATCCGAGTAATAATAAAAACATTACACGCATTTTTTTTAAAAAAGTGTTCCTTATGGCCACAATAGGCGGCTGCTACCGTGTGTTCCAATCAAATCCGGGAAGAATTTCAAAAAAACAGAGCTTAAGAAAGATTACTTTCTGAGGCAGACTCTGGGATATTTTTGGCCCCAGGGGAACTCAGGATCCAACCGGGCCGGAGCTCCCCAGGGACCTAGTTCCTCAGTTCTTTATTAATAGCCACCCCAGGGAGCTGCAGTCCCCAGGAACACAGCTCAAGAAGGGAATGAGGCCTCCACCTCTCGGCTGGAGTCGCCAGCAGGCGTGGGCTCATTATCTTCCCCGGAGAGAGTCCGGCCTCTGGAGCACAGGTGAAAGCGGAGGCGACCACGGTCCCTGCCCCTGCCCCTCCCAGCCTGCAGGTGACACTGAGGCAGCGCGCAGGGAGGGGTGCACCGTCAAGGCCGCAGAGCCCTGGGAACAGACGGACGCCGGGCCAATCCCTGCGGGGTGCACGACGGGGCAAGGAGGGAAGGAGAAAGTGACCTTGGGGCAGGGACCTGCAGACAGCTGGGGTTCCAGGAAGAGGAGGGAAGGGCATATGGGGTACAGCGACAGTCCAACTTGGGAGGCACAACCCAGGAAGGTCCACAGGCTTGTAGAGGTGCGCAGGTGATGCTGGAGGAGCCAGGGTAGGTGCGGTGCAGCCGAGCCTCGGGCAAGTGTGCTTTGGCCCAGATCACCTGCCCTCTTGGGCCACGAGATCTTTGGGGTTCGGGGCTTGAGATCGCTCGCGGGCCAGACAGGAGCCAGCAGGGGAACGAAATCTCCAACTTCTAACTTCAAAGAAATGCGAATTAAAATAAGGAGAGATACCGCCCTCCCTTTAGGATTGACAGCCAGCGGTGGTGATCTCCTGGAGACCAGCCCGCACTCCCACAACCGGGGAGGCAGGGGCGGGGCGTAGTGGATGCTTTTCCAGAGGGCAGCTCGGCAAGTGGCACCAAAATGTCACCAAGGTGTCTCACGTGCCTTTGACCTGGCTGCTTCACTTCTAGCGATCTGCCGAGAGATACAGGCACTCAAAGATGCACATTGACGGCCCACACAGCTTCATTTATGCCTGTTGCGGTGAAAAGGGGGTGCCTAAGTGTCCATGGGGCGAGTTACACACTGTGAAAGCCTCGGTCATCTCTGTGCCTCGACAGGGGATCCCGTCCACGACATAAGCCAAGTGAAATCAAAGGAGTGTTACAAACAGCACTTATCCTATGACTTCATTCAAAACAGCCTGGAGAGTGTGCGCCGACAGTGCACTGGGGGCGGAGGGGGGTGCGGAACTAGACAGGACTTTCATTTTCTCATCTAAACTCATCTGGAAAGACAGAGGCCAGCAGGGAGTTTTCACCGCCCAGAGGAGCGGCTGACGTTTAGGAAAGCCCGGTCTTTGTTCACAGAACTGGTTATTTTATGGAGCACCTGCTGTATGCGGGACCACCCGCTGGGGCCTGGGAAGCATTTTCGGCAGAGATAGGGAAGGGGCTGCTCACGCCGCGGGAAGCGCGGACATCCACCCCGCGAAGGAGCTGCAGGTGGCAGCTGCCCTCGGCCTGGACCTAGACCCTGAGATCGGCCAGTGCCAGCTCAGTGACCGGTGCAAGGCACATCAGTCACTCTGTCCCCACCTCCAGCCATTTCTTGCCTGGCACCTACTATGATTTAGGCGCCTGAATAGTTTACTAAATCTTTCCAAAGCCCAGCAAGGGAGCAATTTTTATCCCAGTTATATGAAGAGGGGGCTCAGAAAGGTCACTGGAATAGGCATTACCGTGTCGGTGTCGTGAGCCACGCTGCCTCAAGATCCCATCAGCTGTCACTCCTGGGATAAGGTCCAATTTGGAGTGTGGGCTCTGAAATCAGAACCGGGCCCAATGTCGAATCCATCTTCTTGGTGTGATTGTGGGAAGGTTAGTGATCCCTTCTCTGACCCGGGCTAGGATCAGCTATTTATAGGGGTGCCACGAGGATTATATGGGGCAATGCCTATAAAGGGCGAGCATGACCTAAGCGCTTTTACGGGCATGGCCCTAATGAGTTGGCCCATTTTTCAGATGAGGAAACTGAGGCTCGCAGGGGGCGAAATCTCGTCCTAGGCCTCAAGCTGGCAGAGGCGGACGTGGCCTGCACCCCTGCGAGCCTCTGTTTCCTCGCCCGACCCGCTCCCCAGGGCGCCCCGCCCCTGCTGATGCCCCGCCCCGTTCGTCCAGGTCCCGCCCTTGGCCCGCCGACCGCCGGGAGTCGCCGCACAGCCCCTAGCGCCTCAGCCAATCGGCCGCGGGCGGCGTCGGGTGCCTTCTGCCTCGCCCGCAGTCCTCCCGCCCGGCGCTCGCTCGCTGCCTCGCTTACTCAGCCGCCGCTGCTGCTGTGGCTGTCGCCGTGCCTCTGTCCACCGACTCGGTAAGGTCGGGCTGAGGCCGCGCGCCGCGGGGCGGGGTGGGGGGCTGGCGGGAGCCGGGGGCTAGCTGCGGCGGGGCCCAGGGCCAAGGGCGGACGGGGACTGCAAGGGCCCGGACCGAGGCGGGGGGCGGGGGGGCCGCCGCCTGTGTCGGGGCGCCGAGGGACAGCGGTTCTTAGAGAGCTCGAAACCGGAGCGGGGCGGGACTCCCCATACCCCGCAGTGGATTGGGTCTAGGGGTCCGCGTCAGTGTCGGTCCGCATGCGGGCAGGTCCGGTGTGGCTGCGGGAGGGATGCTCAACCCTTCGGACTTAGCAGGACGCCTCCGGGCTGGGGCCAGTAGGGCCACCGTCTCTC
>NW_006792775.1:4699437-4731078 GCF_000442215.2 Lipotes vexillifer
TCTCACCGTCACTTCCCAGGAGTGGGTTGATTGGGTCTCGGGGTCTGCCCGAGGATCGGTCGGCCTTGCGAGCAGGTACCGTATGGGAGCTGGAGGGACGCTTGACTCTCCGGACTTGGCAGGATGCCCCCGGCCAGGGGACACCGGGACTGCCGGTTCCCTTTCCCCAGCATCCCACTCCACTCGCCGAAGTGGATTGGGTCTGGGGATCCGCGGTAGGGCAGTGGAAAGGACGCGACGGCGGGAGGTATGCTCAGCCCTCGGGATATGGCAGGGCGCCGCGGATCCTTCCTCTATCTCGCCCCATCCCCTCCCCCTCCGAGAGTGGATTGGGTCTGCGGGGCCGTCCCGGGGTCGCGGGCCGGCCCAAGCGGGAGCCAGAGGGACGCTAGGGACTCAGCAGGGCGCCGCAGACCCCCTCCAGGCTCCCGACCCCCTCCAGGCTCCCGCCCCCGCAGCGCAGCCGTGGGGACACGCCCTTGGCGCTGGGACTCCCGGAGGTGTCCAAGCGCCCTAGGTGGATGCGAATGGAGGCGCCGGGCCTGGGTCCCCTCTTGCGAGCATCCTCCATCCCCCCATGCGGCGCGCGGTCTAGGGCAGGTGGGCGAGGAGAGCCTGCCCAAGGTCGCGCCGGGCCGGGGAGCTTGCCTTGCAGGGGGTGGGAGGGTGTGGGCGCTTCACGTGACCAGGCCTGGGCGAACTTGGCCTGCGAGCCCGGACAGCACAGTCTGGGCGGTAGAGCAGCCCGGGCCCCGGGGCCCCTATTCCGGCAGCCCCTAACCCCAACTCCCTGGGCGAGCAGACAGTTCCTTTCATTTTGGAAAGGCTGTGGATCAGTGTCTTTATAGTGTAAATCGGTGGTTGACTCACGTTAAAGCCGAACGGAACAAAGATGATCTTACTTTTTTAACTCCAAGAGTTAAAAATCTCGAGAAATCAGGTTGAATACAGAACTTAATATTCCCAACTCGGAGCTGCTTTCGGTTTCCTCTGTGCTCCATGTGATACCAAAATATTGAAGGGCAGATTTTAGTAGGAAACTGCTAACTTTGTAAGTCACCAAATAAAATCAGTTTAACCTTTTGAAAAGTGTATTTTGTTACACCATTTTCTCACACAGGCTTCCGGTTTCTGGGCATTCCAGATATTCAAGCATGCTTATTTCCTTCTAAACCACAAACCAAATGAATAAAAAATGGCCGAACACACTGGTCTTTTAATTATTTTTTTATGCCAGCAAGCATCACCCCCCTTTCCAAATTATTTAAGGTGACTCTTAGTGAGTGTGGCATAAATGAGAACATTAATGCAGACGATAATGCTTATCGTTGAGGCGAGGGAGTGTTTAGTTGCAAGTGATAGGAGCTGAAAGCAAAATTCTCGGCGGAGTTTGGGGTGGTTCTGCCCCTGCGTGCCCGGGGGCTGCTTTTCGTATGTAAATGAACGGTTTCCTTCCAAAGATGTGTGGCCAAACCTGATCTTGCACATTGAACTCCATCTGAACAGCTGTTGGAATCAGAAAAAGAGCCATCTTAAGGAGTGCACATACTTTGTATCAAGAGTGGCAGAAATTGGCGTCATGCACAGGCCGAAATAACCTTTCGAGTTTGTACTGAAAACAAGCGGCCTAACCCAGAGGTGAAGGGAAGAAAGCTGGCGTCGCTGCCGCCCGGCCTTGGCCCCAGCTCCAGCCCCCGTGGTCACCGAGCGGTCAAGCCTGGGTCTCCGGGGAGTCCTGGGGTGAGGGCCCGGGCTTACGCAACCCTGGCTCCGCGTGCCCATTCATGGAAGCACAGTTAGTTGTTCCTTGGGCTGCGCGGTGAGCCTCTTCCGGAGGCGCTCTGGGCTCGCGGGGCACGGCGCAGCGTTTCTGGTGTGGGCTGTCTTCGGGCACACCAAGCTCTTAACTGTCCCCAAAGTTGACCATGCAGGGCTCGGCCTTCCCACCCAGAGTCGCTGCAGTTCGCCTGCTGTCGCCGGAGTGGCAGCGCCGCCGACGCGCGCCTGCTCGCTCCGGAAGGTGTCTCCGGGCCGGCCCGGTGGAACAGGATCTGAACGCCCGGGGCGCGCCAGGCCGGGGGCGGGGCTCGCGGTAACCTTTCCCCTACTTTTCTCAGCCGTCACGTGACGCCCGTGGGGGGAGGGGCGGGCCGCGCCGACCGCAGCTGCTGGCATTGCCTGTGAGGACGCGTTCCAAGCGAGCAATTAAAGTTGCAGCCTGGAGTCTAAAGGCGGTGGGAAGGTGGGAGGCGGAAACGCTAACCCGCTCCGGCCCGGGGCTGGTTCTGCGCTTTGATCCAATGCATTTTTTCCTTTGTTGGAAAAAATGTTTAGTCACTCTGCATGGTTATTATTGGCAGACCTGACAGTTCAGTTACTGGTGGACGCCTGCACTTTGAATTCCGGAAAAATTGCTGCTTTTAAGAATAAAATTGTCGTTCAAGCTGGTGTGTTTCAAGTGTGTTTCGGAGACTCTCCCTCTTACTTTAACGAGACTTCTACTTTCTTCGAATGGCTTGAGCCCCTCTTGAGCTCTTCCTGCGAGGGCTTTTCTGTTTTAAAAATAAGTACTACAGGCACACGGTGCAAAATGAAGGGGGTGCAGGTGGGAATTCAGCACAAAGCTGGCCTCCTCACCCGGTACCCCTCCCCAGAAGCTATACCACTATTAAGTTTCCTTGACAGCTGTAGGAATAGTCTAGGCTGTACAGGGCATTAAAAAAAAATCTCCATCAACATCAAATCCTACTGCCAGAGAAACAAACCAATGCTTTATAAAATACAGAATTGGGAAGAATTAGGGAAGCAGAGGCCAAACTTTCATGGATATGTAAGTAAAATAGCTGTGAAAATAGCCTTTTTGAGGGGGTTTCCTTTGCGTTATATTTGTACACAATTATATTTATAATCTATATCATTATATTTTGAAAGATGTTGCATAAAAATAGGCAATATATGAATAATACTACCAACCTTCAACAGGTCATCCTAACGACATGGTAAAAATATGGATAATCTAAAGGAAACTCTTAAAAATGTCTGTTACTTAACACAAGGAATATTTTCTGCTTGTTGATTTCTGATATTTTGCTGCCTTTTGTGAACTTCACGTTTTACCCCAAGCAAATATTAGGTGACTGAGAGCCTCAGTTCAGTGGAATGTCCTTTAGTTTTTTTTGCATGTGAGCTGTTTTTATGTCCAGGAATGTTTAGGGAAGTTAATAATTGAAAGCAATTGTGCTGCTGAGTGAGGTGTGCCTCTCCAGGCGTACAGTAGGGTAATGGCCACTATGGAGAGTTGGAAAATAGGGTAGCTATGCTCAGCTTACGAAGGCTTATCGGCTAATTGTTGGGACACCGAGTTCTCTAGGTAAAAAGGAAAGGAATCATCCATACACTCCATGTGGCGGTTCACTCACCCATCCCAGGAACCTGAGGGTCATCCTAGATTCTGCTTCCTAAATGGCTCTTTTTTTTTTTTTTTTTTAATTTACTTATTTTTTTGGCTGTGCTGGGTCTTAGTTGCGGCATGGGGGATCTAGTTCCCTGACAAGTTTGTATTAAAAGCTAGAGTCTGTCATAGAGTGAAGTACGTCAGAAAGAGAAAAACAAGTACTGAATGCCAACACATATATATGGAATCTAAAAAAAAAAAACGAAATGGTTCTGATGAACCTAGGGGCAGGCAGGAATAAAGACGCAGAGTGGAGAATGGACTTGAGGACACGGGGGTGGGAGGGTAAGCTGGGATGGAGTGAGAGAGTGGCATGGACATATATACACTACCAAATGTAAACTAGATAGCTAGTGGGAAGCAGCTGCATCGCATGGGGAGAGATCAGCTCACCTCGGTGCTTTGTGACCACCTAGAGGGGTGAGCTAGGGAGGGTGGGAGGGAGATGCAAGAGGGAGGGGATATGGGGATAATGTGTATACATGTAGCTGATTCACTTTGTTATAAGAGTATACATGTATCACTGATTTTCCCAAGTGTTGGCCTCTCCGTGCCCTTAAAAAGATTAATGCATGGAGTTTTGGTTTCTTTCTCCTTTGCAAGCAGACCCTGTTGGGCAGAGTGAGGTACAGTAATGCTGCTGAAAGTTAAATGTCAAAGACGTTGGGCTGGGGTATCAAACACAGTGGGAAGAGGAAGGATGGAAATCCACGTTCTCGGAGGACTGCTGCTGGCACGTGGCTGCAGTTGGGAAGGTACAGAGCGTGTTCCTGCATTGGAGACCTAATGTGAGTTATGGGTAACATGCATACTTTATTTTGATGGGAAACAGATCTTAACGAATGGTGATGACATGTGCTCTAGGCCCCCCCCCCCCACACACACACACGTAAGTGGCAGACCTGGAATTTGAACCCGGATCTGTGTTCTCCAAAACGTGTGCCCCCTCCCGCTGACAGGCTGCTTCCCAGACCACTGTGCAGGCAGAGGACCTGGGTGTTGGCACCTCCCCCAGCCCAGGGCCCAGTGAATGTGACATTGAATCAGCTGTGTGTGTTTCTGGGTTTCCACTTCCTCATCTCTAAGGCGGTGCATCTGGCACCTGTCATCCTGTCTCACAGGGGTTTTATGAGGATCCAAAAGAGGCCAGGTGTGAGAGTAGCTTTGAGGGTGTGAAATGAATACAGCTTCCAGCAAATAATACCATAGCCGCAGGCAGGGCTTTTTTTTTTTTTTTTTTTGGCTGCATTGGGTCTTCATTGCTGCACGCGGGCTTTTCTCTAGCTGTAGTGAGCGGGGGGGGTATTTTTTAAATTTATTTATTTTATTGGTTTTATTTTTGGCTGCCTTGGGTCTCTGTTGCTGCTTGCGAGCCATCTCTAGTTGCAGTGAGAGGGGGCTACTCTTAGTTGCTGTGCGCGGGCTTCTCATTGCGGTGGCTTCTTTTGTTGCGGAGCACGGGCTCTAGGCATGCAGGCTCAGTAGTTGTGGCACGCAGCCTCAGTAGTTGTGGCTCACGGGCTCAGTTGCTCCGCGGCATGTGGGAATCTTCCAGGACCAGGGCACGAACCCGTGTCCCCGGCGTTGGCAGGCGGATTCTTAACTACTGCGCCACCAGGAAAGCCTCGCAGGCAGGTTTTATGGATAGGGCTGCCTTCTGCAGTCCCCAAATTGTAACGTGTGGTTTGACCAGTTCAATTGTACTTCTGGGCGCAAAGGAGCAGCACGTGCATGGGAAATACGGGGCACTGCCCGCAAGGTTTTAGGGACGTGTAAGGGAACCACACCCTGGTGGCGAGGAGAGGTTCGGGGACTTCTCTTGGGTGGACGCATGCCTCTCCCAGCCGTTCTCGCTCAGGCCATTGTCCTGATGTTGGCCAGGCTGGAGGGGGCCCTTCTGGGTGGGCATACAGAGAAGAACACCTGAAGACGTAGTGCAGATAATTGGGTTAGACAATTGTCTTGGCAGGTTACGCCTGCCAGGACATCCTGTATTTTGTCTCTTTTTTCTTTTTTTTGGCCGCTCAGCACAGCATGCGGGCTCTTAGTTCCCGATCACGGATTGAACCCGCGCCCCCTGCAGTGAAAGCGCGGAGTCTTAACCACTGGACCACCAGGGACGTCCCCAAGACATTCTGTATTTTCTTTATAAAAATGTGACCCTCGATGACCTTCACCCAATTCTTTTTCTTGGTGAAATCACATTTCTCTGCATTTAACTGATTAACCATTACTTGTTGACACGGCACCGTATAAGTGTTACCTTTGAATTTGCTTTATTTTTACAGTGCCTCAGTAGGCAGAAGCTGTTGTTTTTCAAGAGCCATAGAAAAAGGGATAATGATTCAGGTTTCCCCTATAACCTGCCTTGACTCAGCATCTTTACCCTGTAAAGGTGAACGGTTTATTATGATATATGTCACTGCGAGAAATGAACCGTGTGGCCAGTTTAACGCGGCTATTCAGTGCTCTGTCATCAATTCAAGATGTAGCCATTCATAAATGAAAGTTCCTGCACCTTGGCTGTGCACGAAGCCCTCCCCAAAATTTAAAGTGAGCTCTTGAGTCTCATGTTCTTGCTTCTAAGATGCCTCTGTCAGATTAGGGAAGGAATAATTTGTATTTGTTTGTGTACACACTTGCTGAACGAACACAAGAGCACAATTACAGAGGATCATGTCTCCAAGGAAATAAGGACTGGCCCGTGGTGTGCAGAGAGGTGGGGTGCCCGCACTCTAGTGGAGAGGAGCCCTTTTATTTTTTTTCTTCCGGTTACTGCTAACTTTTGCCTGCATCTAACCTCTCACCCTCATTAGCAGCAAAATGGCAGGAATACTAAATACTAAAGAGCAAAAAGGAACCTGAGAAGACACATGAACCCCTGGGCTGGTGAAGCCTTTCCAGAACCTTCCTGGTACTTTCCTTGATGTGCTGCTTCTGGTGGCAGTGCTGAGGTAAACCTGGGTACCACCTTGGTTGTCAAGTATGGCAGGAACATGGTTTCCCCAAGTTGGAGCCAGTTCTGGGGGGCAGAATCAGCTTTGTTAGCTGAAGCCTCCCAGGCGTTCGTCACCGAGACCATGGAAGAATATGTGGTGGATGGTAAGATAATTGCCCTGCCCCCCGCTAAAGATGCTGCTGCAGATCCTTTGCCTGCACTGGCTTCTCACAGGAGGTTTACCAGGGGTGGCAGCGCAAGTGTCATCCAACCTCACTCTGATGAGGGATACAGGCTGTGCTCCTGGAGACCCTGCCTGGCACTCGTGCTGCGCTAAGCTGTCGCTTCCTGTGGGTGACCTTTTCTCAGAGGATTTCCAGCTCAGCTGTTTGCCTCTAGATGAGGTGGATTTTAATAGAAGGCAGGGTCCGCTCCTGTGGGCCTGTGAACTGTGCAATTCTAGTGGGAATACTGGAAATACTGGAACATGGGAATAATTTTAGAGTTGGCACCCGCTGTATTTGTAGTTACTGTAGTTTTACTGCTGGTTGCAATCACATCATTTTGGTTACGACAGAGTGACCTAATTTTATATCCGTGTTGTAACGTTAGGAATCTTAAGTAGAACTTTGTGTGGAGTACTTACCACCTAACTTGGTAGGTAAGAACATGAGTTTTGGAGCTGGACCTGGGTCTGATTCCTAGCTCTGCTGTTTGCTAGCTGTGACCTTGGGCAAGTTTCTTGACATGCAAGCCTCGGTCTTCTCATTTGTAAATGGGAATAGCAATAGTAACCAATTCCTAGAGTTCCAGTCAGAATTAAATGGGTTAATGCAGGTAAAATACGGATCACATTGTCTGGCATATGCCAAAGACTTTGGTAGGAAGAATATTTTGTATATTCATTGTTAAAAGCACAAAAATTAATCCGTGTGCCTTACCTATCTATTTACCTACCTACTACTTACTTCTCTCCTTATCTGTTAATTTCATGACTGTTTTGAAAGGCTTCTGACAACACGTAATTTATTACATATTATATTATTATATGCCGTAAAGACCGTTTTCTTGGAAACCTGCTGTCACACGGCAAGTTTTTATTGTTTGTTTTATATTATAGAGGTGATTTTCACACCTGGATTTTCCCCAGGCCTGTTTTGAAGTCTGGCCCTGCACTTTCCATTGGGTGACCTTTCACCTCCTTTCCTGCTGCCTGTTGCAGAACCTGGGGTGGGGGGGCGGTGGAGGAGGACGGCTCTGAAGGAGGCCAGATGCCCTTGAGGGAAACAGGATGTCTTATGGATGACTTTTTAAAAATTAATCAATTTATTTATTTATGTTTGGCCGCATTGGGTCTTCGTTGCTGCGTGTGGGCTTTCTCTAGTTGCGGCGAGCGGGGTCTGCTCTTCGCTGAAGTACGCGGGCTTCTCATTGCGGTGCTTCTCGTTGTGTGGAGCACAGGCTCTTGGCGCGTGGGCTTCAGTAGTTGTGGTACGCGGGCTCAGTAGTTGTGGCGCATGCGCTTAGTTGCTCCGTGGCATGGGGGATCTTCCCGGACCAGGGCTTGAACCCGTGTCCCCTGCATTGGCAGGCGGATTCTTAACCACTGCGCCACCAGGGAAGTCGTTATGGATGACTTCTTGATTACATGACCATTGTTAACGATTTGCCGGCCACTGACCTCTGAGGTTAAAGGCTTTTGTTAAAAGGAATTGGTTGTGGAGAAAGACGGCAAAGTGAACACATTTGACAAAGTACAGACCAATTTATTGGCCAGGGAGTTAGAGGGTGGCATTGGGCTGTTAAAATGAAGGTAGTCTTACCAAGATTGAGTGAGATGTTGCAGCATTTCCCCCCCAAATTGTTCACTTCACATTCACTGTTGGAGAACTGTCTGTGGGCTCATGGTTTGTTCAGAGAATTCAACAAGGATTCGTGTCCTGGGGAGCTTTACAGCTTATGTTGGGAGATTAAACGAATAACTGACAGGTGAAAGTCATTCGCCAGCAAGTGCAGCTGAAATTGCTAAATGTAACTGGTAGAATTCCTGTGTTTCCGGAGTGTGCATTCCAAGGCAGGCACCCGGGCCAGGGGAGCTGTAAGGTAGGTGTGAAGCAGGAAAAGGGAAGTCGAAAAAGGTCAGAAGGCATCCCAGCTATGAGTTGGAGTTCACAGGCCACAGGGCATGACCAGTGGGCCTGGCCAAAGAGGAGGTGACCAGGAGACTGAGCTTGGGAGGGTCTCGGGAATAGCGGCGTAATTCAAGACCAGAAGTGTGAATTTAAAAAACTGCAATAAATAGGTCGTCATTCTCAACCGGAGTGTCTTATTCTGGATCTCGGTGTTTTTCCTGGAGCAGATTAGCATAAGGTGCTTAAGTGCTCTGGCACAGACCTTGGTGACTGTCTCCCTCCTTTAGTGGCCCTCCTGGTTTCTAAGGCGGCACCATCGCATGGTTCCCATCACGTTCAGCTGGGCCGGGGGTGGGGGGGGAGGTCGGGCAGCAGCGCCCAGGTGTGTCCCGGGCCGGGAGGTTTGTGCACGATCACCATCAGGTGGGGCTCCAGGTGGGCACTCTCCACCTGATGCGGCCAGAAGTGATTTCTGTCCTCCCAGGGGAAATAAACGGGGCCGTAGCCCCACGGCCGACACACACACAGAGAGGGCTTTGTTTTCAGCATGTTGGATCAATTTCTAGATGTCTCCCCGCAGCTGGGGGGTTGCTGCCACCAGCGGCCACCTCCAGTTTACAACCCCGAGCTGGTCTGGCGGAGCACTGCAGGAGGTGGCCTCACATCAAGAACAGTCCCTAGGAGGTGGCCTCACATCAAGAACAGTCCCCAGGAGGTGGCCTCACATCAAGAACAGTTCCCAAGGGGCCTTCTCCCACCACCTAGCCAGACCTTCAGCAGGGAGGAGCAGCCAGCCTGTGCTTCCAGAAGGTTCTTCCACTGTCCCCCTGTTCCCTCCAGTTCAGAATTCTTGTCCAAGGGCCTCTGGTAGCTGCCCAGTGATGATTTGCGAGAACAACCGAGTGCAGAAGTGGAGACAGTTGGTGTGTTTTCTTCTCCATCCTCCCGAGAATCCAGGGCACAGGTGCCCGTCCTGTGGGTGGGTCCCTGGGGAAGCCACGGCTCTCCACCCAGGTGGAGTGGTACTGGGGGAGAGGGGCAGCATACCTTCCTAGAACAGCAGGTTCTGGTGCTGGCCAGCATGGGGTGAGGGATGGAGTGAGGACTGCCCTAGCCCATCCGTGCCCCGGCATGGCAGGCGATTGGAGGTGTTTCAAGGAGAGAGTTGGCCGGGAGGATATGGGAAAGATGCAAGATGGGTCTTCAGTTGACTTGGTTTTGGCATCAGTGTAGATGAGTTTGGAGAGAGACTCATGTGCACAGATACAAGGCAAAGCCCTGGGCGGGGCCTTGTGGGTGGCTGAATCCTGGGTGCAGAGGGGCTGGAATAGGACCCTCAGCAGATGCACTGGTAAAGCAGTCTATGCACCTGGTGACCTTACCTGGAAGGGAGAGGAAGCTGGAGAGGGGGCCAGCGCGTGGACACTCAGGGTTTAGCTGCACACCGTGTGTGGGCACGGCAGAGCCCGCGCCAGCCCAGGGAAGCCGGGAAGGGGGTGCCGCCCGCTCGCCTGGCCCTTGGGGCCCTGCCGTACCCTTTTTTTTTTTTTTTTTTTTTGTTGCTGTGCCGCGCAGCACGCGGGATGGAACCCGCGCCCCCTGCAGTGGAAGCGTGGAGTCTTAACCACTGGACGGGCCAGGGAAGTCCCCTAGCGTGCCCTTTGCCTTCACCCTGGAAGGTGGAAGGGATGCAGAGAAGAGGCTGTCCAGGGTAAGTGGCCCAGATCCAGACACGGGCCCCAGCCTGCCAGCTGGCCCCAGGGCCCTTCCTCTCCTGATGTGTTGAGGTTCCCAGCGGCGCTGACGGTGACAGGACAGCCGTGCCAGCCTGGGCTGGTGCGCCTCGGGGCTCCAGGGATGCGGGCCGGGAAGGGAGAGTTGGGGACAGGGCAGTCTCCGGTCCACATGGCAAAGTATTAGTATCTGTTTCTTCCGGGAGGGGATATGTAGGTGTGATTCCTTGCTCTCGTGCGTTGGCAGTATCTCCTGCTGTAAGACAGAAAACATCCTGCTGTATTAATACAGTAAAGTTCACTGGGGCTCTTTTGCGGTCCTCATAATTCCCGATTTTCCATGAGTTTATTACTGGCGTGCCTCCTTGCACCTGGAGCAGGTCTGGCCTCTCCCGGCGTGGCAGGCGGTTGGAGGTGTTTCAAGGAGAGATTTGCCAGCAGTGGGGAGGCCATCCGTCAGCAGTGGCCCTTCAGCTCCAGGCGCTTGTGCCAACTCTGCGGGGCTGCTGACCTGATTGGCTGCAGGGAAACACCCAGAGGAACGGCTTGGCTCTCTGTTGGCAAGGTTCGCACCCTCCTCGTGGTGGTTTTCAGACTCTGGTCTGGAGCCCTCCCCCCCTCAGGGCCAAAGGGAGGGAGAAGAGGTTTGAAAGGCTTTATCCACGGACCTTTCCTGTGTGTTTACATGTGCAGAAAAAGGTCCCCCTTTCTAGAGATGTTAGGAACCCTCTGGGCGAGCGACCCAGGGGAGATGCTTCATTTCCAGCGGCCGCGGTCAGCCTTTGGGAAATGATGGTAGCTGTGTCTTCATCAGTTACTCCAGCTGCTGCTTCGGGGCGACTCCAAGGTGGGAGCGTTCAGGCTGCACCCACACCCACCTGGGTTGGGTGGAAGGTAGGAGCTGGGGGTATGACCTGCGAGGGTGCCCCAGGGCAGGGGGCGCAGTGACCCCACAGGCAGCCTCGCCCTTCCTTTCTTGTTGTTTCTGCAGGTGTGGTTGGGTGGGTGAGCAGCTATTTCCCTGTTGTGTCTGGGGAGCTTTGAAAGTTGGTCTCTGGGTGTGAGATTTAGCACCGGCTGCAGTGGACACGTGTTTTATTTCCTTAAACAAATTTTGAGCAATGATTAGAGCAGATGACAAACGTAGAGAAGAGACACAGGCAAGAATTCCCTGGCGGTCCAGTGGTTAGGACTCTGTGCTTCCACTACAGGGCGCACGGGTTCGATCCCTAGTCAGGGAACTAAGATATCCCGCAAGCCATGTGGCATGCCCGCCCCCCCCACCCCGCCAAAAAAGAAAAAGAAAAAGAAAAAGAAGCACAGGCATAAGGATTCTCACTTGGTCACAGCCCAACTTCACCAGTTCTCACATATGGCAGTTCCTACCCCCGTCCATCCTTTCCGCACCCCCAGTGGTTTTGAAGCAAATCCCAACATGATAAAAGATAAAAGTGCATTGGTAAATATTTCAGTATGTATCGCCAAAAGATAGCAGCTCTTACCATTCAATTAGAAAATAGTTTTCTAACTTTGATTGTAAAGTCTGTGCATATGATATTTGAAACAGTTGTTTTCAGGCACCTGCAAAAAGTCTCATCCTGATGAATGATAACATACAATACACCATATATTTATATTTCCATGTGTATTGGTGAAGCAATGCATAGAATTTAATTTGAATCACAAATAAAGTTGGTGATTTGACAGTAAAAAAAAGACAGCAGCTCTTTTAGAAAATAACCACCATATCACGTGACACCTGAAAGTATTTAATAGTAATTCTTAAGGTTATGAAGTAACAATTGTTTAAAGGGGTCCTTAGCGTGAATGCAGAAATAGGGCCACATCGGGGGAAAGGAGTAGTAATGCACCCACCCGCCCGCCCGCCCACCTGAATTACATGTCTGAGGAGAGAAGGTTTAGATGCATGAGTGTTAAATAGGTAACACTTCTGTTTCATGAGACAGCGGTGTTTTTGTGACAGCTTTATTGGGAGATCATTCGCATCCTATACCATCCACCCACCTCAAGTGTACACGTCAGTGATTTTCGTATATTCACACGTATGTGCAGCTGTGACCCCCATCAATTTTGGGACATTTCATCACACCCTCCTCTCCTTAACCCCCCCTCCCCCCCCTCCCCGGCCCTAGGCAACCACTACTTTCTGTCTCTGTGGATGTGCCTGTTCTGGACATTTCCCATAGCTGGAATCGTACAGTACGTGGCCATCTGTGTCTGGCTGCCTTCACTCAGCATCATGTTTTCAAGGTTCACCCGTGCGGTGGTGTGTGTCAGTGCTTCATCCCTTCGTATTGCCTGTGAATAGCATCCTGTTGTATGGATAGTGCGTATTTTGTTTACCCCCGTTCATCAGTGGGAGGGTGTTTGGGCTGCTTCCACTTTTTGGTTATTATGAATAATGTCGCCGTGAACATCATGTACAGGTTTGTGTGCAGACACACGTTTTCATGAGCATGAGCCTAGGAGCGGAATTGCTGGGTCGTGTGGTAACTCCACATTTGACCGTTTGAGGAGCTGCCAGACTTTTCCAAAGGGGCTATGCCATCTGACATCCCGGCCACATCCTCTCCAGCGCCTGTTATCGCCCATCCTTTTGATGATGGCGGTCCTGGTGGGTGTGAAGTGGTATTTTACTGCAGCTAAAGCTCTGCATTGTCCTGGTGGCTGCAGGGGGCAGTATTACAAGGCCGAATGTTTGCAAGTGCGAGGCTGTGGATGCCAAAATCGAGGGTGGAATTTTCACTCGATAGATTTGCAGAGGGAGCTTCTCAAGCCCTTGTCATCCGGTTCACTAACTCCTGCTTCTGGCTCAAATCGGGGGAGGCCGGCTCACGATAGTCATCCTGGCTCCTGCAAAACTAGAAAAACAAATTGTCCACCTGGAGGGCACTTAAGACTCTTCTATTTGGTTTTTAGTCTGAACCAATCAAAACAAGCAAATCACTAGTTAAATTTAGAGTGTTTTCGTTTTTTTAAAAAATAATTTTTAGGGACTTTCCTGGCAGTCCAGTGCTTAAGACTCCATGCTTGCACTGTAGGGGGCACGGGTTTGATCCTTGGTGGGGGAACTAAGATCCCAGATGCCACATGGTGTGACCAAAAAAAAAAATTAATTTAAAAAAATAAAATTCTTATTGGAGTACAGTTGATTTACAATGTTGTGTTAGTTTCTGCTGTACAGCAAAGTGAATCAGTTATACATAGACATATATCCACTCTTTTAGATTCTTTTCCCATGTAGGTCATTACAGAGTATTGAGTAGAGTTCCCTGTGCTATACAGTATAGGCTCTTATTAATTATCTATTTTTCAGAGAGTTCTGATAAAGGCCTCCAGAAACGGAGGCTGTAAATATCCTTGTCTGTGTGCCCCTGCCCGGCAGAGGTTAGCTCCCCGAGCAAACACTGGACACATACCTTTGGAGAGAATTGACTACAAACACTACATTTAGTCTACTGCCATTAATAATCCCTTCCTCTTCTGCACAAAGCCCTTGAAAGATTTTAAAAATCATTGAGGGACTTCCCTGCGTAGCACAGTGGTTAAGAATTTGCCTGCCAATGCAGGGGACACGGGTTCGAGCCCTGGTCCAGGAAGACCCCACATGCCACGGAGCAACTAAGCCCATGAGCCACAGCTACTGAGCCTACACTCTAGAGCCTGCGAGCCACAACTACTGAAGCCCGCGCGCCTAGATTCCGTGCTCCGCAACAAGAGAAGCCACCGCAATGAGAAGCCCATGCACCGCAATGAAGAGTCGCCCCCACTCGCTGCAACTAGAGAAAACCCGCGCACAGCAATGAAGGCCCAACGCAGCCAAAAATAAAAATTAATTAATTTTAAAAAATCATTGGAAGGGTAGCCAGTCACATAATTTTATTTGCTGTGATGCATGCTGTGCAGAATTCTTATCTTTGTAAGACCTGCTTCGTGTTCACCCCAAGGCTTTGATGGGGGGAGGGGTTGAGTTAACCTTCAGGTTCTGGAATAATCTTAAGAGCCACCTTGGGTAGCTTTTCGAGAAATTGATTCCAGCTGTTGGTTTAAAATGTCTTCAACATTTTAAATTTACCTGTAGCGAGCTTTTGCTTGGAGATCGTGCTACTTTCAAATGAGATCTGTCTTCATAGTTAGCCAGTCTCTGGACGTTTGCTCTGTGCCAGGTAAATAATGTGTAATTTTTTTTATTTTTTTGCCCACGCCGCACGGCTCGCAGGATCTTAGTTCCCTGACCAGGGATCGAGCCCAGGCCCTCAGCAGTGAAAGCACAGAGTCCTAACCACTGGACGGCCAGGGAAGTCCCAAATAACGTGTAACTATTCTTGAATGCTGGGCAGATGGCACCAGGCCAAGGTTCCGTGAGTGGGATGCAAGTTTTGCCGACTTGCTTTTTTTCTTTCAAGGTCATCCGAGCAGAGCTCTTGGGTGCCCATCCCAGCCACTCCCTCTGCCCCAGAATCTCCACGTGGGTGCCCCGGTCCACCCCGGGGTGAATGCTCCACCCCCAGCCCACCCCGCGCTGGGGCTCTGCTGCGTGTGGAGGCTCCGTGGAGCCCACACGGTTCAGACCCCAGCCCCAGGGCACCTCCGAAACCTGTCTGGAGTGGGTCACCCTCCCGACCCCAGTGTTCCCACTCTGGGCCACGCTCTCCTGGAAGACCACCCCAGCTTCGTACTGGTCTCACTTCCTCACCCCACCTGCCCCTGGCTCCAAACAGGAGCCCGAGTTGTCTTCTTTAGAACAGACACAGACACAGGAACTGACACCCCTGACTCACAGCCCTTGGGTACTTTTCCATTGCCCTTAGCATGAGACCCGACTGCCTCTGGGACTTCCCTTTCTGAATTTAGCGCCCACCTTGAGCCCAGCCACCCTGCGCCTCCAGCCCTTTCACAGGTCTGCCTTCAGGCCTCAAAGTCTTGCCCTCCGGCCGATCCTTCTCCTGGGTTTCCGTGTCACCTGGGAGGTCCCCTCTGTCCCCCCCTCTTCTTTCTGCCCCGCCTGTCTGAGCTGCAGGAGGGCAGGGGGACCTCCATCCTCCCCACGGCTGGCACATAGGAGGCAGTCAGCACACGCTTGTTGAACAAACCAGTGAGTGAAAGTTGAGATCATTTGTCTTGATTTGCTGAAGACTAAGCTAGTTTGACTTTTGTAACTGGGTGTCTCTGAAACCGCCTTACCCTTGATTTTGACGGGTCCGACGTCTACCCCCAGTAGCCTTATTACACGGGTAAAAAAAGGAAACGTAGCATGCGATGGGGATACACACACGCACTAACAATTTTGGATTTTTATTCTGGTTTGTTCTGGAATTTTAGCTCCTCTTTATCCACATGTGCTTGGTGGCACACGGTTTAGGAGGAGATGGTGCCATCGCCCGCCTTCAGAAGGTTGGCAGAGGGGCTGGTGCTGGGGAGGCCAAGAGGGAAGAGGTGAGGCGGGATCCCGCCAAGGAAGCAGGTGAAGGGAGACCAGATACACCTAGCGGGGGAAATGAAAGGCACTTGCCTTTGCCAGGCAGGGAAGCCTGCAGGGAGGGCCAAGCCTGTAGTGGGGGAGGGAACGTGATACTGGCTGTTGACAGCAGTTTGATTTCTGCAGCCTCTGAGGAGGAAGGCCCAGCCTGTCTTGTCCACACCCCACCTGCCCCTGAGGGTTCTGTGCGTCTGGTTTTCATGGGGTCCTTTGTGGAGCCTGAAGGGGTTTCTCGGGCAGCAACCCCATGCGCACCAGAGGCCAAGGTGTTTGGCGTTGGTCCTGTTTTCCCACCGTTGATCCCTGAAGATAAGGGATCAGGGGTCATTGTGGATGCATTTGTGGACTTGCTGTGCCAGCCTCTAGGCTGGCTGGTGGGCGGGAATGGGATTTGCCTCCCGTTTGAGGGGCAAGTTGCTAAACCTCCCCGGGCTTCCTGGGTCAGCCGGGTGTAGACTGGGCGGCAGAGTTGGGTGGACGGCGGGTAGTGGAGGGAGGAACGAGGGGTTCCCGCTCCTGGACTCTGCTGACCATCCAGCGCCTCTAAGCAGAGGCCGCAATTGTCTGTATCTAGCTGGACCAGCAGGGGAGGGGTGGTGGCTAATCACAGAATCGGGGGTGTTAATGAACAACTTGTAATCTATCAAATGGGAGGAAACAATCAGATTCAGAATGGATTACGCTTCTCTACAAGTTGGAGGTTTTCTAGTGTCCAGTCAGTGCCCCCTCCGTGTTACGTTCTCCCCTTGTCTTTCCAGGAGCTCGATAACCATGGCGGAGGCTCACCAAGCCGTGGCCTTTCAGTTCACGGTCACTCCCGACGGAATCGACCTGCGGCTGAGCCACGAGGCCCTCAGGCAGATCTATCTGTCTGGACTTCATTCCTGGAAAAAGAAGCTCATCAGATTCAAGGTTTTCAGACACTTGCTTCCACCAATCTGTACAGTATCCCCTTTACTGAAGTTCCAGCGTGTCAGCGTGGTAGTTGACACATCACGTATGTTTCCGTGGTCCTTAAGGCTTGTGAAACACTTTCCCGTGGATTGCCTCGCTGAATTCTTGGAGAAATTCTGTAAGGCAGGTAGGGTGAATCGGGACCCCGTAGGGCAGGCGAGGAAATCAGGACTTGGAGAGGGTAAGTGACCTGCTCAGAAGAAGCAGAATAAAGGCTATAGAATCCATGTCTCGGCTCCGAGTCCGGAACCCCCTCTACACCTTGTAGGAAAAGGGTTGTTTTTCAGCTGTGTGAAACCGCAGCGAGTTTAACAGCAGTCTCGCCAATAAAATCGTCCAGCGTTGAAAAAGATGTGCGTAAATGCAAATACAGTTAACCACTCATGTTCTGAATTCTGCTTACCTGCAAGAGTGGACATTTATTCCCTGTTTTTAAGCACGTGTCTTGTTTTTAATTCACTTATTTTAAAGATTACAAAAGTCATGAACATGCATGTACCCTTCGCTTAAAACTTCCCCAATTTTGCTGTTTAGGGAAACACTGCTGGGGAAGATCCCCGGGGTGCTCCTTACCTGCTGCCTGTAAGAATAAATCCTTCCTTCTCCCGCAAAAGAGAAAATAAGAATCACAGAAGGACAAATCCATGTTTAAAAAAATTCAAACAAGACGAACGTGCACCAGAAGTGTCTGCCCCACTGTTCCCCAGTTTTGTGTGTTTGTTGTCCAGTTTTCCCTTCAGAGGGCAGCTCCAAGGCGGGCTGTGGAAAAGGGACTTCCCTGGTGGTGCAGTAAGACTCCACGCTCCCAATGCAGGGGACCCGGGTTCGATCCCTTGTCTGAGAACTAGGCCCCACATGCATACCGCAACTGAGTTCACATGCCGCAAATAAGGAGCCTGCCTGCCGCAACTAAGGAGCCTGCGAGCTGCAACTAAGACCCGGTGCAACCAAATAAATAAATAAATATTAAAAAAAGAAAAAGGTCCAGGAGCTAGGGTGGATGGGAACAGTGACCAGGGAGACAGTGGGCCGGCCCCTGGGACCTGGCCTGGCTGGACAGGTGTCCCCGGGCTCTGCTGGAGGGGTCTGGGGCCCAGGTACATGGCCCCGTCACGCTGGTGCCTTGTGGGCGCCAGCAGCATGACCCACCCGAAGTGGAGGAGGGCGCCACCTACAGGGGAAAGTGCCCTTTGCGCTCCTGACCTTGCTGGGACGCTTCCCTTTAGCTACACATGGAGGAACGCAGACGCTTGGGTGCCCCCGTGTGGCCGTTGTCTTAACCCAGTGTAGGTGTTGTTCCCGGACTAGCGAACGGAAACAGACAGTGCACAGCAAACAGACAGTGCACAGCGAGGGTGCATCCTCACCACGTGGTTCCTTAGGGGACCATCTGATGCTCAGAGGAAGCAGGGGGAAGGCTTGCATAGCTGCTGCCGGTCGGGGTGGGGGGTGAGCAGAGACCTTTAATCCAGAAACGTCCTCCCTCCATTTAAATTTAACGTATGTGCCTGTTTATTTTACAAGAACGGTTCAGAGAACACCAGAAGGCCCCCCTGCGCCCAACCACTTTGTTTAAAATCTTTTGTGGTTCTCCATGATGAGAATAACATGTAGGGATGTGTCAGTCTCTTCTGAGAGAATTCAGATAAAGCTCTGAGAGTTTTTTAATCTATTATCTTAACTGTTGTCGAATCAGTCTTACTAAGATGGCTTCAGTAAGATTTTTTTTTAATTTTTTATTTATTTATTTTTAAATTTTTAAAATATTTTGCCTGCACTGCGTGGCGTGCGAGATCTTAGTTGCCCGACCAGGGATCAAACCTGGGCCCCCTGCGTTGGAAGTGCAGAGTCTTAACCGCTGGACTGCCAGGGAAGTCCCAAGATTTTTTAATTGGAAGTTTTGAAACATACGCAAAAGTAAAGAGAGTAATAAAGCCACACTGCTCATTTCCATAGCTGTCAACATTTTGCCAATTTTGGGTCATATGTCTTCCTTCCCCCTCCACTGCTACTTTTTTTTTTTTGAAGGCAGGCTGGGGGAGCTTTGGCTGAAGCATCTTACGGCCAATTCTTGACGTGGAGTGAGGTTTCCTGGAAATACCTCGGGTTGAACGGTGTCTGATTCAGGAGCAGCAGGAGGGGTGGTTTTGGAGTGGGGGGGGTCTCCAGGCATCCTGGGTGTAGCATGTTGGGGAGAGGACATCGTGGTGGGCAAGGTGGCCAGTGTCCTGAGTCAGTCTGGGTGGAGCTCGGGAATCTGTATGTTAAACTAGTGCTTTGGGTGAGTCTAATGTCCTGGGGTCACTCTCTAGGGGAACTGTTTTAGGAAGGGTTTTGGCTCAGAAGTAGAGGAAGGGAAGGAGCTGGACAGAAGTTGGAGTAGCTGGGGGCTGGAGGCTCTGGGGAACGTTTCCACTAGTGATAGTGTGGCCGCTTAGCTGCACCTGTGTGCAGACCCCCCACCCCTCCACTGCCTGCCAGCTCACGGGCCCCCACCACCAGGAGGGACGTTGCTCATGCCGTGCATGTCTGTGTTTAGAATGGCATCATCACCGGCGTATACCCGGCGAGTCCCTCCAGCTGGCTCATCGTGGTTGTGGGCGTGGTATCAACAATGTACACCAAGATCGACCCCTCTTTGGGAATAATTGCAAAAATCAATCGGACCCTTGACAGGACGTAAGTAATCCTTTCAAATCTCCAATGGTCTACGGAGTTATTGACTTTTTTGTTGCTGACGTTTTTATGTCTTCTCACACATCATGGCTGTTGTGGATTCACTTTGGGCTTTTGCTGTGGTTGTCATGTCGGCTTTCTCCCTGTGTCCTGGGCTGGTATGAAGGTCCCCTCGGGAGTTTGGGGACCCTTGTGGCCCTTTCTCTGGAGACCAGGGACAAGAAAGGCATCCTTGGTCCTGGGGTACCCGCCAGGACATGTCAGGGCCCGAGGTGGGAGCCAGCAGTGGCAATCAACTTAGCCTGGCCAGGGGGACCCTCAAAACGAATTTCTAACCCCAGGAGCCGATTCTGGACAAGGTCTCTTCCCTGCACTGGGGTCCGTCCTGGAGTTCTGGGACCCTGGGAACTGACTGCTGTCGGGGGCTCTGGGGAGACCTCAGCCTCTCAGCTCCCTGTCTGGTTGGCTTAGAACACCGGGGGGACCCCAACACTCTCTCCTGGTTGCTGTAGATTTTTCTAGGAGCTTTTTTAATACCATGATATTCGGCCAGGCGGGGCCTTGGGTTGATATTTTTCTTGCAAGGTACGTGGTGCCTGAGGTCTCATGCCAGAATGTTGGCCGTGCCCTCGAGGGCATTTCTGGAGCCACTCTTTCTTCCCTCCAGTCCTGGGAGTGGCCCTGGCTCCCGTGTAGCCTCTCCTGCCGTTTGGCCCCTGCACTGCAGTGACCTCTCTCCCTGGGGTCTCCGACATGAAAAAGTGAGGAAATGTTCAGAGGTGCAGATTCCTGCCCAGAGTCACAAAGAGGGGAAGTGGGGAGCTGGAATCCAGACCCAGCTCCGCGTGGTCGGACATCTGTGCTTCCTTCCTTCAATGTGCCCTGAGCCTCCCCTCGGAGAACCTTCTTGACAGGCAAACGCAAAAAAACAGCACCTCTGGGGGCTTCCCTGGTGGCGCAGTGGTTGAGAGTCCACCTGCCGATGCAGGGCACACGGGTTCATGCCCCGGTCCGGGAAGATCCCACATGCCGCGGAGCGGCTGGACCCGTGAGCCATGGCCGCTGAGCCTGCGCAACAGGCTCTGCAATGGGAGAGGCCACAACAGTGAGAGGCCCGCGTACTGCAAAAAACAAAAAACAAAAAAACAGCACCTCTGCCTTACTGGTGTTTGAGTGGCCAAATGATGAGACATACACAGGGCTGTTTCCATTGCCCCATTTGTGATGGCGGCCGTGGCTCTGGAAGGCACATTTGAAATGTTTGTTTTGGCTGCACCAAGCAGCTTGTGGCGGGATCCTAGTTCCCCGACCAGGGATTGAACCCACGCCCTCGGCAGTGAAAGCGCCAAGTCCTAACCGCTGGGCCACCTTGGAAGTCCCGTGGAAGACATATCTTTATCTTCTGGTTGGAAAGTACTCGTGCCTCCAGCTTGGCTGTGGCTGTCCCCTGCCAGACCTTTGATCCTATTCCTGTGTTGCTTGTTAACACCAGAGGACATCGTACGTCTGTTACTAGAGAAATAATAGTCCCCAAGTCCTCGTCCCGTGCTTGGGCTTTACTTTTTGCGCCACGGGTTTTGGGAGGCAGGTGGGGTCTGTGAGGGATGGGGTGCATCCCAGGTGTGTCTACGGGGTCCCTGGGCCATAGCTACAGGGTTGGGGCTGGGCCTGAGCTAAACAGATGAACTTCTGGGCGTTTTACTGAATCAGTTGGTTGTTTGGATTTGAATATTGTTCTTTCAGAGGAGAACAGGAAAGTAACGTGCAAAAATGTGACATAAAGGAAAGCTCCCAGCTCAGGACTGAATTTGATGCTGATCACTCTAAAGAAATGATTAAGTGGTTTTAAGTTAAAGGTCTGAATCTTCTTATGTTGCTTTGAGTGGGTACCCCTCACTCCTGAAAACTGCTCCATATTCATGGTGTCCAGGGATACACGAGAGTCACTGAGAGTCCAGCTGAGTCCCTTGGAGCCTCCGGCCACCTTGGGATCGCTGGCTCATGCCTTTATAAGCGCCCGCAAGGCCCAGGATACCAAGCCCTGTCATTGCAGTGGAAGCACGCCTGTGCTGGATGCCTGCCTGACTCCTTGCTCTGCCTGGGGGCCGGGAGGCCAGGCAGGGACCCTGTCGCTCTCACCTCCCTGCCCCAGCCTCTCTCTTCCCCTCCTTTATTTCCAGGGAACCACAGGCCTGCCCCCGCTGCAGACAGTTCACCTCCGATTTCCTGCCTACTTGGGTTTAACACAGTTTTTAAATTTACTTTCGAGTGGGGGCCGTCTCTTTGCACTGGATTATATTTAGAAGTGTTGCCTATTTAAAGCCCTTTCTAATCTGGGTCTTTATAAGATTTGTTTCTTTGTCCCTCTAAACCAATTGCGGTAAACTGGGCCATCCCTGGCCCAAATTTAGAAAGACCAGGTGAAGGGGCCAGCGTCTTCCAGGTTCAAGGGCTGTTCTGCAAAGTCTTTCTGGAGAGGGTTCCCAATGTCCTGAGGTTGCAGCTTCCCTGAGTGCAGGTGTACATCGTGCTCTGTGTAAGCCCATCCCCTGCAGCCTCGGAAGGGACATGCCCTTTAACAGAAAGCTATTAAAGCTGATGCTTGCTGTCAAAGTGCCTGTATGCATATATATAAAAAATGCTGGGGGACTTCCCTGGTGGTGCAGTGGTTAAGAATCCGCCTGGCAATGCAGGGGACACGGGTTCAAGCCCTGGTCCGGGAAGATCCCACATGCTGTGGAGCAACTAAGCCCGTGCGCCACAACTACTGAAGCCCGCGTGCCTAGAACCCATGCTCCGCAACAAAGAGTAGCCCCCACTTGCCGCAACTAGAGAAAGCCTGCATGTAGCAACAAAGACCCAACACAGCTGAAAAATAATTTTAAAGAAAAGAAAAATTTTTTTTAAAAAATGCTGAACACATCATTTGTTTGTTAATGTAAAAATACTACTTGATTTTTGTGAAGCAAGTGTGTGTGTCTTTTCCAAGTTCAGTGACATAGGACTTAGAAATCTAGAGCATAGATTGTCTGGAAGACAAGTTCTTAAATCCAGGTTTGCTTGTAGATTAGACCTCAGGAAAGAAGGAAGAGGTTTAAAGTAGAGACAGTTAAACTTGAATGCAAGAATTGACAGGTTATAGAAAGATACATTTTGAAGCAGACTTTTTGCCAGTATTTTACTTTTTGTTTCTGTGTTACTGAAGTAAGAGAAGATTTTTTTTTTTTTTTTTTTTTTTTTGCCGTACGCGGGCCTCTCACTGTTGTGGCCTCTCCCGTTGCGGAGCACAGGCTCCGGACACGCAGGCTCAGCCCAGCCGCTCCGCGGTATGTGGGATCTTCCCGGACCGGGACACGAACCCGTGTCCCCTGCATTGGCAGGCGGACTCTCAACCACTGCACCACCAGAGAAGCCCAAGAGAAGATGTTTAATTGGTGGTTTCCAAATATTGGCGAAACCTTTAGGTTAAGGATATAATTGACGTAAAACATTGTATTAGTTTGTAGGTGTATAACATAATGATTTGATACATATATACATTGCAAAATAATTACCAAAGTTTTGTTAACATCCATCACCAAATATAGTTAAAAATTGAAAATATGTTTTAGATTTCATGTGTAACTGAGCTTGTACAGTATGTGTCTTTCTTTTTTTAACATTTTTTAAAAACTTCAGTCAATGTATGATATTGTGTTAGTTTCTGGTGTACAACGAAGTGATTCAGGAATATATACATATATATATTATAGTTTTCTGTATCTGTGAGTCTGTTTCTGTTTCATTAAAAAGCTCATTTGTGTCAAAGTTTAGGTTCCACATTTAAGTGATATCATATGGTATTTGTCTTTCTCTGTCTGACTTATTTCACTTGGTATAATGCCCTCAAGGTCCATCCATGTTGTCACAAATGGCAGGATTTTCTGCTTTTTTTCCTAGCTAAATAATATTCCATTGTATTGATATATACCTACCACCTCTTCTTTATCCATTCATTTGTCCGTGGACACTTAGGTTTCCATATCTTGGCTGTTGTAAATAGTGCTGTCGTGAACATGGGGTGATTTCATTTTCTTCAGATAAAAGCCCAGAAGTGAAATTGTTGGATCATATGGTAATTCTATTTTTAATTTTTTTCTTGAGGAACCTCCATACTGTTTTCCACAGTGGCTGCATCAGTTTACATTCCCACCAACAGTGCGTAAGGGTTCCCCTTTCTCCACAACCTTGCCAGCATTTGTTATTTAAATTATTTTTATTTTGAAAATATATTGTGGTTTCCAAGACAACGAAAACTACAGCCCACAAAGGTGAATGAGTAGCTGCATTTCTTCTCATTTTTGAAGTCCCATCTTTACCAGATAATATATTACTTTCCTTAGCAAACGAAAACATTTTCTCCGTCAGTTTTCGATTTAAATGATCATTTTACGTCATCAGTGTCTACGTGTATTCATGGTAAGTGTTCCTGCCTAGATCGAAAACAAGCTCTTTTGATCTAAATAGTTGCAGTAATAGTTGTGCCAGTTGATCTGCGTTTCTTATGCATCCTGGTGAAATCCCAAGGTGTGTTTAAGGAAAAAGCGTCATGAGTAGCAGGAAGGGAAGGTGCAGGATTGCTGCCAGCTCCCAGCCCAGGAGAAAGCAGGTCAGTCTGGGACTGAGCTCTCATCGTGGACGGGCCACTGCCTCCCCCATAACCTCCGTCCTCATTCCTGGGCCTGGAGGAAGTTGTCCATGCTCCCCAGTTGTGCAGATTAGCCTTGGTTTGTTTCGAGGACCAGCAAAGCAGATGCGGCTGGTTCATCTCAAATCCAGGAGAAAGATGGCTGAGTCTTTTGTGAGTTGGCTTAACACGGGTTGTCGTCTCCCTGATCAGACCTGACTCCGATTGGGGTCTGTGGCCTCAGCTGTGTCCACAGGAGACCACCCACCTTGTAGCACGTGGCGCCTCTCGGCGCCATTGCCCGTGGCCTCCTTTCCACGCGGATGAACCTGTGGCTTGTCTGGTCTTGTCTCGACAGTGGCTACATGTCCAGCCAGACGAAGAGGGTGGTCAGCGGCGTCCTCTTCGGCACGGGCCTGTGGGTGGCCCTCATCATCACCATGCGCTACTCTCTGAAGGTGTTGCTGTCCTACCACGGCTGGATGTTCGCCCAGCACGGCAAGATAAGCCGCGCCACCAAAATCTGGATGGTAATGCAGACTCACTGCCAGTGCACAACTGGTGTGGATGTTTTTAAACCGCTCTCTCGAGGTGTGCCTGACATCTGCGAAGCCGTAGCTCTTTCACAGCTTGATGTGTTCAGAGATAAGTGTGCACTCGTGACACCTTCATCACTGCCAAGGCCACAGATTTATCCACTCTCCAAAAGTTTCCTCGGGCCCCACTTAGGCCTCTTGCCTTTGGCCGTAAGAGCATTTAACATGAGATCTGCCCTCTTAGCAAATTTGGAAGAGTCCAGCACAGGAGTGTTGGTTCCAGGCCCCATGCCTTAGGATAGGTCTCCAGGACGTACTTAGTTCTTGTAACTGAAACCTTGTCCCTTTTAACCATCCCGCAGCCCCGTGTCCCCCAACCCCCGGCAGCCCCCATCCCTCCTTGCTGCTTCCATGGTTCCACGGACCTGTGAGACCACGCAGGATGTGTCCTTCTGTGCCTGGCTCATCCGTCAGCTCCACATCTGGTGTGGGAGGCTTTTACTTCTGAAAGGAAGGTCCGCGCTGGGCCTTTTCCCCTGGGTGACTTTTTTTTTTTTAATTAATTTTTGTTGGGGTATAGTTGATTTACAATGTTGTGTTAGTTTCAGGTATACAGCACAGTGATTCAGTTATACATATATCCATTATACATATACACATACCCATTCTTTTGTAGACTCTTTCCCACATAGGTCATTACAGAGTGTTGACTAGAGTTCCCTGTGCTATACAGTTCCCTTGGTGACTTGAGCGTTGCCCTGTAAGTGCCAGAGAGCTCTGATTCAACGTGCCTCATTGTTTGGGCCAGAGGCTCTTTTTCTTTAACGATCTTAGTGTGTTCTGAACATCTAGTATTAATGTCTGCTGGGTTTCTCATCCATGTCACCCATCAAATAAAAGTGCCATCCGTCCGCTTCTTTGTAGCTTTTCTAACCTTAGCCGACCAGTTGACCGGGACTCCCTGACTCACCCTTAGCTTCTAGTACCTTCCATCAGCTCACCTCAGCCCTTAGTCCGCCTGTCACTTACCGGCCACGTGCATGGATGTTTGTCCCGTGATGGGTTCATTGGTGGCTGAATGCTGTCCCCTGGGGCTCCTTGTGAAAGGAGCAGGCACCCTCGTGCCCAAGCCCACCGTATTCCCTGGGCTTCACGCTTTCCCGAACCGACTTCCTGCTGTTGCTTGGATATAAGATTTCTGATTTCCAGAGAAGTAGAATTCAACTCCCAGGAGAGATTCTGAGATGGTTTCCACACTTTACAGAGCAAGGTAAACGACCTTCCCCAGGGTGGCCTTCACGGCTGGTGTCCAGGTGAGTCCCACCTGCTCTTCGACATCAAGAATCACCCCCCTGTCCACACACACACTGTGAACCTTAGAAGTTCCTTTGCAGTGTGCTCTGCATGAGATGACCAGTCATCACAGCAAGTGTAGATCATTCCAGACTATAGCAGGCAAGTATGTGCCATCCACCAGGCTTGATATTGACCGAAGGAGCTGCACTTGGCTCCAGGTCCAGGTCCCTCTCCCAGCCCCGGGAGCCAATCCCAAAACCGAGGGCCTTGCAGAAGTAGGTGGGTGGAACTTACCGCCGCTCAGAAGTGCAGTCAGACCCATTGTCAGGGTGCCCCGGGGAACAGAACCGCCAGGACAGGGCAGGACGTCTCAGGCGTCTGTCAGACGTAGGGTTTCATTCACCCTGGGTCTTATTTGGGGTTGCTTGTTTGCTGAGGCCTGCAAATGTAAGGGCAGAAAATGGACTAGAGGAAATGAACCAGCACAGAAAATCCGTCTACGGTCGGCGAGCTGTATGTATATCCTGGAGAACTGGTTTCGGATCTCTGACAGAGCTCGTCTTGGAGAATGTACCTATTTTTTTTTTTTTTTTAAGGGTATGGTCAAGATCTTTTCAGGCCGCAAACCCATGTTGTACAGCTTCCAGACGTCTTTGCCACGCCTGCCGGTCCCAGCCGTCCAAGATACCGTCAACAGGGTAGGTGCGGCTTCACGTGTCCCCAGAACGCCCGCTCTGAAACGCTAGCATCTTGGCAGTTAAGGCCTGTGACTCGATGGGACTTCCCTGGCGGTCCAGTGGTTAGGCCTCTGTGCTCCCAATGCAGGGGTCACGGGCTGGATCCCTGGTTGGGGAGCTAAGATCCCGCGTGCGCCACGGCATAGCCAGAAAAAAAAAAAAAAATCTCATGGCAAACCCAGGGCCTAGCAGCAGTTTTGTGTCCCGTAAGTTTGCTTATGCACATGGTAGACGCTGTTGAGTGCTGTGATCTGCTACCTGCCTGCTCCTACCTGCAAGGGCCAGAGCAGATCAAAGTGGGGACCCCGAAGATTCTGAACTGGAGGCCTGGCCTTGACCTGGTGGCGTGACCTTCTCCGTCCCTATCATTCTGGCTCCTTTCCCGTCCTGGTGTCCTGAACACCAGCTTTTGGTCCTACCCTTGGCTCTCAGGGCCTCCCCACCCATCTCATTGGCACCTATGAAGGTGCTTAGGTGAGAATAGAGCTCTTATTAAGGACCAGATGACAGAGAAAAAAATACACATTGAAAGTTCCTTGTCGATCAAACCTCGATCTTGTCAGACTAGAATCCACTCTGATGATTTTTGTGGTGATTCAAGATCTGGGAGCTTGTATGCCAGTAAAGGACAAAAAAGTTTACTTGTTGAGTTATCACTGATCTAAAACATCCTTTAGTATTGGAGTTAGCTACCTTGTGTGAAGACCTACCTTTTTCTAAGGCACAAGGAAGGAAACCATCTGTTTGTTTTTTTTGCGGTACACGGGCCTCTCACTGTTGTGGCCTCTCCCG
The DNA here is from genome assembly GCF_000442215.2 of Lipotes vexillifer. Taxonomy (NCBI): domain Eukaryota; kingdom Metazoa; phylum Chordata; class Mammalia; order Artiodactyla; family Lipotidae; genus Lipotes; species Lipotes vexillifer. Next base: position 4,726,852 of record NW_006792775.1, read on the forward strand.
TTGTGGAGCGCAGGCTCCGGACACGCAGGCTCAGCGGCCATGGCTCACGGGCCCAGCCGCTCCGCGGCATGTGGGGTCTTCCCGGACCGGGGCACGAACCCGCGTCCCCTGCATCGGCAGGCGGACTCTCAACCACTGCGCCACCAGGGAAGCCCAAACCATCTGTTTTGACTAGGCTTATGTTTTTTCCATCAACCCCAGTACCTGGAATCCGTGAAGCCTCTTATGAAGGAAGGAGACTTTACACGGATGACAGCTCTGGCACAAGATTTTGCTGTCAATCTCGGGCCAGGATTGCAGTGGTATTTGAAGCTAAAGTCCTGGTGGGCTACCAATTATGTGAGTATACATACACGCCACTTTTCTTGGTGGAATTTTCTGTAGGAGCATATAATCTGTTCCATGAGCCAGCTAGCTTCCCTGCGCATGGCTGACGGGAAGAGACATTGGCGGCTGAAACGAGGCAGGGGGGTTGAGGTTTTGAGGAATGGCTAGCTTGGAGAAGGTGTGACCCAGACACACCCAGTGGGTGGGGCTGGAAGTGGGCGGTGGCTGGAGAAAACTGTCAGAGGCCACGGTGGGTGGGGCAGGTCACCTTCGAGTTTGATCCTGCGCTGGTTACATGGGCATGTTGAGTTTGTAAACATTTTCACATGTACGCTTAGGTTCTTAGATGTGCACTGTTCTGTATGTGTATGTACTTTACAATGTGAGGGAATCGTGATCCTTGGGTCCTGGAGGTTGTGGATGTGGTTGGGACAAGGTTGCTGGCCTTCTAGGGGACATCGGGAGGACAGCACACAGGGATCCTGTGTGGCTCTGAAAGGGAACCGAGCACGGCTGAGTCAGTGCCTGCCTTGGGGAGGCTTGGCAGCAGGAGGCGAGAAGCAGTCTGTGGGGCAGTTTGGGGTGTTGTTGATGGTCAAGAAATGTTAGCAGTCCGACATTTATCCCTTCTTTTCCATTTGGTCTTTTTTTTTTTTTTTTTAACCCTCTATAAAATGGAAGGTGATCTACCTTCTAGCTATGTCTTGACTCGAATAAAACCGTTTTCCAGTTCCTTCCCACTGTTCTGCATTCCATCTAGTTAGGGCTGTCTTGGCCCCCAAGAGAGGGAGAAATGATGTCAAACATACATGACAAAGCACTAAATGCACCCTCCCCGAGCCCCCCGCCCCCCGCCTCCGCCCTGGGCAGCCTGGTTAAGCCTGTCGGTTGCTCTCTCCTGTGTGCACCTGACAGGTGAGTGACTGGTGGGAGGAGTACATCTACCTCCGAGGACGAGGGCCACTGATGGTGAACAGCAATTACTACGCGATGGTGAGTCCTGAGCGGTGTCTGATGGAGACCACGCACCAGGGTGGCCTCTTCCCGGCCCTGTGGGCTGCCTGGGGACACTGTGGGTTTCCCCGTGCTCCTCTGGCCCTGCCGTCCCCATCCGAGGCCTCACGGCCCTAGCAGGGAGCCCAGGACCTGCTTTGCACACTGGAGAGCCCCGTGGATGTCCTTTTGGAATTGCCAAGTAGCTCAAGGCACCCACCAATCTTCTGCAGAGAATTGGGATCGCACAAGTGCTCTCGTGGCAATTGACTTTCTTCGAGGCAGCGAACCTCTCCCTCTTTTCCTTCCCTCGGTTTTCCTGACTGAGCCTGCGCAGCGGTGAAGGATCACATCCCTGCCCACCCCGAAAAGCTCAGCGTCTGTGGGTCGCCTGAGAGTTTGTCCACACGCTGAGCTTTGTTCTTCTGGGCCCTGGGACGCCAGGGGTGCTGCACTGAGTGTCATTTTCACATCTCCTTGGTCTTTCTTGCCTTTTGAGACATAGGTGGTCTGCAGAGCACACCCTGTTGTTTTGTCAGAAGCACCTCATTGGGGTCTAATAACTGGCCTTAAATAACTGGTGAATCTGTCTTTCCCTTTCTTTCTGCTCTTTGCTTCCTTTTATTTTTTCCACCTTCTATCTGTTTTGTTTGCTTTTTCTGTTTTTCTCCTTTAAAATTTCTACTGTTTAAAATAAATTTTTTTTTTCCGTTGGAGAAAATCTCAAACTTAGAGAAAAATTGTTGGTGTGGTCCAGAAGACTACTTTTTGAGAATGAGCTGTCCACCTGGTGCCCTTTCGTTCCTGAAGACTTTGGTGTCTATTTCCCACATAGTCAGGGGCAGCCCTGCACATAGGTTCTCTCAAAATATAGTTGAGACAAGCATCCCTTGGACTTGAAAAATGTAGACACCTAGAAATGTGTCCCCAGATTTAGAAAGTTGCAAGCACGGCTCTATATAAAAGGTTATTTTAGCCTTTGGTTCCTTCTCATTCAGAAAACTTCCTAATTATCTAATTCCTCCTTTTAATTTCCGCCTTCCTTTTTATGCATTCTATGAGGATAATTGGGATGAAGCGCTGTTATCTCTTTTGTTTTTAGGCTTGAATTATATTTATTTACAATTTACTTTTAAAATATACTGTTACCTTTCCTAGACCAAGAATTATCTGGGGGCTTGAAACGTGAACACAATTAAAACTGAAAAAGTGTAGAAAATGAAAATGATTTCTTTTCCAGCAGAGCAGATGTCATTAACACATGTACAGAAATATTTTAACTGTGTGTTGAAGTTAGCTTGTCTTTTCCTATGAACATTCTCCCTGCTGTCGTGTGTTTTCTTGTATCAGGATTTGCTGTACATCACACCGACTCACATTCAGGCAGCGAGAGCAGGCAACGGTATCCATGCCATCCTGCTTTACAGACGCAAACTGGACCGGGAGGAAATCAAACCAGTATGCAAACCAACTGCTTTTTAAAAAATTCTTTTAGAGCAGCTTTATCAAGGTGTAACTGGTGTACTGCACATGTTTGAAGCATCCGCTTTGATAAGTTCTGATATACTGATGTATATCTCTGTACTCGTGAAACCATCACCGTAGTCAAGTTAGTGAACCAGTCCCAAGAGTTCGCTGGTGTCCCTTTGCACCGTCCCCCACCAGCGCCCTGATCTGCTTTCTGTCACTCTAGGTTAGCTTGCATCTTCTAAAACTTGTGAATGGAATTTTACAGCATGCGTTTGTTTTTTTTTTTTGGTGTAGCCTCTTTCACTCAGCATAATTACTTTGAGATTTAATTCTCCTCTTATCCTAAATGGATATATGTCTGATGTATTTTAGTTCTGCAATTTGTCCTACGAAGAAACCCTCACTTGCTTGGAAAGGAAATAAGATAGCTGTCTAGCTACTCACGAGAAGGCATTTTTTCCTTCTTTTTCTTTTTTAAAAATTTTTATTAAAGTATAATTGATTTACAGTGTTATGTTAGTTTCAGGTGTACAGCAAATTGAATCAGTTATGCATATACATATATCCACTCTTTTTTAGATTCTTTTCCCACGTAGGCCATTACGAGTAGAGTTCCCTGTGTTATACAGCAGGTCCTTATTAGTTATCTATTTATATATAGTAGTGTGTATATGTCAATCCCAATCTCCCAATTTATCCCTCCCCCCACCCCGGCACTTTATTTTTTCTTAAATACCCCTTTGGTTTAAGTGTCAGTTTATAAATGACCCATTAGGGTGCGTCATTTAGGAATAAGAAGCAGGATGTTGTGCCTTGGCCTGGTTCTGCAAACTCCAGGGCAGCACGTTGTCCCAGGGAGCCACCATTCTTTATAGTGTTTGGAAAAGATTAAGTCCAGCCACGCTATGTGCACAGAAAACAAATCCGGCATTTAAATGTGTGGACTTGGTTTGCTCCTTGGATTTTTGTTTGAGACATGCTTCTATTACAGATTTTTCTTTTGGGATCTACAGTTCCGCTCTGCTCCGCCCAGTGGGAGCGAATGTTTAATACTTCTCGGATCCCAGGAGAGGAAACAGGTGCGTGACCTGCTCGCGGTTCCTTTGGGAATCAGAACTTTTCATCCTTATGCTCAGGAGTTGCTGGAGGAGACCACACTGATGAGCGCTGACCTTCTAAGATTTCAGAGATTTCAGGCCCGTCAACCTTCCTTCTGTTGAATTTCCTTTGTCTTTCTGAGGCCTGGACAGTTAACTGATTTTCAGACCTCAGTTTCTCTTCGGTTGAAGGCTGTCTTATGGTGGAGCTTTTTCTAGGTTGGGTAATAGGAATATTCCTGTTTCTCCATCTGGATCTTTCAGGTGCGTTTTGCTCTGGCTCCCACGCAGGGTTTATGGTGGAAAGCGCCCTGGATCTTGCTCAGGGAAGCCAGATTTG